>NC_142932.1:106404180-106734180 GCF_046866305.1 Octopus bimaculoides | reverse complement strand
TTTCTTTTAAAACTTCATTGCATGAGATTGAGACCATGAAATTCCTAAAATTGAGCTCTATAATTTAAGTTTAATTAAAATGTAGTTTGTTTTTAAAATAAAAAAGTTAATTATACTTAAATCCAATTTTTTGTCTTACTTATATATTTTAACTTTTTTGATACAAATTTTTGTTGCATGGGAACAAAACTATGATATTCTACAAGCTTTCTTCTATCACTCAAGCTAAGATGAATATATTTTGCTTTTAAGATGAAAAAATTATTTAGATCTAAACTTGATTGGAGACATTATTTACTCTCCTATAACGTTGCTACAAATTTTGATGTAAACTTTTTCTACTGGATCAAATCTCAATTTTTTATGCCAAAATGTAGTCAGGAACCAGTCCTCTTCAAAAATGTTAACAGTTTTCAATTTGGTTAAGAACTGAATTAGCAAAAGCTCTGAAGATGCTGTGTGTGTGGCCTTAAGAATATTATTCAATTATATATAATACATATATATATAATATTATATATTTAATATACATATTGTCCATATAATGTGCACACATACACACACAAAATTATATCTCCTCTTACCTATTTGTAACTTCCTTATATTATCAGCTAATGAAATTTCTTCATCCAGTTCTGTTTTTCCATTTTGTATCAAATGTTGATGCCTTCAAATCTTAGTAATTTCTTAACTCCTTTGTAGTCAGTATAATATCATTATGTTACACATTCATCAAATCGTTTTCATTTCAATTTTGATCTTACTGTTCACATGTCATCAACAGTGTTTTTTAGAGGTACAACTGAAAAATGTTTGCATTATAAGTAAAGTCATGCCTCCAAAAATTAAACTTACCTATACCATGCCGACGGAACTCATCAACCACACCTAAGCTAAGAATATATGCCACTTGACAGCTTGTAGGGTAGTGTGTAGCTAAAATATCAGCATCCTTCAAGAACAAATAAACATTTTTTAAGTGCAATGAAAAAAATTTAACATTAATGAAACTTTTTTTTTCTTGAAACATGAAAAAAATCATCAAATAAAGGAGATTTTTTAATACTTTCTGGAGTTGTTTTTGAAACTTACAAGAACAAATCAGAGGTGGAAGGTATTTTGGATTGATATATTAGTGTGAAAACAGATGTCATTGTTATCATCATCATCATCATTCAACGTCTGCTTTCCATGCTGACATGGGTTGGATGGTTTAACTGAAAACTAGTGATCTGGGGAACTGCAACAAGTTTCAATCTGATTTGAAAAGGTTTCTACAGTTAGATGCCCTTCCTAAGGCCCACCACTCCAAGAGTGTAGTGGGTGCTTTTTACCTTACACTAGCACAGGTGCCAGTTATGCTAAAGGTCTAGGTCACTTGTCACTGTCTCTGTGAGGTCCAATGTTTGAAGGGTGCTTTTTACGTGCCATTGGCATGGGTGCCAGTTACATAACACTGACATTGGTCACATCTATGATTTCACTTGGCTTGATGGGTCTTCTCAAGCACGGCCTATCACTCAGTGTTCGAAGGGTGCTTTTTACATGCTACCGGCATGGTTGCCAATTACACAACAATGGTATCAGCCATGATTACGATTTTGATGAAAAGTATGTATGTGATGATAATGGTAAACTTGCCATCATGGACACCGAGAAAAAAGAGACACGGACATGTTACTATGAGAGGTTACTAAATGAGAAGTATTCATGGGAAGGAATGAGAGACAACTTCAAATAGACCCAGTGGAGGAACCAGGCATTGATATCGACAGTTATATTACCAAAAGGGCCTTTAAGGATATGAAGTGAAGGAAAACATCTGCACCATTGGTGATAGTTGTTGGGATACTGAAAATATTAGGTGAAGTAGGACATGTTAGTTACTCATATAATTGATCGGGTAGAACAGGAAAATGTCATCTCAAAAATTTGGCATAGCATTATCATCAGTGATTACAAGAACAAAGGAGTTGCTTTGGAAAGGTTCAAGTATAGAGGCAACCAATTAATGGATGAAATTATGAAAGTAATAGAGTTATTGCACAGCTAATTAACCTAAATGAAATGTGGTTTGGCTTTGTTTCAGGAAGAGAAATCACCAATAACCTCTTCCTAATGATGCAACAGCAAGAGTTCTAAGTCACGAGCAAGCCATTAGTACCTAGCATTCACTGACCAGGAGAAGGTGCAATACAGGATACCATATTCTGCACTGGGGTGTTTACCAAGAAAACTGGGTGTAAATTAATGTCTTATGAGGGGTGTTGCCATCAATGTGAACTAGTAATGAGTTCAGTAAGGAATTAAGAATGCAGGTAGGCCATGGCTTTGTTCCTAGCACGCTCCTGTTTGTTATAATCTTCCAAGTCATAACAGAGGAGTTCAAGTCTAACTGTCCACAGAAACTCTCATATGCCAGTAACCTAGTACTCCTAGGTGAATGAAGAAACGTTCCAAACACAGAAGCAAGCCCTAGAATCAAGAGGTCTAAAAACAAACCTAGCACAGGCAAAATTTCTTAACAAGAACAAATACAGAACTAAATTGCCATCTCAGAAGTGGGTCAGCTCAATATTTAGAGAAGGTTTTGATATGAAATTTAAACAGGCTGACGGAGAAGAAAGCTTTCACATGCAGCAGATTCTCAATAGAGTGGTTAGTAATGAGAGCACTAATCAAATATATTCTTTCAAATGCCTGCAGGACTCTCTAGAAATAATTGATAGCTTTTACTATCTAGATTACCTATTACCAGTGGAGGAGGGTGTTCCAAAAGCATCATAAGCATAATGGAGAGAAAAAGATCAGAGAGCAATTGCCACTGTCGGTGACAAAGGGATTCTCTCTCTCTCTCTCTCTGATTAAAGAGAAGATTTTATGATGCCTATTTATGAAGTGAGATGCTGCATAGTGAAACATAGACACTTTCTATGATGATTATGCTCTGATGAATGTGTTAAGTTAGCTTGCGTGAACAAAGGAGCACAGGAGCTGAGAGAAAAAAGAATCAGATGTAATGTGCAAAATAAAAGGCTGTACTGGTTTGGACATGCTGCATGTATGGTAAATGATAATTGGATATTGAAGTTCCAACGAATCTAAGTAGAAGGAGCCTGTATAAGAGGCAAACCAAAGAAGACATTGGAGGAAGTGATGAAATCTGATCTAAAGAGTAATGAACCTTACAAAGGAGATGGTAAGGGACCACAACAAGTGGTAGGACACTGATGAAGAAGATTTTGTGCAACTTATGCAAGCACAGATAAACAGACATAAAATGATAATGATTTGGCTTCGTATTACATTCTTTTCTCTGAACTCTGAGTTTTGAAGTTTAAGTTTGATGCCAACTGTATTCCAGTTACACATTCATAATAGTGTTATTTGAATGTGTTTTATAGTTAATTTATAACTAGGTTTGTTGTACATTAAAACTTCCTTCAATATTCCTCTTTGATGTATTTCATCCATAGGGCTTCAGGGTTAAGTTTTCACATCTCAAATAGCATCTGCATTCTGCTTAGAGAAATTTTATATTCCAGTTTTTCTGTATTCTTATAACCTGTACCCTCTATACATTCGAATCATAGGCTTGTACCTTTTTAAAAACATTCAGTATCACCATTGCCACCACTACTACAACTATTACATTTTTCTTAAGTAAGAAGTGTTTGTTCTTCGCCAGTATATATTTAATGTCAAATAGTAACAGAGAAAATAACCTGAAACAATGAATTATTTTATATTGTCAAAGTAAAACTGAGCAATCTGATTTTACAGACATTCATAATAACACAGATCTCAAATGTGAGCACTTCCTGTCTGTTACACGAACATATTCAATCTATATATTTGTTCAGACAAGTTTGAAAGGCTGTGTCTCTTCATAATTCCAGTCATCATCATTTCATACATCTGCTTTCAATGCTGGAAGTAGTTGGGTGATTGTGTTTATGCCTAGAAATATATTTAAGAATGTATTTGCATGAACAAATTAGTCAGCAAAATATTCAATTGAATTAGAATAAGGGCATAACATTAATGTTAGTTTTGTTTCTTGGTCATGAAAACATGAGAATAAAATAAAAGTGCATGAAGTGAGGTTGATGTTGTTTAGTAACCAATTTTATAGAAAAATTTTTGTTTTCTTTTGCCCAAAATCATAGATTGTTGACAAAGATACAAATCTGCATATAATATATATATGTATGTAACTAGTTATATATGTGTATATATATATATATATATATATATATATATATATATATATATATATATATATATATATATATATATATATATATGAAGTTTGTAGTTATGCAGAAAGAATTGCAAGAAAATTCAATAAAACATTTTAATGTTCACTGTAAGTCTCACAAAATAAGATTTTATTTTTGAACCATAAATGGATATTTGAGAAGATAAAAGCATCTGAAATTAAAAGCAATAAATTTAAGTGGACTAAGAGAAAGACAACAGTTGTGAATGCCATTGATTTCTTTCTTATTTTAACATGATTTTAGTGTCAGACAAAATGCCTCATGCCATTAAATTATAGTACTTTACATTCTGAGTTCAAATCCAGTCAAAGTCAACTTCACATTTCATTCTTCTAGAGTCAATAAAATAAAATACCAGTCAAGAAGCAGAGTCATTACAACTGACTGTTCTCTCCACTCAAATTCCTGGCCTTGTGCCTATGTAAGAAGTTATCATAACAGTGACTTGGTAGAATAGTTAGAACAATGAATAAAAGGCCATGTGGCATTTCCTCTGGTTCATTACTTTATGAGTTCAAATTCTGTCAAGATAAACATAACATTTCATCCTTCCAGAGTTAATAAAATTAGGTACTGTAGTCAATATAATTGACTTACACTTTTCAAAACTGTAGGCCTTGTGCCTAAATAACAACAACAACAACAATAATAATAATAGTAATATTGGGTTGTCCAGAAAGTTCGTGCCAATTTTCAAGGGAAAGAAAAAGGTCAATAAATACTTGCCATTACATTTTTAATCAACCAAATATGAACCATTTTGTTGCACAATGCGTCTCCATCTTTCCTTTAACTTGAAAATACCCTCGTCTCAGAATTGAGGTGGTTTCGTGGCAAAGAATTCATCAAGGTATCTTTTTACGTCATCCAAGAAATTGAAATTTTTACCATTAAGACTATTCTGCAGAGACCTGAATAAGTGGAAATCCGGTTCTTCTCACTCAACTCATGTGGTACCCAAAGTGAGTCAATAGAATCATTAAAGCAGCAGAAAAAAATGCTTTGTGTACCAGGGTTAACTTTGCTTTTCATCCTTCAAGGGTTGATGAAATAAAGTACCAGTCAAGTACAGGGATTGATAATATCAACCACGTGGTTGGGAAGCAAACTTTTAAACCACACAGCTATGTCCGCAACCTGGACGTATATGCTGACACACACACACACACACACATAGAGTAAATACTGAATAGTAAAGACAATGTAAAATATCTTATTAAAGTTGTTGAAATAGAAACACATCTGGAATATATTTCTCCATGAAACTCTTAGCAAAAAGATAAACCACAAATAAAAAAGAATTCAAAGGTAACTACCACAGAAATAATGAAAATTTCACAAAGAAGATATATAAAATAAGAACACTTGGAAATAAAGTCAGACATTTTATTCTTAAGTAGAAGACACATAAGCTAATGTTCAGTTTTTGATATTTCAAAAAGGTCAAAGCTGTGGTATGTTCTAATTTTGTTTGGTGTATGTATTTGTATTTTTGGTTACTTTTCTTCACATGAAGAAGGACAAAGCAATTATCAACAATTTCATTCTATAACAACTGATTATATATATATATATATCACATATAATTGCCAACTTTCATCTATTAATGGTTGTCTCTAACTTAGATTTGTCTTATTATATAAATAAAATTATGTAATTTATGCTTTTTTATAACAGTCTATTTAAATATCTCCTGTTTCAAGCCCAATCTCTAACATTTGAAAAAGAACATGCAAGACTAAATTTGTGTTACAATGTTCCAACTCAAGTAATTTAAGCTACAAAGTCCAACTCAAGTAATGATTATAGTTTTTTTAAATCTAGATAGGTTTGACTGACATATTTTATATTATTCTGATCATAGTAATGAATGATTGAGCCATAGCTAATAAATAGGTCAATTTCAACTGATTCTACTCTTCTACTTTGAATGTTAAAAGTTAGGTACAGAAGTATAATGTATGAGGAAACTACATTATATTTTCCTGGCTGAGATTTGAAACCAAATCTCAGAATTCTCGCTCGCCAGACCCACCTGCTATTTGCTGACCATGTGGGAAAATTTCTTTGTCCTGCCAAAGTAAGCAATGAGTTTCCACTCAACCTCTGACCTAGCTGTGTCACAGAAAGTTCAAATGGACAGCAAGTGACCTAAATGAATATAAGCTTCTCTTAGAATGGTATGTCCATCCTTCTAGCTAGAATGGGTGATTATAAATACCAGCTCCGTAGGCAGACACGGACAGAGTGAGACGAGGGAGATCCAACAGAGCAACAAGGTAGAGAGACAACACAGCAGAAGCAATGGGTGAATGCACACACAGACGCAAAGTATGTCTTTGTACTGTCTCATCCCACCAACTGTCTCGTCCCATCAACTGTCTCATCCCATCGACTGTCTTGTCCCATCTTTCCTCCGTTTTACTTTGCACATTTCTCTTTGTACACAACTTTGCTGACTCAAAGTAGTTGGCTGCATTATGTAGCGGCATATTTGTTCATATTTCAAATCAAGCTTTCAGTATCCAACAAGTGAATGCATCTATGACCAAATAAATAATGTAAACTACATTCCTATTCTCTTTTCATTGTTTTTCATCGATATCAGTCTAACATGCCTAACATCATCTGCTACACCTGACAACTTACATTGATCCTTCACCATTACATTCTGCTACATATATATTCAAACATTAAAAGTTAGGTATAGAAGTATGTCAGAGTGACTATAGTATTGAACTATTAGTACATGTGATTTAAGTTCATATCCATTGCAATTATTTCAACAAGTATTTGCTTATTATGCTTGATACTCAGAGTCTAATTTTTGCCAAGCAGTAAGAATAGGTTTCAGCTCACTAGATATGTTGCCTGAAATAAACTAGTCTTTTAATATCAAATTCTAAATATCATGTTTACTTTTACTCAAGAAAGTTTTATTTGTAAAACTGAGACGGTATTTTTAAAGCTTTGTCATATGATTATATACCATGCTACATTGTTTCTTTGACTGTATTCACAATAATTTATTTAAGTAGTGTGGATTTTTACATTACTGTTATGCATTTTAGTAGTCAAGCTGTCAGTTAAAAGTTATGTCACTTTTACATATTTGACTACTTGAACTCCTGTAGTAACTATATTTCACCAGCCTTTCATTGCAATCAACAAGCTTCAATAAACTCGGGATATTTAATTGAAAGACGTTTTTCCTCCTCTACAATAAAAGTTACAGAAACACAAATGCCCTACAAACTCACTTTGAATTGTCTAGCCGAATAACTTATTGAAATAAAAAAAAAAAATGGGATCTATTTTAAAACGGGGGCCACATTTTTCATTAATGTTTTACGTAGTGTTTTTGGTACAGAAAGACTTTCAAACTTCGTATACTTATCTATTTTGTGTTATAGAACAGAAAAATATTTTTGTATTCGAATTTATTTCATGTAAAAACTTGTCTTATTTCGATAATTTCAACCAATCACTGACAAGTATTCAGTTCTTTACATTTACTCCTTTGGCTGATTAAGCGATGTAAAGCGTATTTAATCTCCATACCTTCGTTTTATTTGCTTTTTTCATTTTAAATTTGCTTTAACCCTTATGTAGTCGGCACTTAATGTATATCGGCTGAATGGACATCAGTGATTGGTTGAGATTACAGAAATACGACAACTTTAACATGGAATAACTTATGGATTTCTTTTTTTTTTAAGAAGACTAAGAGAAAAAGATGTTTTATATGACACATTCTACCAGTGTTCCAAGTTTCAAAGTGTTTCGTTAATGAAAAATGTGGCCCCCGTTTTAAAAAAGATCCAAAAAATGAAACATGAAACAAACTCACCTCTCTGTTAAGCTTTGTTTTGGATTTGACCTCAGCAACAATGAGGCCAATAATCCTTGAATAATATGTAGCAGCAAGAGAGTAGAATTTGGCATTGGACGTGATGTCCTGGTACCAAGAATCTGGATATCTGAAAGAGAAGAAATAAAATTAAGAATCTTTGGGTAGTGTGGATATATTAGAGGAGAAAGAGAAAAATTAAGAATTCTTGAGTGGCATAAATAAATTAGATAAGCTTTCTGAGTTGATATTTGGATGATAAAGAATGGATAAGGAATATCATAATAGATTTAGGTTTAACAGCAGAAGATATAACCAAAATGGCACCACCTAAAGAATTAGACATTCTGTGTATAAATACCATTATTGCAAAAATTATGCAGATGATGATTATGAGAATGTGATAAGTGTGAGACTAAATCACAAATATCATGTCATTCAATATCTAACTCAATTCTAGCTTTATTACACTTCAAAAATCAATACACAATTAATGAATTAGCCAACATGCACACACTCACTGAATAGAGATTTTCCTTGCAAAGGGAATCCCATCACAACCATCACTCATTATACTAATAGCAATAGTTTAAACCAACAAAATTATTCCTCTCTCGAAAATTAAATTAACCATAGTCATAAAAAGTCATTTCTCTATGAATTCTCATTTTCATTTAACATTTCTTTTTCCAAGTTGTTCAAGAAAGGATGCATTGGAATGGTTTCCTATTGCCTTATCCAGTTATGTGGGAAGTTTTGAACTTAGACTTGCCAGTAAACTCTTTTAATACCAATCCACCTGAGACTACTCTGGTTCCATGTTTTAAAACCTGTTCATATTTAAGTTGAAAACTTCCATCATAATTTTATATAAGAAACTTTTGTTGAAATATATTCCAAACATCATTTTAATAAAAAAGTTAATTATCTCACTGGACTTCTCCAAATTCTTCGTTGTTTTTAGAATTAAATGAGACACAGGCAGTGTATATATTTCATTTATTAACATTTATTGTATTGTATAATATATAATTAGTACATAATTGCTATATAGTTATACATTGCCTTTGCTGCTTAAGGAAGTTAATTGTTCTCTCCTGTGACATTTCATACACTTTACAACAGTGTGAACTGAATTGTGAAGAGTTAAATATTATTTCCATTTTTGGAGTACAGCTGTGTAGATGGATAACAAACAATAAACCTGACCCTACACCTGCCAACTGAACAAGACAACTGCTATTTAGTTATACATTGACATTGCTGTTTAAAGCATTGCATTTTATCTCTTGTAACACCATTAAACTATTTATGACTATGGTAATGAGTAATAAACAGTCAATCATTAGGTTGATGAGATGAGACCCTAATAAGTCTTCTGAACAATAGTTTCTTTAAGAATAAAGAAAATCTGTACACAAAAACATGTATTTTAATTAGCAGTTTACACTATGTTACAAAATCAGAAAATCAATGAGAAATGCAATCTTGAATGCTTGTGTTTAAGACAGTCAGCAAACAAACAGACAATGCTTGTTTTGATTTGTTTTATAAATATTTTTCTATGGCAGCATAGATTTTATTGCTCTGTAAATTTTGGATATCTATATTGGAGGTGTTTTTCTTACAGCTGGATGCTCATTCTAATAAAATTTTACCAATAATAGCCATTTTTCAATTAAGTAGAAAATTGTTTTATATATATATTTCAGGATGGTCACTTTTTTTTTTTTCAAGTCAATGCATATATAACTTTTTGTTTATACTCACAATAGAATGCCTTAATTCATCTAACACTTTCTTAGAAGATAAGACTTATTGTAACATTAATACTGTTATAATTTCAATGTAAGGAGTCTAATACACTGTGAGAAGTAACTCCGAGTAAGAGACTGTCAATAGTCATCATAGTAGTGCTGACTGCAGCAATATTGATGATGATAATGACAAATGGAGAAAAAGAGTGAGGGGGGAGAGAGAGGGAGGTGGTGATGTTTGTTGTTGTTGTAGTTATTTGAGTTACTGGTGGTGGTAGTGTGGCTGTCACTACCATTACCAAAACTACCAATATCTTTTTACAATATCATTTATAGTCATAAAGTTATCTCATTAGCATTAAATAAAATTTGAAATAAACCCTTAAATATCTTAACACAACAATGATTTCAAGCATAATATGGCAAATCATTATAGCAACAAAACTGAGAATTTACTTTACTTAACCCATTTGTTACCATATTTCTGTTGGAATGCTCTATGTTTCTTTCAATTAATTTTAAATATAACAAAGAATTTATTAAAATAACCTAGTTATCATTAAGCTTGTGTTAGGGACATAAATTGTGACCAAGGTTTGGTGGAAGATTTTAATTCAGAACTTTTGAAAACAAGACATTTGTACTACAAAGCCAGAGGCAGTTTTAGGAGGGTTAGTAATGAAAGGGTT
The DNA here is from genome assembly GCF_046866305.1 of Octopus bimaculoides. Classification (NCBI taxonomy): domain Eukaryota; kingdom Metazoa; phylum Mollusca; class Cephalopoda; order Octopoda; family Octopodidae; genus Octopus; species Octopus bimaculoides. The sequence continues at coordinate 106,723,601 of NC_142932.1, read as the reverse complement.
AAGACATATTCACATTTTTAGCATAAAATAAGAAACTAGTTAAGCTTTTATAAAATTAAGTAAAATAATTATTACTGAATCAATTTTATTTTTACTATACACAGCCAAATACCTTGGAAAAATTAGCTGGTATTCAAATTTTAAAAAAATGGTATGTAAAAGGTACCCATGTAAGTGACACATATAAGGCATGTACTACACTCTTGGAGTGGTTGGTGTTAGGAAGGGCATTCAGCTGTAGAAGCCAAGCCAAAATCAGATTGGAGGGTGGTATAGCTCTCTGGCTTACCAGTTCCAGTCAAACCATCTAACCCATGCTAGCATGGAAAATGGACACTAAATGATGATGATGATGATGATGATGATGATGATGATAAACTGTAACATGCTAAATATATTATAGCATAGATGTATTCATAAATTTCATAGTGATGATAAATAATTCATATTTTCTACGGAAGTAGTTGTAATAGCAATAAAGATACAAGAGCAAATAAATTATTTTTATTTTTTATGGAACTAAAAAGATATTATTATATTATTATATACTTTTAAAACTGTCCTATGGTTTAATGCATGTGAAAACTGAACCTGAACATTCAAAAAATAACTTACATTTTGTAACAGCTATTTGCTTATTGTTGGTAGTGGTGACATTTGTTTCTTTCTTTGGTGGAATAGTGGTGATAGTGGAGTGGTGTACAGGCGGATGTTTGTTGTAAGAAGTTATAGTAGCAGAGGAAGAGGCAGAGACACAGTTCTCTACTTATGAATTATTTTTTTAAATATTAATTATAATGATTTTATAGTGAAAATGAATAAGTCATGTTTTCTATAGAATGTCCTCTAGTTCAACAAGTAAGACAGAAAAGTACATATAACCATAGCTGTGTAGTCGATCTTTGGTTCACTCTTACAGCATGGCAACTAGAAGAATGCTGGTATTTGAATTCACTTAAACCCAGAAGAAATACCACAAAGCATTTTCCCTGTCATACTAACAATTTTGCCAGCTTGCTGCCTTCTTATTATTAATAATAATGATGATTTCAAATTTTGGCACAAAGTCAATAATAATAATAATAATAATAATAATAATAATAATAATAATAATCATCGTTTAACGTCCGCTTTCCATGCTAGCATGGGTTGGACAATTTGACTGAGGACTGGTGGACCAGGAGGCTACACCAGGCTCCAATCTGATTTGGCAGAGTTTCTACAGCTGGATGCCCTTCTTAATGCCAACCACTCTGAGAGTGTAGTGGGTGTTTTACGTGCCACCAGCACGAGGGCCAGTCAGGTGGAACTGGCGACAGCCATGCTCGAAATGGTGTGTTTTACGTGCCACCTGCACAGGAGCCAGTCCATCGGCACTGGCAATGATCTCGCTCGAATGTCTTATAATAGTAATAATAATCCTTTCTACTATAGGCACAAGGCCTGAAATTTTGAGGGAGTGATTAAGTCGATTACATTGACCTCAGTATTCCTCTGGTACTTAATTTATCAACCCTGAAAGGATGAAAGGCAAAATTAACCTTGGCAGACTTTGAACTTAGAACCTAAGGATGGATGAAATGCCACTAAGCGTTTTGATTGGCATGCTAACAATTCTACCAGCTTGCCGCCTTAATAATAATAATAATAATAATAATAATAATAATAATAATAATCCTTTCTACTAAAGGTACAAGGCCTGAAATTTGGTGGGAGGGGACTAGTCAATTACATCAACTCCAGTGTTTCACTGGTACTTAGTTTATCAACCCCCAAAAGGATGAAAGGCAAAATCAACCTCAGCGGAATTTGAACTCAGAACATAGTGGCAGACAAAATACCGCTAAGCATTTTGCCTGTCATGCTAACAATTCTGTCAGCTCACCGCCTTAGTAATAATAGTAATAATAATAATGAGAGGTAACAGTAGAGTTAAGTAACATACTTTTGAAGATATAAACTGTGAGTAATCAAACTAGGAGCAGCAAAGCATTCATATCTCTTTACAACAACCCTAACCATTTCCACTGCCCTAAAACATGAAATATAATTTCTTTTCTCATATGAATATGAAATGTAATAAAATCATCAAAGGAAATCAAGTATTTCTTATCAAGCTGATTTAAAGTTTAAAAACATACAACATTTTTCAGACATTCCTTTGGGAGAGAGAGTGAGACATAGACAGACAGAAAAGTTGTTTTTTCAACAGGCCCAGGGGGTCAATGACATTTTACTGATATTACCGTTTCAAACTATGTTCATGCTACCCTAGCTCTATGATGCAATGGAATTTCATGAACAGTTTTAGCAAAACCATGTGTATTTGTGAGTATACATATGTATGAAGCCACTTCCTCTCTTTCATCCCATCTCTTTAATCTGTCTATGCATACATGTATATGTGATTGTGAAGGTAAATATATGCATACACACACATACACACACACATATATACATTTATGTGTGCATGTGTATGTGTGCACATGCATATATCATCATCATTTAATGTTTTCCATGCTAGCATAGGTAAGATGGTTCAATAGGAAACCAGCAAGCTACAGGCTGTGTTGTGTTCCAATGTCTGCTTTGACGTGGTTTCTACTGCTGGATGCCCTTCCTAATGCCAACCACTTTACAGAGTGTACTGGCTACTTTTTTCTTGTCACTGGCACTAGTGAGATTGCCATGTAATTTGCAACACAGAAAAGAACAGAGAAAAAGGAAAAACAAAAAGCTCACACTATTAAGAGGAAGTATTTCAGAGGGGAACAGAGTATGATAAAGAGGCAAGCACAAGTCTTGCTGAAGAGGAGATATTTGGCTGAAGGAGATAAGAGGAAAGTAGTGATGGGGTTGCAAGAGCAAATGCTCAAAAAACAAGAAGGTGAGTACAAGAAAGGACACGGACAGTGGGTCATAGGCAGGGATGGAGAGTGGATGCTTTCATAAGAATGTGAAGAGGGAGTAAACAGGTGAAATTAGAGGTTAATGTACTGAGTGATGAACAGGGGTGGGGGTGCAGATTATGCGAAAATTTAGGGGGATAAGGTGAGAGATAATAGGAGCGGCTCAGAAAGGAGAATACAACTGAAAGTAGTAGAATGATATGCAAGGTGTAGGAGCTGTGAAGAGGGGCTATAGTAGGTGGGTCCTGATGGTAGGTATGAAAAGACATTGAGAATAACAGCAGATAAGAGAGATATTTAAAATGGAGGGATATAATATGTGTGACACTATAAAGTAGCAAGTTGGCAGAATTGTTAGCATACCAAGCAAAATGCTTAGCAGTATTTTGGATATCTTCAAATTTTGCCAAGATTAACTTTGCCTTTCATCTTTTTAGGATTGATAAAATAAATATCAGTTGAGCACTGGGGTCAATTTAATTAACCTACCCCTCCCTTGAAATTGCTGGTCTTATGCCAAAATTTGAAACCAATATATGTGATACTATATATGTGTGTGCGTGTATCATCTTATATATAATAAAATGGAAGATGTGTGTGTGTACAGGACTTTTCCTTGATCCCCCTTAAAATCAATATTTTTCATTTGATTTCATTCACACTGGGAACATACATTTACTTATGTTCCAGAGATGGTCATACACTCTTCAAATTTTCCACATAATGAGTAATGCTGCCCCTAGGGGATGAAAAGACCTTCTCATAGGTAAATAACAGTTACCAACGATTGTTGCTTCAAGGGACATTACTCTTGATGATGTAGTTATGCTTCTTTCACTTCATCTTCTACTACAGTTTCTACAATGCCCATTCACTGCAAACCGCCAATATTTGCACATTAGCACTTCCTTCAGGTAACCATGCAATTTAAATTAACTTTTGATTATTTTTTTAAATGCCTTCAGAAATTATATATATTCTCTGCTTTGACTCATACCAAATTGTGACAGTTATACAGTTTTTACAACACCCATTCACTGCAAACTGCCAATATTTGCACATTAGCACTTTTTTGAGGTAGCCATGCAATTTAAATCAACTTTTAATTATTTTTTAAATGTTTTAAGACAATGTTTAACCAGAATGCCCTGAGGCTCAAACATCTCAACCCTTCCTAAGACCACTGTGACAATTTTCTGAACCCACTCAACAAACATCATTCACGTGACTTAACTCACCCTCTACCTTCATCAATTACTGAAAGTTGTCAGAGTGGACCTTTGAACGTCATGCTTTAAACATGGACAGTTCTACATTGGTTGTTCTAGAGTTGGCCATCCAGACAACGTATTTGTCTATACTCCTGAAGGAAAAACCAAAAATGCTGTCTACAAAGCAGCCCTACAGTAGTTACTCCTCTACTGCAATCTTCATTTCTATGCCAAACTGTAGCCATTAACAATCAAACTTCCTACCAGCATTTCATTGATATTTTGCTTCATTTCCATGATTGCTGTTAACAGTACATTACCTTCAATGACCCTTCTTACTTCACGCACGCTCTTCACTCATAAGCATGCTCTGACAATTATTTTGTACTTGTCATTATTCTATTTGTGTGTTTGCTATAAATGTTTGCTTTTGTTTATCATACATGACTTTCATTGAAAAAAGCTTCAATGTGGTTGTGTCAGGCATTATGAGTAAACTAACTACATGCTACAAGACACATCAGGCAAGATATAGGATCCTTAATACCTAGTGCAATTGCGATCTCATTTCATGGACTTTCATTTATTACTAACTGCCAAATTTGTGTTCAAGAAACTTTATTCATTACCTAGGTTGCTTAATACCACATAAGAAACTGCTAACGAAATTAGTAATTATACGTTTTACATTTATCAACTTGAAACAACTTCTAACTGCAGGTTAATTCAACTTAAACCATCCAAAGGAGTGTGCCATTATAATAAATTACACCATCCAAAGGACGGGTGCATTTGCTAGTATATATATAGTACGAGTTTATTCTTAAATATTGATGACAGCGACTTCAAAATTTCAGCCAGTTAAACCATTGTTAGATTTGCATCCTCTCTCTTCTATTCTTTATAGGGACCTTTTTAGGTCCTTAGTCTTACAAGTTACAAGGTAATCTTCATTAACGCTGGTATCACAAAAAAAAAAAAAAAAAAAGGATACAATACACTCTGCTAAGTGGTTGGTGTTAGGAAGGGCATCCAACCATAGAAACTATGCCAAAGCAGACACTGGAGTATGATGCAATCCTCCAGCTTGACAAATTTTGTCAAACTGTCCAACCCATGCCAGCACAGAAGACAGACATTAAATGATGATGACGATGATACACACACAAACACATACATGGGAAGCAGCAGCAGCAGCAGCAGCAGTAGTAGTAGTAGTAGTAGTAGTAGTAGTAGTATTAGTAGTAGTAGCAGCAGCAGCAGCAGCAGCAGCAGTAGAAGCTGCAATAACAACTGCTGCAGTAACTAAAGACTGCTTACCCCAAAGGAGACTTTTTATTTTAATGGTTTTAGCCAAATTTATCTAGTTTTAAATGAATGTCTACTATCACTACTTCAGTTAGGCAGAAGTTAACATTGTAACATAAATTCTTTTCAATGTATTACAAATGAGTCCTGTGTACTTTTTTCTAACATTCGAGGTTGGGTTTGAAGAAGGAGATATTTGAATAGACTGTTATAGTCGGTTGTAAAAAAACAAAACGGCTTGAAGGGATTTTAGTTAATCATATCAATGCCCCACTACTTATTCTATTGATCTATTTTTATCAAGTAATTAACATACCTTTTTGACAATACCAGTTTTAATCCACAGTATCTTGTAAAACAAACACATAAGCACAAACATGGACACATGCACAAACCATGTATATCTGTGCATTTAAGCGTGCATGTTCACATATTTTTGTTGTCAATATATGCATATATTTACACATATGCATTTCAACCTGCTTTGATAGGTCTACATAGACACACATATGTACACAAAATATATATGCATGAATCAGTGAGTATGTACGTGTGTCAGAGTGAGTAAGTGAAAAGTTAATTACTACTGAGACTTTTATATAAATACACAGACATTACATTTCATGAAACCACTTCAATGAAATGCCAGCCCTTTCATAGTTGAGCAGTGTTAGAAGTCTAGCTGAATGACTTTTTACCCAACAATATAAACAATAATTTATTCATCACTCTGGGAGGCTTGCCAAGTTGGTTCAGTTGTCCAATGACTTTCCACTCAATCCTTTTATTTGATTCCTGAAGTGCACAAGCACACATAGATTGAACAGATGAGAGAGAGAGTGAAGGAACGAGGAGGAGAGGAGGAGGAGAAAGAATACATAACACAGAGATACAATGAGAATAAAGCATTTGTTTATGAAGCTTATCAATGATGCGTCAAAGTTGACCTTAAACCAAGCTTGCACAGTTCTAAAAATCAAACTTTGGATATCAAATACTTGGGGAGTGCCATGTTGTTTTAAAAATGTACAGTGGCTGACTGGATAACAATATTTTCCTACCATCTCAAATGATCTGAGTTCAAATATAATGCATGCATTTTGTCATGTATACTTGATTGTATATGCTCTGATTCACCTAGTTCATCATCATCATAATCATTGTTTAACGTCCGCCTTCCATGCTGGCATGGGTTGGACGGTTTGACTGAGGACTGGCAAGCCGGGAGGCTGCACCAGGCTCCAATCCGATTCGACAAGGTTTCTACAGCTGGATGCCCTTCCTAATGCCAACCACTCCAATACTGTAGTGGGTGCTTTTTACATGCCACCTGCACGGGAGCCAGTCAAGTGGCACTGGAATCGACCATGGTTGGGAATAAATATCAGATCACTACAGAAAAATACTTTGATAAGCTGGCATCTTGTTCAGAGGAAGGCTTATCTCTCATCTGCTTTACACAATAAATACAAATAGTGTTAAAGAACAGCTCTTCATAACACTTTGAGCACACTAAAGCACTTACTTAATTCCCGTTACATATCACTATTACTCCAAAGTTAATAAAAAGGCAACATCAGTTTAGACATGTTTCTAATACAATAATATAAATTTAATGTTTTGGGATGTTTCTGTTTTTACTTATGAACACTAAATAACTAAACAGAGCAGTATCCTGATTTAAAGTCTAAATTGCAGTTTTCGATTAATGGACAAATAAATGGATAAATAAAGATATATATATATATTACAGTATTATGGTATAATGATGCAAACAGCTGATTTGTTAATTTTTTGTATACATATACAGGAATGGCTGTGTGGTATATAGCTTGCTTATCAACCACATGGTTCTGGGTTCAGTCCTACTGCATGGCACCTACTATAGCCTCGGGCCGACCAAAGCCTTTTGAGTGGATTTGGTAGACGGAAACTGAAAGAAGCCTGTCGTATATATGTATATAAATATGTATGTGTGTATATATGTTTGTGTCTGTGTTTGTCCCCCCCCCCAACATTGCTAGACAACTGATGGTGGTATGTCTACATCCCCATAACTTAACGGTTCGGCAAAAGTGTCCAATAGAATAATAAGTTCTGGGGTCGATTTGCTCAACTAAAGGCAGTGCTCTAGCATGGCCACAGACAAATGACTGAAACAAGTAAAAGAGTAAAAGAGTATATTAATAATCTGGTCTCTTTTGCTGAACAAAGACATACCCCACCACCAAATACACACACACATATATATATATACTACAATCTTTTTCACAGACATCTGTTGTCCAAATAATGATTTTTCTTGACAAAGTAACAACAGTTTTTTTGAAGGGAATTGTATAGTCTATTCATCATCATCATCGTCCGCTTTCCATGCTAGCATGGGTTGGACGATTTGACTGAGGACTGGTGAAACCGGATGGCAACACCAGGCTCCAATCTAAATTTGGCAGAGTTTCTACAGCTGGATGCCCTTCCTAACGCCAACCACTCAGATAGTGTAGTAGGTGCTTTTACGTGTCACCTGCACGAAGGCCAGTCAGGTGATACTGGCAACGGCCACGCTCGAAATAGTGTCTTTTATGTGCCACCCGCACAAGAGCCAGTCCAGGGGCACTGGCAACGATCTCGCTCGAAAATCCTACAAAGGCCAGTCAGGCGGTACTGGCAACAGCCACGCTCAAAATGGTGCATCTTATGTGCCACCCGCACAAGAGCCAGTCAGTCCAGGGGCACTGGCATTAATTACAAATAGTAAAATAGAGTAAGTATGATATCTGAAACCTAAAATAGAAGCAACATGTGATATATAGAAAGATGTATTTTATAAGCAAATCAATAATGTTTTAATATTTTGTGTTACCATCACTACTTTACTTCATAGACATTGCGCAGAATTCAAAGTGTTGTACACTTCAGGGAAGGATATTGAAACAGCAAAATTGGAATATTACATGCTACTTAGAAAGGGGATTCCAAAAGTGAAAGTGGATGAATATACCAAGTGAAAGCACAAACATGTAACCTAATGAGTTTAATGACATGGATAGCATCCATGACTTAACTATAAATCAAGGAGACTAAGTTTAAGAGAAACAAAAAAAAAAAAAATCAAGTAAATGATGTTTTAAAGAATTTGTAACTTCTTCACTGAAACTTTTTGCAGTCTCAGAGAATGGACTTCAGCCATATGACAGTTCTATATACACTACAGAAGACACAAGAGTTACATGAAGATTAAGCAGCAAGTATGGCTCTAGCAGAACAAAAAAGTTAACCATAACCCTGAATTTCCAGATAATAATTTTATCAGGTGAATGGCTGTTTTAGTTGTGGCATTTTAAATCTTCACAATTGCAGAATTTCAAGCAATGAATCACCTAAAAACAACAATTGGTAAATGTCACTCAAGCCCAAAGGGAAATGTCTGTATAATGTTGGTGTCACCAAGAGCTTAGAAACTTTCCTTCATTGATGGAAACATTACAAGTGAAAACTACTTGAACATGTTAGACTATTTGGGCGGTTTTTTTCCACAATTCTCTAGAAAAAATTTACAAATAATGATCTCTTAGCAAAACAATGTACCTGTTCATTATTTATATGTTGTCAGGGAATTTTGTTATAGAAAGTTACGAAGCTGATGATTTGAGAGAGCAAGATCACTGATATAGACATCAATGTGCCTTGATCTTGCATCTCAAGATTTTTTTTTTTAAGGCCATATTAAGAAAGCACTTTACAACAGAAAATCCCCAAAACTTCTAAATTTAAAAGATTTCAATGAAGAAAAAGCTAAGTGGTTTGATAATATCTGAAATGTGCCAAACAGCCACTTGAAATTTATATGAATGACTGCAAATTTGCATCGATAATGGTGGCATATCTGTTAATATTGATTTTATTTGTTGTGTTATTTGTTAATAAAAATTCTTTTCTTTATATCTCATTTTGCTTCACTTTTTATTTTGGGTTTCAAACATAGTAGTTACTTTATTTACACTCTGCATTACCAGTACCTGTTTAGTCAACTTTTGAGGGGCAAAAAGCAAAGTTAATTTTTTTCCCCAACAAAATACAGGAGCAGGACCAAATCTCAGTACACGTTATAAAATTTGGATTAGTGTACTAAGGTTCCTGCTTACACACAACCCTACCAATGTTAATTCTTCTTTAAGCCTAAGTTGAAAGCTGAGTCAACAGATGAGAGTTACAATTAGATGAAATCCTCTGGCAGTAAAATGATGCATCAAATTAAGTCCACTTATGTTTAAAAAATTATTGATCTTTTCAATAGATATGGATAACATAAGTACAAAACTGGAATAAGTTCAGGGGTTGATATGATCAATAAAAAAAAACCTTAAAGATGGTGCCCCACATGGCCAGAGTTCAATGACTGAAAAGAAAAAATAGAAACATATGCTGATGTTGCTGTTGTTGAAGGAATTCCAGATGGGACCACTCCATCTTTTCTTTTTCAGGTATAATATATCTAGGACTACATTATCCAGTGTATTTTCCCTTTTCTATGAAGTAGAAAGTAAAGGAAACTAGGTTGCTATTTCTTACATGTTGAATAACCATGTAGGGATGCTTTATACATAAGCAATAAAAGTAACAATACTTTTATGTTAGAGAGAGATTTTTTATAATGTAAAAAATAGTAAAAACATGTAATATTGAAAGCGAAATGTCTAATTATTACTTTTAGTAGTATTTAACACTTACTTTTCATGAGCAGGCAGAAGTTCAGAAGAGCTGCAAATTTTGACATTTAAAAGTTATAACAATTAACTGACTTTTCTATAAGCTAATATTAGCTATTTCAACATAAGATATTTTAAACCAAGACAGACAGACATGAGATAGATATCTTGTTTAACTCCCAATCCAATAATTATAATAAAATTTAGGTCAGTAGCTTAGGTTGAGTCTCAGAAACACAGAAGCATAACTATTCAACAATCACATCACTTTTCAAACAAGTCATTTAATTTCCTAAATCCAAAATATAATGTATGGATACGAACACACAATAATAATCTTGCACTTTCTGGCTGGTTGATGTCATTTCCCAAAAGGAAATTTGTGGATCATAATTGTTTGTTGATGTTTCAAATGGAGTGATTATCAGATGTTGTAACAAACACTTAATGGTATGAAATGGTTCATCAAATGTATTGTAACACTTGAGTATTATGTATCAAAAAAATTAAGAAAAATAATAACAACAGCAATACTACTACTACTACTACTACTACTACTAATAATAATAATAATAATAATAATAATAATAATTTTGTTAGAGAGTCATTATTATTATTATTATTATTTAGTAGTAGTAGTAGTAGTAGTAGTAGTAGTGGTGGTGGTGGTGGTGGTGGTGGTAGTGGTAGTGGTAGTAGTAGTAGTAGTAGTAGTGGTGATGCAGTACCAAGCAGTGGCTTTCATGGCTTCTAATCTTAACTAATTGGAAGTGTTATCATGTACATTGTTTTGTCTTGGTATAAAAAGATGGGCTATAGCAAATATTCTGCTCAATACCACAGATTTGCTTGTCAGTTGTTTGACCTTAACCAGTTGAGCATGTCCTTTGGTAGCTGATGATATGTGCATCTCTGATCACAAGCAGATGTAGTGGGGGTGCATCATAGCCATGTGTTAAGAGGAATTCTTTGGGGTTTGGATAATTTACTTCTGGAAACAAGGATGTTTCATTCAACATCCTTAAACAACCCTTATTCAGGGACCTTTTGAGCAGGATGGGCTACTCAACCTGAAGAAATTTCTAACTGGGCCCCACCTGCAAGGTCATGTGCTGTTAATCTTGATATATCACCATGTCGTGCATATATGGTTTTGATGCATGTGCCTGGTATACCCTTATCAGAAGCTGTAGACAGTTTCCGTTACTTAGGTGACCAAGTTAGTAGTAGGAGAGGTTATTCCAAAAGCATAGCTGCTAGAATAAGAATATCCTGGTTGAAGTTCAGAGAGTTACTATCTCTGTTAGTAATGAAGGGCCTCTCCCTCAGAGTAAAAGGCAGATTGTATGATGTCTGTGTATGAATTTGGCCAAATAAAAGGGCAGGGTAAGGCATAACAAACAGAAGTTAATATATAACAAAGGTGACATAAATGTTTGCCACCTCTATCTGATCTTCCAGAGATAACTTCCTCTCAGTTCATTTCTGGTTGAAACTGACCAATCTACTTGTAATGTAATCTCTGTTTCCATCCATCTTGAGATCCACATCAAACCAGACTCAATGTAACTGATCCATCAGCCAAATATCCTAGGGTGTTAGTCAATCTGCCAGACTACCAACTTGTCTAAGTTAATCTTTACTCCTATGATATATTCCTTTAGAACAGTATCGACCACTTCAGTTTCTGTGGTGTCCAATATCATTGCAATAATGTCCACATATGCGCACATGATTTTTTCCTACATCCTAGCTTGAATGGGATGTCTCCCAACAACTTCAGTCTCCTCGGAAATGGGTTAACAGTCAGTACATATAGAAGGAATAAGAAAGAAAATATTTTTGATGAACTGAGTGAATGATTTGAAATTGTTCTGATAGGTGGACGTTTAATTTTACTACATGAGTAGCTGTCATTTACATTGCTGTGATCCAGCTTCTGAAAAGGAGAATGAAACTGGCTACTTTCAAGTCCTCCTGTCCTATGATATCCTTTTTAACAGCCTCCAGTTACTTCCATTCTTTACCTTCATTTATAGCTCCGGTTATCCTTTCTAACTTCCTTACAAGGACTTTCAGACCATGACATCATCAGTTTCTGAAGTGGAAAGCCTACTTTGCCTAAAACATGTGATTTTTCGTTTTTGTTAATTTTTTTTATAGTAAGAAATGTTAGCAAGACTGCAAACCCAACAGACAACACCCACCCTGGAAGATCATGTCTGACTTTACTCTGACATGCCCACAGACAAGCAATAAGTCACTTTTTGTATCTTAGAGAGAACACATCCACCTCCATTATGAATAATTAAATGTTGAAAAGCATTTTTTTGGTGCTCAATTGATTCTGTTATCTACCAAGTTTATTTTCCAAGATATCAATAGCTGAGAGTTGATTAATAGAATAGTAATGAAAAGGGGTGTATGTATAAGAATAATACAGCCTATTTTGTAAAACTAATGCTCTCTTATTATTTTCAATTTTAAAATGAATTCATAATAAATAATTCTCTACTTCAAATGACAATAAAATTCTTAAAAACTATTTATACAAATAGCTGTTCATTTTAAGTCATTTTAATAACACCTCTCACCACACACACACACACACACACACACACACACACACACACACACACACACACACACACACACACACACACACACATTCAGGTAATCTATAGCCTGCATAGCAATCTTAATAACAAATTGCATGAATAAAATGGTATGAAAATAAATTATTTAAAGACAGAACTCAGCTTGATGAGTAAATGATTAATTATTTAATTATAGCATAAGAAACATAGTTGGCAGGTGTATTTCTTGAATACATAATTGTTTAGTATCACACAAACTGCATAAGCATTTTCAGTGAAGTGGAGATAGGAAGTTGATAATAGCAAAGAGACTGCTAATAGTGGTACTACTGATAGCAACAAGGGAAGTATGATGACAATGAAAATTATAAGATTATGAAGTACAAATGCTATACAGTAGGGTCTATTAAATATAATCATTGTGTCTGCTCCCTACATTAATTATGTTAATATTAACTTCACTATAGTTTTTCACATAGATGGCATCTCTGAATTGTTTGTCTCTTGGACAATTCCATTTTCTATGCCAACCAATGTAGAATCTCGTAGATCTATTAAGTTATTCTTTCATTCCTGTTTTGGCAAGTATGATGAAAGACATTCTTTACTGATAGAATCAGAATTAAACTGAAATATATCCAAATTTGTCTCCCCTCCTTGCTTAACCATTAGAATAATATTAGTAATATTTGTCGTGGACTAATTAATATTTTCTTTTCTTTGTCACTGATTAATTGTTTTTCATAAACTGAATGGTGACAAACAGAACAAAAATGAAAGGACATATTTTGTGATGTAAGTCCTACACAATGAGTTGAGGTTTAGGCATTGTAAGAGGAAAAGATCATGTAAGATAAGATCTGAGCTTAAGGAAACAGGAAGTGGTCTGTTTCAAATGCACTAAATTTAAACTCTCAGTAACTTTAGTATAAGTAGTGCTCAGAATGTTGAGATCAAATCATTGTTCAAGAATACACACACACACACACACACACACACACACCAATGCAAGTTTGTCATGGGGCTACCCATATACAGCTGAGTGAACTGTAAAATGAAGTGGGATGTGAAATGAAGTGTTTTGCTCAAGAGCACAATGCTCTGCCAATCTGGGAATCAAAACCACAATTTTGCAATTGTGGGTACAACACCCTAAACACTAGGCCACCTACCTTCACATGTTCACATATATCTATCTATAAGTATACACACATATTTATACATATATCAAAAACAAAATGAAATGTCTACATGTGAACTCCTAAAACTGAAACTGCTTCCAAGTGTAAACTGGACGGAAGATTATAAAATATGAAAATTATTTTCCATTTTTTTCTTTAAAACTTTAAAAATTTCAAATGTGACGATGCTAATGTTAATATAAAACTGATTGTCCTCTTTAACCTATTGTAGAGGTTTTTGAAAAAATCCACCAAATATTCTCATACACTGTAAAGTCTAATAAATATAAAGATAGAAAAAATCATGAATGAAGAATGGAATTTTAATTATTTAAAAAAGAAATGAAATTGCATGTATATAAAATAGCTAAAGTCTGAGAATCCAGGGAGTTGAAGGGGGAAAAAAATCTTTATAAGAAAATATTCAATCTCACAATCAACTTATTAGAAAATGTGAGATGTTGAAGTCAAACATTACTCTAGCTTATTTTACCAATATATAGCTGATAAAAAAAAAATGATAGTAAGCAATCAACCAAGCTCTAAATAAAAAGACAAAACCAAATTTATCCCCTGGTTATATTATTGATAATCACAGTAGAAACATTGAAGATCCAGAGAAAAATGCATAACTTTTTATTAGATATTTCTCATACATATAATTTCAGAATTTTTCATCAAATGGTTATAAGGAATTTTTAGACAAAGTAATTCATTTTCCTTCACTACTGCAACATTAAACTTTTTATGACTATTTCTGTGGAGGAAACTTCAAAATTAATAAGGATTTGAAACTGAAGTAGAGTTCTAGTTTCGACTACATCTCCTCTTGTCTTTTCTAGTCCTTGAAAGCTATACCAGCTGAATCCCTCACTCAGACTGTGTGATGACCCTTCCAACCTATGCCAGCAAGGAAAGCAAATATAAAAATGATGACAACTATGATGATGCTATACACACACACGCACACACACATGCACATACACACACACAACCAGGTTCTTATTTGGAGTTATTGCTTTTCTCAATGGATCAGACAACCACATTTTGTTTATGTGCTTAATTTTGGACTTAGTTTCTACAGCTGAATGCTTCTCCTATCACCAACCACTTTTCAGAGTTTACAGAGAGCATTTTATCAAAATACAAACAATAGAAAGATTGCCATGCCCTCAGTACAACAAAACTAATAGACCCTCGCCATCCTACAAAGTCTCCACTTATTCACCAACTACTTTACAGAATGTACTGAATGTATCTATCAAGGTACTAGGTACTCTGGGTTTTGGTATTCTAAGGCTATGTATGTCAATTCTGTATTCCAATAACCAGAGTACTTAGTTGTTAGAAATGATCTAGCATACCCCTTAATTTTTGTCCTTTCCTCATAGTGTGCTGGTAATTCCATTCCAACAATAAATATAGGCATTTTTTCAGCTGTTGTTGTCCCATCAGACAATATTTTGAAGAGCAGTTTATAAATTTTACTGGGAGGTAAATAATAGGATGGTTGTTAGATTGTTAACAGTCACTGATGCCATTATTGCTTTCCAAATTAGAAATCATTTTGTTCCAGGAAATTGATTAAGGATCTCAAATAAATTTGGATGATAGTTGCTAGGTTTATATTTTTGTTTTCAATTACTGAGGTTGGTCAGAACCAGTTTGACATAATAATACATTAAGGATAGTGTTTCAATCTGTATCTTTGTCACAGACTTCTGACCAAATATTAATTTTGTTTTATTTACTTATTTTTAAAGAACTGGCTCATTGAACAACTAAAATATCGATCATTAACTCATGTCAGCTGAATTATCTAAAATAACAAATTGCTGTCTTAAAATGGAAGGGCACATTGGAGAATGTAGTCCTAGATATAGAAAAGGATTAGCTAATCATAGCTGGAATAGTTTTGAACATAAATCTGCTTGATCAAGGTTGATCTGGAGATAACAAACAACAACAGTAACAACAACAAACCCAACCACCTTTGATTATATATCCATAAAAAAACAGGATGGACATGGTGTTATCTTTGATCATACATCAGCTTGACCAGGGTTCACCTGGCCCAAACAACATGATCAATAGTAACAGCAGTAGAAGCAGTAGGGGCAGCAGTGGTTGCAGCATTTCTTTCTGTTTTGCCTGTCAGCAGATGTTAGAGAGCCCAACCATATTTGATATAATTACAACTGACAAAATAGGGTAATGAGCCAGAACTGTGAGCTTGTTTATGTGTATGTTATGACATGAATGTTCAAGAATGAATAGCTGAAAGAAAGTGTGATATAGAATATGAGTAAAAGAGAATGTGTGTGTGTGTGTGTGTGTGTGTATGTGTGTGTGTGTGTGTGTGTGTGAGAGAGAGAAAGAGAGAGATTAAATTTTTCTTTAAGGGTAAATGCAGTCATTAATTTTCTAGAAAAAGAAATAGAACATTCTTGTTAGCACCAAGGGACAATCATCATATCAGATTGGTTTATGAAGTTTAAGTGCAGTCATAACTGCATTTTTTAAATTTTATGAACCCTTATAATAAACATGCATCAGATTCTATTGTACAGTCTTTGTCTCTATTTCTTCCTTTCTAATTTTGGATAATCCTAATGTAAAAATTCGGTTTTGGTGAGCTTAGCAATTACAATCAGTTTAACTAGTTGGTTGCAGCATCCTACTTGTAATGTAAGCATTGGTTGTGTTCACTTTTCAATCAATTCCTAACAATTAGTTTATTTTATGCAACTTTCTTTGAGAATTCTATTTTCTGTTTAATAACCCACTTTCTCTCTCATGAAAACACATTTCACACACATAACAACTGTGGTAAAGAAAATAATAACTATTATTATAAATCTTAAGACATAAATTTACTAGCAATTAGGGGAAACCTTATAGGGAATTTCAGAATAGGAAGATAATCACCTACTGAATAGACTTGTGGATTGACAATGATATAGAGAAATTCTAAAATGCATAAGATGCTAAAAGGGAGCCATTCAAAAAGACTGTTATGCATTTCCTATTCTACCAACCATTTTCTTTTGAAACTAAAATCCATATATGATTAATTTTTGCATTCTGCAAAATCTTCATTCTTTCTATTTATTGATTTAATGCAATATCTTTTATTACACCAACTTCCAACTATGTGTTGTTAACAACCACATAAGTTAAATATAACTCTCTCGGTCATGCTGAATTTAATCTTGTTATGAAGGGAAAACTCCAGGCTTAACAAGAAAATAATGGTGAACATAATTTCAAATATATGTTTATCACATTTCAAATAACAAATTAAAGCTACAGGAAAACAGGCAAATTTCTGTATAAATAAATAATGCATAGATAAACTTATACATTCTCTGGAAAGTTCAATAATCAATGTGAAAAAAATTATTGTTCAATTAGAAAACAGTTTATTGAATAGTATCAGTAGTAGTTGTTATTTTCTTTTTTCCTGACAACTGCCTACCTCCTCTTTCTCTCTCTTTCTCTCACTCATTCTCTTCTTTTTTTAGGTCACATATTCTGGATGTAGTTTGCTCTGTTGTCATAGCATCATATGGGAAGATATACAGAAATGATTTACATCACCAAGTCAAGAATCTTCTTCATGTGCTCTGAATTGTACTGTTTCCTTAAAACTGACTTAACAAAATTAATTTTTTGTTGCTGTTGCAATAATTTAGTCAGAAGAGGAGATGATGCAGACCCCACCCCACCCCCATCCCACTCTAACTGGTGAAATTGTTGTGGCTGATGTTCAGTTTTAACATCTTTAGGTCAATATCTGTAGGAAAGTGTGGATAGGTTGCTGTTTGGGAGAGTTTAATTCAGGATCAGAAATTTGATACACATTTTGGTGTAGATATGCAACAGAAGATGGTCAGCTTTGCTGACCATTAGCACTCAGTTTTAACAACATCAACAGCAATCTTACAATAGCGTTTTTTTGTTAATAATAAATATTTTACAGTTAGTTCATAGGTTAACCACTTTGAACACAAGAAGCAGAGCACTCAGAGCTGAGTGTTTGTACAACATCTTATAGCTTCCGTGGAGCCATTAAGATGATGGCTTCAAGGAAAATATTATATGTGAGTGCATTTGGTAGATAGAAACTGTGTAGAAACCTGTTGGACGTGTGTGTGTGTGTGTGTGTGTGTGTGTGTGTGCATGTGCACACTATTGTGTCACACATTACTTGACAACTGGTGCTGGTTTGTTTGCCTCCTCATTACAAAGTGGTTTGTCAAAAGTAACTGATAAAATGAGTACCAGATTTGAAGAACATGTACCAGGGTCAATTTGTTTGACTACAAAACTCTTCAAGGCAGTACCCCAGCATGGTTGCAGTCCAGTGACTGAAACAAGTAAAAGACAAAGAATAAAAAGAAGAAACAATAATGTTACTTACTCAATGGGGAACCATTCTGTACACAACCGCTTTACTTCCTCAATGTCATCTGGACATAGGAATCTTAACTGTACTTCCCGCTGAACTCCAAAAGACACTGCCTGGTTCATGAAGCAGTCAAAACAGCTTCATTCTGGTCATCAGTGTAACCTGGTGAACACCAAAAATGGTGTAACTATATTATTGTTGGTCACAAGCAAGTCCCAGCTGGCCAACAATATTTTTAATTTTACAGGCATAATCTCATTAACTTTACTATTGCTGAACTGTTTTTTTTTTTTTTTTTTTTTTTTTTGCTCTGCTTTGCTTTGTTCTTTGTTTTTTACTTCAGGAGTGTCTGATGGCTGGAAGAGAAGAAAAAAACAAAATTAAGACTTACTTAATGAAAAATAATTACAAAGTTTAAAGCATTATTTTGTTTCATACTGAAATTGAGTTGGCATCTTTCTATTTTTTCTTTAACACAAGGAAATGTTATGAATATGTATTAGGTGCAGATATGGCTGTGTGGTTAAGAAGCTCACTTTGTAACCACATGGTACCAGGTTCAGTCCCACCGTGCAAAACCTTGAACAAGTGTCATCTACTATGGCCCTGGGTCATGCTTTGTAAGTGGGTTTGGTAAACAGAAACTGAAAAAACCCATCATGTATGAGATCATCATTATCATCATCATCATTGTCATTGTTTAACATCTGTTTTCCATGCTGGCATGGGTTGGATGGTTTGACTGAGGACTGGCAAGCCAGGAGGCTACACCAGGCTCTAACCTGATCTGGCAAGGTTTCTACAGCTGGATGCCCTTCCTAATGCCAGCCACTCTGAGAGTGTAGTGGGTGCTTTTTACATGCCACCAGCATGAGGGCCAGTTAGGCAGCACTGGCATCGACCACACTCGAGTGGTGCTTTTAATGTGCCACCAGCACGGGAGCCAATCACACAGCACTGGCATTGACCATACCTGAATGGTGCTTTTTATGTGCCTCCGGCACAGGAGCCAGTCAGGCGGCACTGGCATCGGCCATGACTACAATTTCACTTGACTCAACAGGTCTTCTCAAGCACAGCATATTGCCCGACGATTGAAGGGTACTTTTAAACAGGCCAGTTATGTGACACTGGCATCGGCCAGTTCAATGGTCGTGCTTCACCACCTCATCCCATGTCTTCCTGGGTCTACCTCTTCCACAGGTTCTCTCCACTGTTAGGGTGTGATACTTCTTCAAACAGCTGTCCTCATCCATATGCAATACATGACCATAACAGTGCAGTCGTCTCTCTTGTACACCACATCTAATGCTTCTTGTGTCCAACTTTTCTCTCAGGGCACTTAGACTCTGTCATGTATGCACACTGACATTACACACCCAGTAAAGCATACTAGCTTTATTCCTTTCAAGCCCACGCATGTCCTCAACAGTCACAGCTCATGTTTCACTGACGTGCAGCATGGCTGTTCACACACATGCATTATACAGTCTACCTTTCACTCTGAGCGAGGGGCCTTTGTTACCAGCAGATATATATATATATATATATATATATAACATTATCAATGTATCATATATCCCAAAAAGCACACTCTAAAGCATAGAGCATTAATGTATTTATATGTTGTTAAGCCTATGTCTGGTCATAGAGTGACCAACGGTTTCACATCCACAAGGAGCTTAGCTCCTTGGACATCTAGTCAGACTCTATAGCTGAAAACAAAATTAGCTTTAGTTTCTGACGAGACATCCATGGGGTTAAGCCCGTTGTGGATGTGAAACCATTGGTCACACCATAACCAGACATAGACTTTACTTATATGTATACACACACACACACACACACATATATATGCATGTATGTCTTAGTGTTTATGTTGTGTTTGTCCCCTATCCCCCATCACTTGAAAACTGGTGTTGGTCAATTTACATCCCAATAATATAGTGGTTCAGCAAAAGAAACAGATAGAATAAGTATCAGACTTCAAAAGAAGTACTGGGGAGTCAATTTGTTTGACTAAAACCTTGTCAAATGAATTGACCCCAACATGGCTACAGTCCAATAAGCTGAAACAAGTAAAAGATAAATGCTCAGTAGCTTTACTTAACATAGCATTTTAACATTCTTTCTTTTTTTCCACTACTTTCTGTTACTAAACTGTGTCATATTGGGTCTTTGCCAAGAAAGGTTTTTTGTTTTGTTTTGTCTTACCTATTTTAGAGTGATACATCTCTATATTAACATAAACACCTTTAAGATATTTACATTCATTTCCATCATTACACACAATCAAAGTTATACAAATATATAGACAAGTGTATGTGCATGCACACACATCCATAACCTGGTAGATTAGTGTTTCAATTCACTTCAAGCCTAAATGCATTTCATTATTAATCCTTTTGAGATATTTCTGTTGAGATACTCTGTGTTTCTTTCAATTAATTTTGAATATAACAAAGAATTTAGTAAAATAACTTAGTTATCATTAAGCTAGTGTTAGGAACAAAAATTGTGACTAAGGTTTGGTGGAAGATTTTAATTCAGAAGTTTGAAAACAAGACATTTGTACTACAGACGCAGTGGTGGTTTCAGGCAAGTTGGTATCAAAAGGGTCAAACTTAGGCCTATAATGTAGCATTTAATCATGGATGACAAAAGTCAGTCTGAAAGCAAAGATAGCTTGTTGCAAGCAACAAATCCTGCTATTTCCATGAGGTGTCAAACAGGGAAAGAATCAGGGTTATACAAGAAGTCTGCACCTGAAATTCATATGTGTGTACTGTCTGCGCTGAATGAGAAGATCGGGTGGAAGCCCATTGATACTACATGTGGAGTTTAGAAATATACAACATATAATTGTCAAAATTGTGCATCTCATTTGCATCATGCAGGGATCCATAGAAAGGTCAAGAAGATAGAACATAAACATATTGAGTTTCTACTTGCTGAGTGATTTAATGAATGCTCACAATTATTATTGAAAAAACTTTGTGAACATATACGTTCAAAATACGAGTTGTCTATCTCAATAAACCATAGCAAGTCATCTTTATGGAAGAATAATTTCACTGATGCAAGTGTGTTAACAGTTGCAGTAACTGTGTTTTGTATTTTCAAAACAGAAAACTCTGTTAATTTCTTGAAAGAATTTCTTTTCATATTTGTTCAATAACTATCATAAAATAAAATTAAACTATAATTACTTGTGTGTAAGATAAAGACAGGGAATATGATTTGTTGGAATCATTTAATTTAAAAAAAAAAAAAGATTCAATTTTCTATCACTTTGTTTCAAAACTAATCTTTGCTTTGAAATTATTTTAATCTGCATCGACTTTATTTTAACTTCCATCAACTTAAATTTACATTCAGACTGTTCTCATTTGTGGCCAGTGGTTGAAAGAATAACTTTATTTATTTCAGGTCTGTGATAAAGAGTCTCACCACCCTCGATGATATGATGACTTATCAGTATATATAGCTAAATCTAGCTCAGCTCTTGGCTTGCTCTCACGTGGTTATATTCATAAACTGTTGCTGAATATCAAGAGAGAGAGAGAGACAAAGCAAAATGAATTTCAAACAACGTTTGACATTGATTTGACAAATATGGATCATGAAACAGCAATGTAAGCATAACCTTATAACCAGCTGTGATCTTTCTTCACATGATAAGTATAGAAAGGAAAATATTCTGTCACATAATGCAATGTTGCTTTTCAAATTATTAAGCAATAAACATAAAGCACACAGAAATATCACAGCTGCTAACAAAGACACTACAAACTAGCAACAATTTATATCCTGAAATATAGAAGTAAATAACTAAATAAATATTCTTATCTACACACACAAACACACACATACACGTGTGTGTGTGTTTATGTTATATACATAATTGTGTGTGTGTGTCTGTATATATATATATATATATATATATATATATATCACCATTTAACGTCTGCTTTCCATGCTAGCATGGGTGAGATGGTTTAACAAGAGTGGCCAGGCAGAAGCCTGCACCAGACTTCTGTGACTGTTTTCACATGATTTTTACAGCTGGATGCCCTTCCTCACACCAACCACTAAGCAGCATGGACTTAGTGGTTTTTACATACATACATATATATATATATATATACACACACACACACACACATATATACACACATACACATATATACTGTACATATGAAAAATGCATATCTATCTGTGTCTGTCTATCTTTCTAACTAGCTAGTTATTTATACATATACATATATATATAGATCAGAGACAGAAAGAAAATTGTCATATGAAAACTGCTAGAAGTAGAAAACTTCCTAAAGTAATATCCTAATAGAGCTGGGTGAAATGGGAGAAGTAAGAGTGAGGTACTTGTTTAAAAAGTCACCTGAGGAGATGCAGTTTGCACCTGTCATGCAAGACAATTGATTGTACAGCATTTCCCCTATGAGATACAGATGCAGAATGAGTCAAAACAATTACTCTTTTACTTGTTTCAGTCATTTGACTGCGGCCATGCTAGAGCACCGCCTTTAGTCAAGCAAATCGACCCCAGGACTTATTCTTTGGAAGCCTAGTACTTATTCTATCTGTCTCTTTTGCCGAACCGCTAAGTTACAGGGACGTAAACACACCACCATCGGTTGTCACGTGATGTTGGGGGGACAAACACAAAAACAGAAACATATACACACACATACATATATATATATACATATATACGACGGGCTTCTTTCAGTTTCCGTCTACCAAATCCACTCACAAGGCTTTGGTCGGCCTGAGGCTATAGTAGAAGACACTTGCCCAAGGTGCCAAGACACTTGCCCGATTTTAATAAAGAATCTCATGAATTCCATTTTCTGTCTCTGCTTTATTTATATAGCCTCCATGGACACCAAGGAACACCTGAAGTAAATCCAGAACCATATGCATGGTACTTTATAGGTACATGTTAACATCAGTCAAGCAGCACTGGCATTGGATATATACATAATATATATATATATATATATATATATATACATATATAAATTTCAGTATTTACCTAATATCGAGGTCTCATTCTTTTGTTGTCATTTGATTATTATTATCATTGAGTGAGAGAGCAGTGCATGCCATCAAAGTTACACTGGGGTAAAATATACACTTTGATGGCATGCACTGCTCTCTCACTCAATGATAATAATAATCAAATGACAACAAAAGAATGAGACCTCGATATTAGGTAAATAGAGAAATTTATATATGTATATATATAAATTTATATTATTATTATTATTATTATTATTATTATATACAAGGGTGAGTCAAAAAGTAATGCCATTTTGTTTAGGACAGATATAATTACCAACGCAGGAACATGTATCATACATCAAAATGAAGCTGGTCCTCTGTGGATCACATCCCTACTTCTAAACATAGTCACTGTTTCTCTCAATAGCAATGTTCCACCTTCGAATGAGAGCATGTATCCCTGCCCCGTAAAATTCTGTTGACTGTTCTTTGAGCCACTTCTTCACTACAGTTTTCACTTCCTCATCACTGGAATAATGTTTGCCTCTCAAGCCCTCTTTTATGGGGCCAAAGAGATGATAGTCCAGTGACAAGGAAGTGAAAATTGTAGTGAAGAAGTGGCTCAAAGAACAGTCAACAGAATTTTACAGGGCAGGGATACATGCTCTCATTCAAAGGTGAAACATTGTTATTTAGAGAAACGGTGACCATGTTGAAAAGTAGGGATGTGATCCACAGAAGACCAGCTTCATTTTATGTTTGATACATGTTCCTGTGTTGGTAATTATACCTGTCCTAAACAAAGTGGTATTACTTTTTGACTCACCCTCGTATGTATATATATATATATATATATATGCAAGTTGGTAGATAGCAAAGAGCAATGATACAGTGGCATGACCAAGTGGGAGGTAAGCCTAGTGCATGAAGTGGAAATGTGAGGAAGAGAAGAGAAGTAATTTAGTTTGTTGTGTGAGACACTTGAGAACTCAGTTTCACTGACATGGGTGGGTCTCCTCAAGAATTTCATATCGCCAGACATCTCGGTCCATTGTCATTTCCTCCATGAGGCCCAACATCCTGAAATCGGTCCTTACCACTCCATTCTATGTCTTTCTGGGTCTCCCTCTTCTGCGGGTACTATCTACTTTCAGTGATCAGCACTTCTTTATGCAGCTGTCCTCATTCATACACATCACATGTCCAAACCAGTGGAGTCTTCTCTCTTGCATGCTACATTTGATTTTTCTCTCACTACATTTGCACTTTATTGTACATGTACACTGATGTTGCACATCCAACAGAGCATACTACCTTCATTTCTCTCCATTCTATGCATGTCTTCTGCATTCAGAGCCATGTCTCACTACCATGGAGCACAGCCATTCACACACAAGCATTATACAGCCTGCCTTTCACTCTCTGTGTATATATATATATATATATATATATATATATATATATATATAAGCAAAACATTCAAACACTGAGTATACGTATGTGTGTATATACATGTATATTGATGTGTGTGTGTGTACATACAGTGACACTGATATATGTGTATATCAGCAATACCTCTCTCTCTCTCTCTCTCTCTCTCTCTCTCTCTCACACACACACACACACACTGAGACAAAAGGAAAGAGAAACAAATTTCGTTGAAGTGCATCAAGATAAAGAAGGATGAGAAAGGGAAAAGAGATAAGGAGGACACCTGCTGGTTATTAGTACAACTGTGAGAATAATAACAACACAAGTGATAAGAATAAGTAGTTGTTGAAGAGAACAGATTAGATGTGGTTCATAACAGTTGATTTACCTTAGAGAAACATCTTAGTGCAGAAGGAGATGTTGAGGGGTAAGAAGAAAAAGGAAATTATAGAAAAAATAAACTATGAAAGAATCAAAGAATTTTTCCACCTTTTCTTCCAGCTTATTCATAAAAAAGAGCATTTATTTATTTCCTCGATTGCATACAATTTATTGATTTTTTTTCTTTCTTATTTGTAGGCATGGCTGTGTGATAAGAAGTTTGCTTCCCATCTACATGGCTCCAGGTTCAGTCTCACTATGAGGCATCTTGGAAAAGTGTCTTCTATGATAGCCCCAGGCCAACCAAAGCCTTGTGAGTGGGTTTAGTAGACAGATACTGAAAGAAGCTTGTTGTGTGTGTATATATGCATATATCTGTGTGTGTATATATGTATATATCTGTGTGTGTGAGTATGTGTGTGAGACAACTGGTGTTGGTTTGTTTATGTCCCCGTAACTTAGTGGTTTGGCAAAGGACCAGTAGAATAAGTACCCAGCTTTAAAAAAAACACTAAGTACTGGGATTGATTCCTTAACTAAAACCCTTCGTGACAGTGCCCCAGTATGGCCACAGTCCAATGACTGAAACAAGAATAAGATAAAAGACTAAAGATTCATCATCACAGCATTAGCTTATGCTTCAATTACTTGCAACTGATTCATCTTCTAACACCATATTCTACACTAAACAAATAATGGTTATATTATTTCTTACTTGCAAAATGGGGATTTCAAAAGACTTCATTTTGTCTGATCATAACATCATCATCATCATAATCATCATCGTCATTTAACATCCACTTTCCATGCTAGCATGGGCTAGATGGTTTGACTGGAACTGGTAAGCTGGAGGCCTACACTAGGTTCAGTCTGATTTGGCATGGTTCCTATGGATGGATGCCCTTCCTAATGCCAACCACTCCAAAAGCGTATGGGTGTTATTTACGTGCCACTGGCATTGGTCATGACTATGATTTCACTTGGCTTGATGAATCTTCTCAAGCACAGCCTACTGTCAAAGGTCTCAGTCACTTATCATCACCTCAATGAGGCCCAACATTCGAAGGTCATGCTGCTGGTAACAGTCACAACTACGATTTCACAAGTGCCATTTACATGACACTGGTAATAGCCATGACTACAATTTCACTTGGCTTGATAAGTCTTCTCAAGCACAGCATATCGCCAAAGGTCTTGGCCACTTGTCATGATCTCCATTAAGTCCAATATTCGAAGGTCATGCTACCAGTCATGGCCACGATCTCAGTCAATTGTCATCACCTCTGTGAGGCCCAACAAAGATCATGCTTCACCAGTATTTATTTTCCATGATTAGGAAACAATTAAATCTGAGTTCAAATCCTACTGAGGTCAACTTTACCTTCCATCCTTTCAAGGTTGATAAAATAAAGTATCAATCAAGTAGTGGTGTTGATTCAAATAACTAAATCCCTCTTAAAATTACTGGCATTTGGCAAAAAAAATTTGAAAGAATTATTTGGGTATACAGCTTCTTTCTATTTGATAAGTAGACAACAATGACAAATTTAAAAACTGTGGTGCAATATAGTAGTGGAACATGGAAACTTGATACAAATTAGATATGATTCATCAGATATATATTGTTAACTTAAGAGATAGATTGGGTGCAAATAAATTAAGAATGCAGTCGGGCATCAAAAGATATCTGTTAATATATGCAGACAGAGTGGCTACACTGGTATGAAAATCTAATGTTCACACACGTACACAGATATTTATATCTGCAAAATTCAATAAAGTGACTAGCAACTGAAACATAGGCTTTCCAAATTCTGATACCAGCACAGTATTATATTTGTGGTAAAACACTTGATTCTAATTTATAACCAAGTCTGTTTAAGTGAAAATAGGTACCTCTGAGTATTACAGGTTACCACTGTAATGAAAAGGAACGCAGTAAAATTAAGAAGTTTCCAATTGTTGTGAGTGAAGGCACGTGGTTTAGTGGTTATGCTATTCAGCTCATGGTTGTATGGATGTGAGTTTGATTCCTGGTGACAAGATACTTTATTTCATGTTGCTCCAGTCCACTCAGCTGGCAAAAATGAGTAGTACCTATATTTCAAAGGGTCAGCCGTGTCACATTCTGTGTCATACTGAATCTCCCTGAGAACTATTTTAAGAGTACACATATCTGTGGAGTGCTCAGTTGCTTGCACATTAATTTCATGAGCTGACTGTTCCATTGATTGGATCAACTGGAACACTCATCATCATAACCAACAGAGTGCCAGTCTCTGTGAAAACTTTAACTTCACTTGCTTGGAATAGGTTCAAAACAGGTATCGTACCGTTCGAATGCAAATGTTTCAAGTGGTGAACCAACCATTCAATGGTCATGGGAAGTCACCAGATACTCATAAAACAGACACAACACACATATTTACCCTTTTGATACCAATCTGCCTAAGTCTAACCTTGATTCTCTGATACAAACTCCTTGTTTTAAAGTGTTCTAAATTAAAGTCATCTATCAAAATTCTATGTTAATCTCCCAAAAAATTCTATGTTAATGTTCCAAAAAATGTATGTTCCATAAAAACAGCTTAGAAATGACAAAGTTATTTTGCAAAAATTTTTCATTTTTTTCAAAATTAATTGTAATAAAGGCAGGGTATTTCAACAGAAACATGGTGACAAAGGGGTTGAAGAATTGAGAAAATTGAAAATAATACTTAAGTTATTGATAAAATGGACTATACAAATTATCAGATCTTATGAAATATTACACACAATCATATATATATATATATATAAATATATATCCTTTCTACAATAATCACAAGGCCTGAAATTTCGTGGGAGTGGGTGCAGTCGATTAGATTGACTCCAGTATGCAACTGGTACTTAATCTATCAACCCCAAAAGGATGAAAGGTAAAGTTGACCTTGGCGAAATTTGAACTCAGAACGTAGCGACGAATGAAATGCCGCTAAGCATTTCATCTAGCACACTAACTATTCTGCCAGCTTGCCACCAATCATAAATATATATATATATATATATATATATATATATATATATATATATATATATATGTATGTATGCATGTATGTATATACTATCAAAATAGAATAGTTAACAGGAAATTGGAAAGAGCTACACCAAACAGACTAGCTACTATAGTAACATCAGTGTGAACATGCCACCTTCTTCCCCACACATCTGAGCAATGGGCTTTTTTCATACACCATTTGTCCACATGTCTGGAAGAAAGGGTCATAACCTCAAAATACCGAAATATAAGGTAAAACTCCAACTTTGTTCTATTTTCTTTTTTATAGTTTACTTTATAAAGTTTACTTTATAGTTTACTTTATATTTCATTTCACATTGTTCCAGCCTTATCTAACAAGTTCCTTTAATACATATAATATAAGGATAAAATCTTTATAAGAATTTATCAAGTAGTCAGCGTGAAAAAACCTCATAAGGAAATGTATAGTAATGCCCTTATATAAATTAAATTATATATATATATATATATATATATATATATATATATATATATATATATTATATTATATTATATGATACACATACACACACTGGAATTACAATTATAATTAATTTCTTGCAATGGTATAAAGCCTATTTTTGTTACAAGAGTGGAAGTGTCATTGATTAAGTCAACCTCTTTAAATCATATTGATCACACAAAAGTTGAAAAATGTAGATCAACAGGATTTGGAACTTTGACTATTGTAAGGCATGCAATCCAGTGCTGGTTGATTTCAACTAACTCCTCACTTCAGTGAATCTCCAATGATGCTCAATAAAGTCACTGAAATGTGGGCCTTGGATCCACAGGTTACATTTCTCTCACAAGCCTTCATTCAAGTTATATTTTCTGGATGGAAATAAGACTTTATTTTGGGAAAGTTTTAAATGCCCAAATATAAACCGAAAGGCATCAATAATTTCATCTAATCAAGAAGAAGCCCATATATACTTTATAGATTAAAAAATAAAAAACTACAGTTCAGCTGATTGGTTTTTGGTTGGTTGTCTCTTCAATAAATATACTGATGATATAGTCAGTTATGAGTGAAATTCAGTCCATAGGAACAGTGTTATTGCTTTCTATTTCAGTTTGTGCCCATGCACATTTACTACTCATTTAATCCCACAGAATTTTTTAAGAAGCCAAAGGAATAATTGACAGAAATGTAATCATGATGTTTTTTTTTTAGCATATATGGGTCCCTATGTGACATTTGTATAGGTGTTTCTTAAATAAAAACATATGAAGAACCAACTTGAAAGTTCTAAATAGAGAAACCAATCATTAATGTGTTCTAAACTCCAATCAGCTTTTAACCTTCTTTTTTTTTTTTTTTTGAGTTTTGTCATTTATGTTTATAACTGACAAGATAGAATGCTGCTGCTTTATGTCAGATAAAAGATGGTTTATTACTTATTCCTAACATCCAGTTGCACTAAAGAATGTAGAACATGAGTGGGTAGTTCAATACCATATACAATATACCTTTTCATTCATGAAAATCTATGAAAGAATAATGGCTGTAAATTTAAGGTGAAGAACCACTGACTGCATAAGTAGGAGTTCAAAAGCTTAATAGAGCTGTTATTTTATATCCCTGGGCAAAGCACAGAGCTCTACTTGCATCAATCTACCAGATTCCAAACATTTCTACTTCACATTTGAGTAGCTAATAATATGAAATATTTGCTTCAACACAGCAAAAGTATTCCTATCCACAGAATGAATAAATGAATGTAAAATCATAAGAAGAAAAAAAAAAGAAAGTTTTGACTCTTTAATTTATTACACTATATAGTAACAAAAATGTAAGATAGCTACTAAATGATACAATCAGAGATTTAATACTAAAAGTGGCTATTGGAGCACTCAATAAAAGAAAACTACTTTTATTTTGTGTGTGTGTGTGTGTGTGTGTGTGTGTGTGTCCCCATTTTTGTTCCATTTATTTTATTTTATTTTATTTTATTTTATTTGCCCGAAGCCAAAAGAGAGCCAATACTTTGATTAGAAGTTACTGACAGTTCATTGTTTGCCTCAAGGGAGATTACATAGAGATTTTGGTAAAGAGCCAATAAATTATGATACATTATTCATATGATTATTTCCTAATGAAGATTAACATCAACTGGTACTCAAAGAGAAATAATTTTTTTTTTCTATGGTAATTAAGAACAAATGGGAAATATCTGTATATTCTTTTTCTATGTAGGTATTTTTTAAATGCATTTCTTTCTATCTTTAATGTTCACAATTAACAAATCTGTTGTCATTTTACCCATTTTAGTAATCTTTCATACAATATTAAATAACAATATAGAATATTCTATATCTTTTTCGGTAATTTAAAATGAAACCAAACCCAGAACATATAGTTTTCTATGTGTTTAAGACTGATTATCATTTATGTAGTGCAACAGGGATAACAAGAATGTTAAGGAGCCAACTGGATACATTAGAATATCTAATTTGATGTGTCATATTCCTAAGTTCATATCCTATCAGTATTAGTTTTACAGGCAAGATAATTTTTCATGTGTACACTGAAAGATAAACTTTATCATCACACATCATCACTGTTACTGTCATTGTCATCACCATTTTAATAATCATCATCACTACCGTCATTTTACATGTGGTTTTTCATGCTTGCATGGGTTGGACAGGCCTTTGTCATCTTCTTCATGAGGTTCAGCCTCCTGATGTCAGATTCCACCATTTCTTTCCATGTCTTTATTGTTTTACCTCTACTACTGATTCCTTGACATTTCTTTACCCAACTGCCATCCTTCATTTACTCTCTTACATATTAAATCAAATTTCTCTAATACTCAGTTTTTCTTTCAGGTTCTTTATACACCATCATTCATGCACTCAAATAATGGTTTCACATTTTAGTTCAAGGCCAACAGTTTTAGTGGGTGAAGGTAAGTTGATTACATTGACTTCAATGGTCAAGTGGTACTTATTTTATTAACCCCAAACAGATGAAAGGCAAAAATCAACCTTCATGAAATTTGAAATCAGAATGTAAAAAGTCAGAACTGCTGCTACGAATTTTGTCCAACGAGCTAACAATTCTGCCAGCTCACTACCTCAATTTATGCATGCCTGTAATACATGCCTTATGCTGTAGTATACTTGCTTCATCTCTTTCTACCCTTCATATCTTTGGTATTCACTGCCCATGTTTTAGTACCATGTGACATTACACATCATACACAAGCAGTACAAAATCTACCCATCAATCAGTAACAGAATCCCTTTGTTGTCAGCAGAAGTAACAGCATCCTAAATTTTTTCCACCCTGTTCTTACTGTGGCTCCCATGCTTTCAAAATACTCCTCCATTATTTATTAGGTTATCTAGGTAACAGTAGCTATTAACTAATTTTAGGGTGCCTTATGAGCACATGGCCTAGTGGTTAGGGTGTTGCACTTATGATTGCAGGATCATTGTTTCAATTCCTGGACCAGACAGGGCAGTAAAACACTTTATGAATTGCAAAACATTTCATTTCACAATGCTCCAGTACTCCCTGTGGTAAATAAGTATTACTTTGAGGGACTAGTATCCTATTCAGAGAGAATGTTGTGATCTCAGTCACTTATATGCCATGGAAATCAGTCCTTTGAATCTTAGGACTCAAACCAGTTATGACCAAGGAGACTTACTACTACTTTACAACGAGCATTTGAAAGAATTTATTCTATGAATGCTATTACTGCTAACTACTCCTACACATCTGCATATGAAATCTTTCTTCTCAGTCAAAAGTAGCCTTCTCTTTTTAAGAGAGAGATTTAGTTGTGTTTTTTATAACAGATTGCATGATTACATCGAGGTTTGGCTCTTCCATTGACTTAGAAATAAATCTATTTGTACATATAAGTGTAGGCATGGCTGTACAGTTAAATTCACTTTCTAACCCTGTAGTTTTGGGTTCAGTTCCATTCATTGTGTGACACGTTGGGAAAGTGTCTTCAACTGTAGTTGTAGGCTTACCAAAACCTTGTGAGCAGATTCAACTCATGATCATAAGGCTGAGAGTTTGATCACTGGCAACATGCTGTGTCCTTGAGCAAGACACTTTCTCCCCAAGAATTATGTTAAGGGCACACATGTCTGTAGAGTATTCAACCACTTGCATGTTAATTTCATGAGCAGGCTGTTCCATTGATTGGATCAACTAGAACCCTCGACAGAAACTGAAAGAAGTGTATTGTATGAATGTGAGTGTGTGTGTGTATCTGCCTGTGTGTGTAAGAGTATATGTATGTGTAGTAGTGGTGTCTTGGCATCATGTAATGATTTTAAAAATTAGTGTCACCACCATAAAGCAGTGTCATTCGTTTCCGATCTTCTGCAGGAAACATGTCTAGCAATGAGAAAAAATTACCTTATTCAGAAATACATGAGCATTGGAAACATGAAGAGGAACCCAACTGTAGAAAATCTACATCAAAAAGTTCCAACTGACCCATGAAGGCATAGAAAAGTGGACATTAAAACGATAATGATAAGGAGTTCAAAGTTATATATGCTTGGCAGATTAAGTTGATGAAGTAGTTCAAGATCTCAATGAGGATCATTTCACTTGATGGTAGGGAGGTTATATCTAGTTTCCTTTTAATTAATAACATAAAATCAGAAACATTTCTTTATTGGTAAACAATTTAACTATTGAAAACTGCAGCAATTTTAAAGAAGAAAATTATCATTGGTGCAAGATGATTGGTAGGAATATTCAATAGAGTTTCTTGGCCACCAAAAACAAGTTATAATATTTTAAAGATGCAAAAATACTTAGAAAAAGAAAAAAAAAAAATAATAATCTGTAAACAACCATAAAATGTCTGATTGGCTGTTTGCAACCCAGAAGACAACAATTTTACCATTTTAGCAAAGATACAAGTCTATATCTATTGTTATGGGATTAGTAGTGATTGAAATAACATTGCCTAGAGAGTTAATTTTCTTACAGTAAAGATATAAACTATTCCAAACACACACACACACACACACACACACACACACACACACACACACACACTATATCCTCATCGTATTCATTATCATTTTAATGTCCACTTTTCCATGCCTGCATAGGTCAGACAGAGTATATTGAGATAGATTTTCTATAGCCAAATGCCTATCATGTCATCAACCCTCATCTCTCTTGAAGCAAGATGATATTTCTGTTTCCCCATAGCCAGACACATGTTTTCACAGAATATAGGAAAGGCATGACACTGCTTATATGACAGAAACATTCATCATGCAATGTTAAGACAAAGAGACACAAATACATACACACTCACTTTCGCATACATACATATTTATAAACACACAATGGACTATATATAGATTGCTAACCACTACACACATTTTTTTTCTCTCCTTGTTTCTTTGTGTTCCTTACTGTGGAAGAGCGTAGGCTCGAAATGTTAAAGACTTTTTTCAATTCCCGAGCATTATACTAATACATTTGTTTGTTTTCTACACCACCTGTCTTCGTCTGTTGTTTTTTTTGTGAATTCTCCCTGTATATATATAACCCATGCCAGCATGGAAGGTGGATGTTAAGTGATGATGATGATAATAATCACACACACACATACACAAACAAAGCTAGACAATGCCATACACACCAGATTCTTCAACAGTACCATCCTACCTGTACTCCTATATTCCAGTGAGACGTGGGCTACTACGAAGAGGACAGAACATCAATTGGCTACAATGCCATGGAAAGGGCCATGAAAAGATCCATGCTAAGAATATCCCTAAGAGAGCACACATGCAAAATGAGATAATTCGAGAATGGAGCAGAGTGAACGATGTGATCACAGAGTACCAAAAGCACTAGTTCTGCTGGTTCAAACATGTTGCAAGGTTCACAGACAACAGGTGGACTTGTGCAGTTGCTGAGTGGTATCTAAGAGATTGGAAAAGGCCAGTTGAAAGGCCTCCATGATGATGGGAAGATGATTTGGGTCAAGATGGAAAAGAATGGCATAATCAAGACAAAACTGGAAGTGCATTGTAACCAGTGGTGTGTAACAGCATCTGATGGCTTGGTGAATACTGTGGTACTGCAATACTATGACATACATACACATGCACGTATGTCTGTGGTGTGTACATAGATATACAGGTTTGGCCAAAAGTCACCTGACGGTAAATCAATACCATTTAATTCCAAGATTTATTTATGTTTAACAACTGAATGAATTTAATAGAAGCATCTAAATATGAAACATCATGAAAATTGTTCAAACCGAAGTCCTTCTTGAGTGACACATTTTTCTATTTCAGTCAATACAGAATTACAGATAGTATTTAGGGAATTTTGATTTGCTGTCGAGTTACTTTTGGCCAACTGCATATATATATGTATATATATATATATATATATATATATATATATATATATATATATGTATGTATATATATATATATGTATTTATGTAAGTGTATACATATATATATGTATATATTCATACATACATAGGTATGTATGCGTACATATATATATATATATCTATATATTATACATGTTTGTGTGTGTGTACACACACATGTATGTATGTATGTATGTATTGTATCAGTTCTAGAAATTATTGATTACACACACACACATGTATGTATGTATGTATGTATGTATTGTACCAGTTCTAGAAATTATTGATTAGCTTACTTCTAAAATGACCTAGATTGAAGTAGAATAGTGTTATTACACCCCACCAGCATCTTTGAATATATTACAACAGCTAAGACAGCAAAATCGTTTTGTGACACTATTCAAGTAGTGACAACCT
Source organism: Octopus bimaculoides (assembly GCF_046866305.1). Lineage (NCBI taxonomy): Eukaryota > Metazoa > Mollusca > Cephalopoda > Octopoda > Octopodidae > Octopus > Octopus bimaculoides. Next base: position 106,688,571 of record NC_142932.1, on the reverse strand, counting down.
TGAAAGACTACTAAAACAAACAAATAAATAAATAAATAAAATAACAGGAAGATATTCTTATCTCGAAAACCCTCAAAACAATTTTTTTTTTTTTAATTGATCAAATTGCCAATTAAGAAGGAAAAGAAGCCATGATACTTTTCTTTTATGTAAGTGTGATAAATATATAAATGAAGCATTTTTATTAGGAATCTAATTTGGATTTCAAACTTAGATTATCAATAACATGGTGCTGCATGTCAGAAAATGCTGTGTCATACTGGTTTGATTGGTACAAGGCCAGCAATTTTGGAAAAAGGGGTAAACCAATTACCTTGACCCCAGTGCTCAACTAGTACTTAATTTATTGACCTCGAAAGGATGAAGGCAAAATTGACCTCAGTGGAATTTGAACTCAGAATGTAAAGATAGACAAAATGTCAGTAAGCATTTTGCCTGACTTGCTAATGATTTTGCCAGCTCGCTGCCTTAATACCATGTTGTATTAACAATTGCAAACAATAACCCAGATTAGTGTATTTGTCCAATCTGCTAGAAATAGTAGCCAAATCTCTTTCAAATCTCATCTCAACCTACGAATTTAAAAAGTAAATGATGCATTAAGTAACGTGGTTCTGGAGGTACTACATTTGAATTAGATAGGAGGGTCATGGCAGGAATCTTTTTGATTTTCATCAGTGATTGTAATCTGCTAAGCAGAGCTGGCCTGAGATTGAACAGCAACATTAAAAAGTATATTGTACTACAGTTATATTCTGAGCAATTCATTTGTATGATGCGGCTTCATTTCCTGGCTTCAGTTCTTTGTTGTAGTTACGAAGATATGGTCCATACTCAGTATCATTATTAGATTTGTGCTCACACAGGAAAACTATAAATTTATAGGGAGAGTGTATAGCCAACTAAACGTTCCCAAGCATATGCCTAGTAAATATTTCTCTTGTGGGGACGGATGAATGGTAAAGTTTACCTTGGTACAGTTTGAATACAGAATATAGAACTGAAACTAAATATTGCTTGGCATTCAATTTCATACTATTATTTTTCATGTCACCACATTGACTCTTTAGTATTCAGATTACTCTGTCAAATGTAAGGCTTGTTTATTTACATTGTTTTGAATTAATTATGCATTCTCTTGTAGCTTTGAGATTTCAATGATGTGATTGTTTATTTCTAGAATGACATTGTGGGGTTGATGTGAGAAGCCAGATCTGGTTTAGTTTGAACATACAACAGGTAGAATATTTTGGCCGGATATGACTGGTCTAAATGCTAAAAGGTTAAACAATGGTGATGACAGAATTGACAATGATGACGATGATGGCAATAATGATTATTACACATTTAGATTAGTTTCATTAAATGATTACTAATTAATTGGACTTCTATTAAAGGAAATATTAAATCATTCTAGTGAGAAGACCAGTATATAAAATAAGTTACTAAAATAAGTAGCCAAACATTAACATGTACAATCTTTTAAGACAATTAATATAAAAATAAAAGCACTGACGGGAGGTAGAAAAGGTCAAGCAATAGTTGTTACAGTGCAACAATAGTATAAAATGACATATATTTCCATAGTAAACTGCAGAAACAGAGAAGAAAAGGAGAAACTAAAAAGAAAAACATTTAAACAAAAAGTATTAAGTTAATTGAGCAGTTTGATATTGCTGTAGGTGGACTTAACATGTTATGACATAGTTTGCTAACAAACAAGAGGCAAATTAAGTTCGGAGTTAAAGGTATAGTAATTAGACAGGCTAGTCATCAAGGTGGTAACTATTTATTTGCAAGATAATTCTAGGATTGTAATAGACGAAAAAAAGATACATAAACATTTGCTGTTGGATAAAAAAAAAAAAAAGAATAGAATAAAATATATATGTATCTAAGGAGAGTGAGCAACGAAAAGAGAAATGATATAAACATAGACAAAACCAAATACACTGAATTTCTATCCAGAATGAAGGAACAAGACATATTTTCTTCCATTACTCTGGTGGTAGAGCGTAGCTAAATGATAATATCTTCTAAGTTTCTCTGTACTTTATAGAAATTTACATCCTAGAAAATCAAAAATAGTACAAAAGATAACTGTAGCTTCTAGACGTAATTTACCATATTTTTCTTCTTTTTCCATTCTAAGGAATATAATCTGAAAGCTTTCATCTTTTCCCTATAGTTTAGCTTCAAATATAACTTTAGTAGGGAACTTAGTAGAAGTACAATTTACCAGCCATGGATGGAAAATATAATCCAAATGACTGACAAGTATCTCCCACAAAACCAGCATGACCTCTTATGTTCTTTTTCTAAATGTTTCCATGATCTGTCCTTCCAGCTGTCAGTATGTCTTGCCCACTTTTGTGAGACATACATGGAATGGTGTATCATTACTAATTACAATTCCCAGTTTGGGATTGCACTCTCTCCTGCTGACACGGTTGTGTGAGTAAGAAGCTCAGTCCCTTATCATTCCCACTGTATGGCACCTTAGACAAGTGTTATGTGTTATAGTTTCAAGCTAACTAATGCTGTATTAGCAAAATTTGGTAGTAGGAGAGAGAGAGAGAGAGAGAGAGAGAGAGAGAGAGAGAGTGTGTGTGTGTGTGTGTGTGTGTGTGTGTGTGTGTGTGTGTGTGTGTGTGTGTGTGTGTGTGTGTGTGTGTGTGTGTGTGTGTGTGTGTGTGTGTGTGTGTGTGTGTGTGTGTGTGTGTGTGTGTGTGTGTGTGTGTGTGTGTGTGTGTGTGTGTGTGTGTGTGTGTGTGTTCATCTCTATATACCTTCACATTGGCATAGCTTCAGCAATGGTGAAGTTACTTGTACCCCACATGAACAATATGCCCTGCAGCTCATTCAGTCATGTACAGACATGGAAGCAAGTATGAGGTGACATCAGGAACGGACATCAGACTGTAGAATACTGGACGGAAAAAAGTGTGACTTATTATTAGACTGGGGGTTACGGTCATCTCATACACAGCACTATGGTCACAAGCATGCTGGCAGAACTGGTATGCATATTGTTTCAAAAGTTTGGTTTCTTTTTGGACAAACTTCACATGTCTGTCTTCCATGCTGTCATGGGTTGGACTGTTAAACAGGATTCAATGAGCCAGTGAACTGCATTGAGCTCCAGTGTCTTCTTTGACTTGGTTTCTATGGCTGGATGCTTTTCCTAATGCCAACTACTTTACAGAAGGAACAGCATGTCTTTTTTTTGTGGCACCAGCACTAGTAAGGCCAACAAATGAAATCACCAGACGAAAAGACCCCCTTGACTGTTTGGGGTATGTAGTAGAGGAGGAAGTGGCTTTATACCAAGTGTTGAGAAGTTAAAGTATTATTAAAGTGATAGTAACAGGTACCTTGCCATAAAAAAAATGCATGGCTACCCTGTATTATATATGCATGGGTGGGAGTAGCTGGAAAGAGCAATAAAGATAGTGATGAGTTATCAGAGCATACCTTCAAGATACAAGGAGGTGAGTATAAGAGAATAGGGGGGAAGAGGATTAGAAACAGTAACTGAATAATGTATTAGTGTATGGATATATAGTTTTTTTTTTTTTTTTTTTTTTTTTTTTGTTATTTAATTACCATCAACAGTCTTGAAAAACTTAGTAACATTAGCAGATGCATTTTCAACATCCAATGGGATACGTGAGGAATAAAAAAAAATGAACTGAAACAGAGTAAAACATAGAAGCACATATATAGAAATCTTCAGTCCTAGCACTAACATTATAGGTATGCATTTTGTTGGGAATCATACTTGGGATATACTATGAAACTACCCAAATGATACTACAAATTATGTAGTAAAATATTCTCTTTAACCTCTCAATGAACCATAGAGGTCTGGGATAATCAGATAAGAATAGAGAAGTTAACAGTGATATATTATCAAATATTGTGAACAAATTAGTTTATCAACAAAACTGATATTATGCTATATAACATGATATAGCTTTGATAACTTCAAATAGATAGAAAGGTAAGCCTGTAAGTATTAAATGATCAATTATTTGCATTATGTTCTGATTCAAAACAAATTTTTCTCTAACATAAATTTTGTTTCGTTTGTTATTACTTTTATTAACAAGACCCACCCTTTTCAAGGGGTGGTTCTGGTTAATTCTGAACAGAATCCAAAATTATTGAAAATATTTCCCACCATTACTTCCTTTAGTATTATTTCCATTCTTTTATGTTCAATTTCATAACCATTTGGATACATTTTATCTTCTCTTTCTTCAGATGTACCATTTTTTGTCTTGCTTTGCTTTTTTTATTTTTATTTTTATTTTTAGTATTATCTAATCTTGGTTCAAATTTATTTAAGCTTTCACCTCTTCCTCATAATTTTTATTAATTTTGCTCACCCAAACTATATTTAGTTTCTTTAATTCTTTGAGAGAATTTATTATCATTATTTCCTTCAATTTGTTTCCTACATTCAAATTTTTCAATCCTTATTTTATATTAATCATTTTCTTTTTATATTTAGCATCCAATTTCCATTCATAAAAATCATTTTTATTCTGTTTTCATTGCTATTCTTCAATTAAACTTTTTACTCTTTCTTCTTTTTACTTCTATACTTTCCAAACCTTTCTCTCTCATCTCTAACAATTTATTTTTAGCCTGAGCTTGCAATCTGCTTTTATTTTCCTTCTACCATAACCACAGTATCTTATTCTTTATTTTCCTACTGATATTTCTTTTTGCTAATGCATACATTCATCCCAAATTATAGTTTTTGTTCTGCTCTCCCTGTTCAATATTATGAACAACGTCAAGTGACTGTTTCCTACTGATTTTGTTTACATAGTAACTCAACACTTATGTGAAAAACTGACTTTTCAGATCAACAAACTGATAAAATGTGTAGAATAATAAGAATTGACATGATACTTTTTTCCAGAACCTTTCAGAGCATTTGTAGTACTTCTCTGACAAACAAAGTCATAAAAAGGTGAAGAATAAATAAATGAAATAAGATATTTTTCTAAGAGTCTCTCTCTTGGGTCAGTGCTGATTTGAGAAATGAGACTGAAATCAGAAAATAGGAATGAAATTTCTGTAACACTAATGCGAGGGTTTTTTTCTCTATTAAAAGACAACTTAACCAAGATGTTTCAGGATTGGAAATATTATCATTAATTATCTTTTTCTCTTTATATTTTTTTTTTTTATTCTATTTCCATCAACTAATTTCTTCTCAATGAGACTTTATTAAAAAAGCACATTTTCTGTAATTCATTCAAAATTATGATATTCAGTTCAGTATCTCCTCTATGTTTCTTGCCACTTTTATATATATATATATATATATATATATATATATATATATATATTGCATTTTAAATCATTTTATTATTCGCTTAATTTTGTATATTGCATTTTTCATTCATATTGCATTCTAGAGGGGGGGGGAAGGTGGTTAATATGCAGTTTAAACTTCTGTAGGCTTGAGCTTGTGGGAGAAATGTTAGTAAAGGAGGGGTTATGAAGGCACAACCAGAGATAGGAAGAACTTGATAAAGTATTTAGGGCATAACATATTGGGGATATTGAGGAGTGGCAGATTCATCAAGTAAGCTACCCTTTAAGATGTAGTTATAACTATGTTATAGATAGGCAGTCACCATAAGTGATAAACAGATTCTGAGGCTTATTCACCAGATGGTTTTAAAAATAAATTTCCCACCTAGCTAGTCTTTATTCTCCAGATGTTTCTACCACCTGATTTTATAGGAGTTACCTCCGTTTTTTTGTTGCTTTTTAGAGTTTAACCCCGCCCCCAAGGGAGTTTTATCTTCTAATTACTTGGATAATCTCAACTGGCCAAAGGTTTTCAATTCACTATACTGTATGCATGAAACCCAAGCACCTTAGCATTTATAACAAGTTTGAAGGGTTTTATTATGAATTGTTGAGGAAAATGGAAGATAATACATATATTTTTTTACTTTAGTACACGTATTGATTGATGTTGAATCTACTCATGGGAGTTGTGCAATCTCTGCTCATGAGAGTTGTGCAATCTCTGCTCATGGGAGTAGTACAAATTAATAATATTTAATTTTTTTATATCAAAGTTGACTTTGTTTTGCAACAGAGAAGATAAGCTTCATATGTGACAGATGCACTGAAGCAACATATACTGTGAGAACACCAGAAACAGATGCTCTTAAATGTTTGTATAGTTCATAAGTAGTTAACAGCTGTTATTTAGGTAACATAATTAGCAGGGTATGTGGTGGCTCAGAAAGTATATTAGCCAGGGCAAGAATGGACTGAAAAAAGTTCAGGGAGCTATTACCACTGCTAGTATCAAAGGTCTTTTCCCTTAGAGTGAAGGGCAAATGTGTTAGAAATATAATGTTGCATAGTAGTAAGATATGGGTTTTCAATGCAAAAGACTGAAAAGAAATAAAGTCAGCATACTCCAAAGTATATGAAATGTTAATGTGCACGAATGCAGGAGAACGACTGAACTAAGGGAAAAACCAGGTATAAGAATAATCAGGTGTAGAGTGCAAGAAAGGAGGCTACACTGGCATGAACATGGAATGCATATGGAGGATGACTGTTGCATACGAAAGTGTCAAGTGTTCAAAGTTAGTGGAACACACAGATGGAAACTAAGACTTGAGGCAATGTGGGGAATATAGACATGAAGAAGCTGCATCTCAGGAACAAGATGACAAAGAATAATACTGACTGGCAGTATGCAGTGTTACAGGAGGTCTGTCCGCCAAAGGCAAAATGTACCTAATACAATAGCAGTGTTTAAAAAGCCATAATGTGTGTGTGGGTGCACGTGCATGCATATGTATTGTGGTTCCCTAAAAAGCCCATCTTGCTGCCTCCCCACTCTGTGTCATCACACAACCTCCCCACTCTGTGTCATCACACTCACTGCCTTCATGACATCCATCTCCTCCTCACTCATAACTCATCTCCATTTCATTTGTTATATTTGTCCCGGTTGTGCTACCAAACAGCACACTCTCTCTCAGATTACTTCTATTCCTCCTCCTCCTCCTCTTGCCTTTATCTCACTAACTGCAATTACACCTCTAGAATGTGTTCTAGCTTTCTTTCTCTCATGCACTCACTGCACCCACTTAATGCTCTCCTTGGCCCTTGCTCATCATCTTCTCTCTTCAGCCTCCCCATCAATGACATGCTTCTATGGCATTTACACACTGCTTTTCCATTTTCCCTTCTTCTGTAGTCGCTTTCCTTTATTATTCTCACTGCAGTCACACTCTGCTCTTCCATCTTGTTTCATTTTCTCCCTTTTCCTCTCCCCACGGCTTCTCCACCTCGTTATCCCTCTCCCATTTCTCACCAACTCCCATGACTTCTCCATACCGCTCCCCTTCAATGGCTCCCTTAGTATTCTTCACTACCCTAGTCTATTGTTCCCTTGCTATACCCTTTCCCTTACACCTTCTGACCATAGTTAACCTTATGATATAGGACAGCGTTAGACCCCACCTACATAATGTACCCTATCATCTTTCTACTTTGTCCTCTTTTTCTCACTAACCCCTTCTCTTTTCCCTGCCATACTCCCTCCTTCAAATTAGTGTCAACTCTGCTACATTGTTACTTTCTCTATTACCACCCTATCACAGCTTTAAGTTCATTCCACTCATCTTACTATCCAGAGTCATTGCACCCTTAATTATAGGGGACAGTTTAGCCCCTTAGTTTTGCAAGTTACAAGGCAATGCTCACTAGTGCTGGTGTCATGAAAAAATACCCAGTACACTATATAAAGTGGTTGGCATTAGGAAGGACACCTAGCACTGGAAACCATACCAAAGCAGTTGTTGAAGTATATAACACGGTCCTACAGCATATCAGATCCTGTTAAACCATCCTGACATATGCCAATACAGAAGCCAGACATTAAATGATGATGATGATGATGATTTGTTTTACAATATGACACAATAACACTTCAAGCATATTTAAAATATTACACTTCATTTCATACCTCCACACTAAGTCTTTATATGGTTGTTCATCTACATGAAATAGCAGCAAAATTCACTCACATTACACCCTACCACCTTGGGTAAGGCAGCAACACATTGTATAATGTATATAGTCTTCAATATACAAAAAAGATTGCCAAGGTGGGAACACCTTCGAGTAAAACTCTGCTAAATAACAACAACACACACAAAATCATTTGGTTTACAATGGAGTGTGAAAACACCACAGGGTTATTATTTTAATGGTAAATTTTCAGTGAAAAATTATAGCATTTCTATATTTCACTTTACTTATCGTCTGTATTCATCCTGAGTAATAATTTTCTTTGTCATTCCATTCTAAGATCTAAACGTTCGTTGTAATTTATTACTTCCAACATTATTTCTCAATCTCCTGTTTTTTTTTTGGGGGGGGGGGGGGTTGTCATCTTCATCTCATCCTGTATTTGATGTAAGTGAAGCATGTAAGTTATAACTAACTTATCAAAATGCCATCTGTTTACTATGGAAATGTTAATAGATTAAAGTTATCATTGAAATTTTTTTTTCCATCTGAATATGATGCTAAAGAATAAATTAAATAAACAGATATGTGAATGAAAAGAAATAAGAAGGAAGGTGATCCGATAAAGAAAGGAGTATGGCTAGAAGAACATTTCGGTTAACATTAACTCACTGAAGATAGTTTCTCAGGTTAATGGAAAATTTCAAATTCAAACTGTAGATATAAATTAATATATCTAGTGGAAATAAGGCAGCAAGGTGGCAGAATTGTTAGCACCCTGGGTAAAATGCCTAGCGGCACTTCATCCATCTTCACATTCTGAGTTCAAAGTCTGCTGAGGCTGACTTTGCCTTTCATCCTTTTGGAGTAGAAATAAGTACCATCAAAAACTGGAGTTGATGCAATTGACTTACCCACTCCATTGAAATTGCTGGCCTTGCATCAAAATTTGAAACCAATATAGGACCTATATCTATTGGAAATGTCAAACATGTTAGAATGCAAGATATTTGATACTGGAAGCAAAAAAAAAAAATTATGTATTATGTCACACTTATGTATAAATCACATCTCTAACTCATTTCATGGTTTTAGCTTTGCCCAGTATATAAGTCAAACCTCAGCTTTCTCAATTAAAAATTAAGCATAAAATAGTAAATGCAGCAGATGAAAAAAATAGGTAAGAATGTTAGTTCTTTCTTTCTGGCCTAATTTTAGTCCATCTTTAAAACCTATTCATAAAGCATTAACATAAAGAGATTCTTTCATTGTAACATCCTAGACATCTTTATTTCCATTGACTACCTCACTTGTCCAAAACTGCCAACTCTTACTCCAACCATAATTTCTGCTTTCTCCCACTCACAAGTTCTCTATCACCACTAACTGAGATTAGCTCTGAGGCTCCAAATGCTCCACTCTTCCTCTCAACAGAACTACTCATGGCATGCTGTCAAAGAGTCCAAGCTGTCGACTGTAGCTCCATCCTCCTTCCTTGTATCCACTAGTCACATTCCTTTTCTTCTCATCTTCCACCCATTCCTCTGACATGTCATCCTTAGCAAATTCTAGTTTCTACAATCTGTCTCAACTACACTCCCATCTTTGCTGAACTCCACATTCCTTTCCTTTTCTTATGATCATAATGTATGTGACTTTCAGATCAGAAGTTTCTCCATTCCTAACTTAGAAAGTCCACCTGCCATTGCAACATCTGCCCTTCCATTTTTACCATCACAACTTTGTGCAGTCCTAAATCCACATTCTATGTTACTTCCCACTTCATTTATATCTCCAGTAATGTTATAAAATGCATCCAATGTTAGTCATGTAATGCTTTATATGTAAGTTAAACTGCTTGATACTTGGTGTACAGCTTCAGGGAGGACATCCCTGATGTACAAACATCACACTTGGGCCCCATAATTCTGTGGTTCACTACTTTTGTCCCACTACCTTTCTAATTTTGGTTTATTTACATCATGGTCCATTTTCATTAGGCTGTTTTGGGAACAGCTTTCTAACTAAGTTTGTCCTCTCACCATCTCCACTTTTCTCTATTCAAAAACTACATATCTATCTACTCACTTCCTTCAATCATGACCTGGACTCCTGCATGACAACACAAAAATTTTGCTTTTATAGAATCTCTTCTCTTTCTTGAAAAAGGGCCTGTGTCCAAATCATTGACAATCTTATTTTATCTATTTATTTAAATTTGCACAGTAAATATATTTACATTTACTTTATATTGCTTAAACATTTATTCTATTACTTAAAACATATTCTGATCTAATTGATCTAATTCGCTTTATGAACAATCACATGATCATATTTTCAAATCTTGTTATAGCCATTGTATTGCAGACAAGCAAAAGTACATTATGCTACTTGTCTCAAATTGCCTGATTGACAACAAAACCCAATTCCACAGTTGAGTGATAAATAACAATATGCAGATATCTAAATTTACAAATAACTATCCACACTCACTTTATCATAATGAGAAAAAAAACAAAAAAAAGATAACAAAATAAAACGACTATTGTTTCTTTCTTTCACTCACAATATCTAAGTGAAAAAAACAAACCATGATCACTTATAAATACTTTTACAGTTGTTTCTTTTCTATTGTGAAGCTACTTTTGCATTTAACAAATGCCTAAAGTAAAAGATTATATGAGTTTAGCAGATAGTTTAACAACATTGACACCTTAAGTATGAATATAATGACTGTTGACCAAATAGGTTTCTCCTTTGCTTCTTTTCTCTACACTTGTTAGTTGTACTATTTTCACAACTTTCTATTTTCTTTCTCTTTTTATTTTTATATTCTAAATAGATCCACAACCTTGCTGTTGCTATCAACACTTGAATAATCTGACTACTAATTAACAATATACGTTATAATACTCAACCCGCAACAGTAAATAACTGCCAACTGATATAAAAACTGTCAGCTATTTTAAAAGTATTACATTAACAATTCAATACTAATGCAATACTTTAAAATAGTCAGGAAAATTCATGTACAGTGCCACTGCTGGAGTGATTGCTATCTTGAAGTGTCTGCACCAGTTAGTCTCTTCAGATTCCAATTCACTGACTTTCCAAATACCCTTGACCTTTGTTTTACATTTAAACCTACCTTTTAACTCTTTCATCAGAGTCTCTTTTGTTACACAAATCAGCCAATAATTTACCCAATAAAGGCATCCATCCCATATTAACTTATTGCATAACAACAATTTATAAGTCACACTCACAATCACATGGCTTTGGGTTCAGTCCCACTGCATTGCACCTTGGGCAAATGTCTTCTACTATAGCTCTGACTTGTCCAAAGCCTTGTGAATGGATTTAGTAGATGGAAACTGAAAGAAGCATGTTATATATATATGTATGCACACACACACACACATATTTAGCAGATGCAACAAAGTGACTCAAGAGTAGAGAGTTTCGCATGTTAATGCACTAAACTCTCCACCCTTGAGTTACTCTGTTGCTTCTGGTAAATACAAATAGATAGATGGATGGACGGATGGACAGATGGGTGGACGAACAGACAGACAGATAGATAGATAAGATGGCTGCTAATATACAACTCTGGTACATTAGCAACAAATAGTTGCTAACTATGGGATAATTAAGTCTGTAAATTAAAGGAATAAAATAGGTAGTTATGTACTGTATGTGCTTCAAAAGTTTTGGTGCACCAAATGCATAATACATAACTTTAAGGTGCTAGATAATTATTTAGTGTTCTTTCTCATCAGGTCTTCTTTCTAGTCACTTTGAAATCCTTTGCCATAATGAATTTGCCATGCATGGCTGAGTGGTAAGAAGTGTGCTTCCCAACCACATGATCTTGGGTTCAGTCCCATGGCGTGGCACCTTGGGCAAGGGTTTTCTACAATAGCCTCAAGTCAACCAAGCCTTGTGAGTGGACTTGGTAGATGGAAATTGAAAGAAGCCTGTTGTATGTGTGTGTTTGTGCGCACATGCACGTGTGTGTGTGTGTGTGTGTGTGTGTGTGTGTGTGTGTTTATGTCTGTGTTTGTCCACCACCACTGCTTGACAACTGGTGTTGGTGTGTTTATGTCCCTGTAACTTAGCGGTGCAGCAAAAGAGATCAATAGAATAAGTATCAGGCTTAAAAAAAAAAAAAATAAGTACTGTGGTCAATTCATTTGACCAAGAATTTTTCCAAGTGATGCCCCAGCAGGGTCACAGTCTAGTAATTGAAACAAATAAAAGATAAAAGCTTTCAATAGTTGAAAGGAGAGTGGAAAAAGGAATTGATCACGTAACCAACTACATGCCTTCTCTACAAATAACTCCAGCAAGCTTGAATGGAGTATAGTTTTAAGAAGGTCAGTTTATCTGTATAAATAGATTTATGGGGTGGCTTTAGATAGTTCTGAGGTGATTAATATCTTTATTATATGGTTATAAAGCTGAAAAAATAGTGTCATAATGGGTAAGTCAGAAACAAGATGGGATGTCAATTACTTTAAAGGAGATGAGGGGAGAGGGGAAAGATAAAATGATAAGAAAATAACAAAGCATACCAGATACAGTGCTGCTTGTAACTTGTGCTCACATGCGACATGCCCCCATATACAGGTATCAATACATAAGATAAAGCTAGACAGGGGCACAGACACAATATACTTAGACATAAAGAATATACACACATGCCAGATAACATATATACACGTAGTGTGTGTGTGTGAGTGAGTGAGTGTATGTGCATGTATATATTTACATATATATATATATATATATATGTGTGTATATATATATATATATATATATATATTTATTTATTAAAGTTAATATAACATATATATATTTATTAAAGTTATATAACATGCATTCAATGCACCTTCTGAAACTGGATCCTGTCAAACCATCCAACCCATGCCAAATGCCAGCATGGAAAACGGAAGTCAAATGTTGATGATGATATATACATAAATGCACGTATGTATGTATGTATGTATGTATGTATGTATGTATGTGTGTGTGTGTGTGCTAAAGTATATGCTTGAGTCTCCTTATGTTGACATTGTGTGATTGTTGTAAATGAATGCTATTCATTGCCAATATTCTGCAAAATCCTGTCTGGCCATGGGGAAATATTACCTTAGTTAGAAACAAGTAAGGTTTGGTGACAGGAAGGGTATCAAGCTGTAGGAAAACTCACCTCAATAACTTCCATTTGATTCATGCAACATGGGCAGGTGGATGCTAAAACAATGATTACAATGATGACACACATTTCTTTCTCTCTCTCTTTCTCTGTATGTATGTATATATATATATATATATATATATATATATATATATATATATATATATATATATATATATATATATATATATATATATATATATATATATATATATATATATATATATATATAAGCGCAGGAGTGGCTATGTGGTAAGTAGCTTGCTTACCAACCACATGGTTCCAGGTTCAGTCCCACTGCGTGGCACCTTGGGCAAGTGTCTTCTACTATAGCCTCGGGCCGACCAAAACCTTGTGAGTGGATTTGGTAAACGGAAACTGAAAGAAGCCCGTCGTATATATGTATATATATGTATGTGTGTTTGTTTGTTCCCCCACCATCGCTTGACAACCGATACTGGTGTGTTTACGTCCCCGTAACTTAGCGGTTCGGCAAAAAGAGACCATTAGAATAAGTACTAGACTTACAGAGAATAAGTCCTGGGGTCGATTTTCTCGACTAAAGGTGGTGCTCCAGCATGGCCACAGTCAAATGACTGAAACAAGTAAAGAGTATATAAATTTGGATCCATATATTTATACATATAAATATACTTTTGTCAAATAGGAATAAAATGTATCTAACATTAAAAAAAAATAATAAAATTTTAATTGCTAAATTTTCCATTGATATTAGTCAAACAACACCATACCATGTGATCTGAGACAATGCATTACATCTGCTCCTATTCAGTATCATAAATAGATCATATTGAAGTAGTTAAATGACGTTCTGTTTTGAGTGCCAGGAGGAGAAATTCTTAACACAAAGATAAACAACCTTCTTTTTAGCATTCATTTATGAGAACTGGGAAAAAGAACCATCAATAGGAAATTAAGTCTGCAAGACTAGGTGGATTAAGTAGCAGGTAAACAATCGATAAAAAAAATGTAATAAACAAATAACAAAGTAAGAGAAAATTATTATTATTCTAAGAGCTATGAACCCAACAACATCAATACATTTTCGGTAGATGTTAAATGACAAAAAAAAAAAAAGAAAGATTTTGAATGATTTGATTGCTATTATTAGTGATAATTCGACTGAAGAATGTGATTGTATGCCAAGAAGCAATAAGATAAAAATATAACTCCTTTTCTAAGAAAGAAAGTTTATAGATTATCACTTCTGTGAAGTGTTTTTAATGTATTATGTGTGAGGTTCAAACACACATGGAAAAAATTGTAAAATCTAATTAAATTTCTTACTAAAAGAATTGTCTTTTTAAAATTTCTTTCAGGCATGGCCATGCAGTAAGAAGTTTGCTACCCAACCACATGGTTCTGGGTTCGGTTCCACAGCACCACACCTTTGGCAAGTGTCTTCTACTATAGTCCTGGTCCAACAAAAACCTTGTGGGTGGATTTGGTAGACAGAAACTGAAAGAAGCCAGTAATGTGTGTGTGGGGGGGTGTACTTGTTCTCCACAACCACTTGACAACTGGTGTAGGTTTGTTTACATTCTCATAAATTAGCAGTTCAGGAAAAAAGAGAGAGTTAAAATCAAAACCATGCCTAAAAGAATAAGTGCTGGGGGTCAATTTATTTGACTAAGTCATTCAAGATGGCTGAAACAAGTAAAAGGTAAAAAAAGATAATTATAAAAATGGGTAAATGGTTGTTAAACTTTCACTTTCAAGGATTCTAAAAGTATATAAAGCTGAGAAACTAACCTATTGGAAAATTAGGAATAATTGAGCAAGTGAAGATGTATCTGACTAATACTGAGGTCTTTTGTCACATAATGAAATGATACAATGACAAAAGTAGAAAGGGAAACCTAAAATATAGTTACATAATGTGCAATGATTTTTTTTTTTTTTACATGGTCTGTTTTCATTGTTATTTCTACTGTTTTGCAGCAGCATAGCATGAAAATAACTGATAGACCATTTGGTTGTAACCCAATAATGTAGTTTATGGCCAGATATACTACACTATAGCATATATATACAATACAGCATGCTGTATTTAGATCAATATAACACTGAAAGCAAGTTGCAAAAAATTTCATTTAAATGTTTCATGTGTGTGTGTGTGTGTGTGTGTGTGTGTGTGAGTGAGAGAGAGAGAGAGAGAGAGAGAGAGAGAGAGAGAGAGAGAGTGTGTGTGTGTGTGTGTGTGTGTGTGTGTGTGTGTGTGTGTGTGTGTGTGTGAGTGAGAGAGAGAGAGAGAGAGAGTGTGTGTGTGTGTGTGTAGGCTTTCTTGATTACACAGAGGCAAGGATGGAGGCTATAAAGAATAGGCAATGTTTTCTCACAGTACAATAAAGAGAGTTGGGGGGGGGGGGAAACAAGCGATTGATGGCGTGATCATTTTGTTTGGATTAGATAGAAAGATGAAATGATAAATTCTTATGCAATCAGTTCATTAATTGTAAATTCAAAATTATGTTTTAAGTCACTGCATAGCCAGAACATTTAATTCTATACAACACATGTAATCTTGCAATCAGGAATATGGACTTTACAATGAAATTAATGTCTTCTCACAACTGAAATATGCAATTGAGCCTTGCTAACCTCATGGATCTCTTGCCATATGAAAGAAGTTGTAGTATGAGTGTTGTATAATTAAGGGTTTTATGTGTGTGATATGTGCATGTTAGTTATTCTTATGTTTTTGATAAACATATCCTTATACATCAGTGTCATTACAATAATACACACACACACATGTACATGTACAGATATATATATATATATACCGCTCCGGCAGACACTCTAGCCAAATCGACTACATCCTCGCCAGAAATTGGGAAAGAGGGCGGCTTATAAATGCCAAAACCTACCCTGGCGAAGAATGTACCCCACAACATAGATTAGTAGTTAGCGACTTTGGGATCAAGGCAAAATGGGTGCCCAGAATTAGACAGACTTGGAGGAGAAGGGTGTGGAAGCTTAAAGACCCTGCAAACGGACAGAGACTTAGAGACAAGTTACTTGAAGCATTTAACGAAATAGAAGGGGATATAGCATCATACAACGTGGAAGACAATTGGAGATTTCTGCGGGACAACCTGTTGAAAGCCACCGACCAGACTTGTGGGTGGTGTAAGGTCCCCTCCCGACCCAGAGTAACGTGGTGGTGGAACAAGGAGGTAGACAGGGCTATTAGACAAAAGAAACAGGCTTGGAAGGACTGGAAGAACGGTGGTAGCAGGGAATTGTACCAATGTGCCAGAAGGGAGGCTAGGTGACAGGTTTATTTAGCCAGAGGGGAAGCAGATAAGGAAAGATTTGCCAATGTTCTGCGCCGTGAGGACCAAAGACTCGAGGTATTTCGTGTTGCAAGACAGTGTAGGAGAGAGAATAGTGATGTTGTAGGAGAGAAATGTGTTCGCATGGATGATGGTACGCTTGCATTAAATGAGGATGCAAAGAAAGAGGTCTGGAGATGCCACTACGATAGATTGCTTAATAAAGAGAATGAATGGGAGAAAGAGAGCCTGCCGTATGTCGACCCAATAGAGGGACCAGCTATCCGAGTTGATAGTACCAGGGTAGATAAAGCAATTAAGAGTATGAAGACCGAGAAAGCCCCCGGCCCATCAGGAATCACTGCAGAGATGCTCAAAATATCGGGCAGTGTTGGCTATAGCCTAGTCACCCGTATTACGAACCAGGTGATACACGAAGGAGTCATACCCAATGACTGGTGTAGCAGCATCATAGTCAACTGCTACAAAGGTAAAGGTGACGCTTTAGATACAAATAATTACAGAGGCATCAAGCAGTTAGATCAGGTTATGAAAGTTACAGAGAGGGTCATAGCCCAACTAATTAGGGAGCGAATCAATTTAGATGAGATGCAGTTTGGGTTCGTGCCAGGTAAAAGCACTACTGATGCCTTATTTCTAGTGAGACAGTTGCAGGAGAAATACCTAGCTAAGGATAAACCTCTGTAGCTGGCTTTCGTTGACATGGAGAAAGCCTTTGACAGGGTCCCCCGATCCCTTATCTGGTGGTCAATGAGGAAACTTGGGATAGAAGAATGGTTAGTGAGAGCTGTGCGAGCCATGTACAGAGATGCTGCCAGTAAGGTGAGGGTTGGAAATGAGTACAGCAATGAATTCCGGGTAGAGGTAGGGGTCCACCAAGGTTCCGTCCTCAGCCCCCTCTTATTTACCATAGTCCTCCAGGCAATCACAGAGGAGTTCAAGACAGGTTGCCCCTGGGAGCTCCTCTATGCTGATGACCTTGCCCTAATTGCGGAGTCACTATCAGAACTAGAGGAGAAGTTTCAGGTGTGGAAGCAAGGTCTAGAATTGAAGGGCCTTAGAGTCAACCTAGCTAAAACCAAAATCCTAATAAGTAGGAAGGTAGATAAAACACAAACCCCTTCAGGTAGATGGCCCTGCTCAGTATGTAGAAAAGGAGTAGGTAGTAACTCTATAAGATGTACCCGGTGCAAGCTATGGACACATAAGAGGTGCAGCAACATCAAAGGCAGGTTAACTAGCAAGTTAGTTTTTGTTTGTGGCAGATGTTCAGGTGCAATAAAGACTGTAAACAAACAGGAAACAACTTCTATCTCATTCCAGGGTGAAAAACTAGAGGTAGTCGATAGCTTCCGCTATCTGGGCGACCAAGTTAGTAGTGGGGGTGGGTGCGCTGAAAGTGTAGCTGCTAGAATAAGAATAGCCTGGGCAAAGTTTAGAGAGCTCTTACCCCTACTGGCGACAAAGGGACTCTCACTCAGAGTAAAAGGCAGACTGTATGACGCATGCGTACGAACAACCATGCTACATGGCAGTGAAACATGGGCTGTAACTGCTGAGGACATACGTAAGCTCGCAAGGAATGAAGCCAGTATTCTCCGTTGGATGTGTAATGTCAATGTGAATACCCGTCAGAGTGTAAGTATCTTGAGAGAAAAGCTGAACATTAGAAGCATCAGTTGTGGCGTGCAAGAGAGACGATTGCGCTGGTATGGACATGTGGTGAGAATGGATGAGGATAGCTGCGTGAAAAAGTGCCACACCCTAACAGTTGAGGGAACCCGTGGAAGAGGTAGGCCCAGGAAGACCTGGGCTGAGGTGGTGAGGCAAGACCTTCGTACATTGGGCCTCACCGAGGCGATGACTACTGACCGAGACCTTTGGAAATGTGCTGTGCGTGAGAAGACCCGGCAAGCCAAGTAAGATCGTTGCCAGTGCCCCTGGACTGGTTCTTGTGCGGGTGGCACATGAGATGCACCATTTTGAGCGTGGCCGTTGCCAGTACCGCCTGACTGGCTCCTGTAGGATTTTCGAGCGAGATCATTGCCAGTGCCCCTGGACTGGCTTGTGCGGGTGGCACATAAAAGACACCATTTCGAGCGTGGCCGTTTTCGTGCGGGTGACACGTAAAAGCACCCACTACACTCTCTGAGTGGTTGGCGTTAGGAAGGGCATCCAGCTGTAGAAACTCTGCCAAATCAGACTGGAGCCTGGTGTTGCCATCCGGTTTCACCAGTCCTCAGTCAAATCGTCCAACCCATGCTAGCATGGAAAGCGGACGTTAAACGATGATGATGATGATGATATACATACACACACACATAAATATTATATCTTTTATCTTTTACTTGTTTCAGTCATTAAACTGTGCCCATGCTGGGACACCCTTGAGAAGGTTTTAGTCAAATGAATTGACCCCAGTACTTATTCTATCAGTCTCTCTTGCTAGACCACTAAGTTACAGGGATATAAACACATGAATACTGGCTGTCAAGTGATCATGGTAGACAAACAAAGATACAAATACGCACACACACACACAGATATGTGCGTGTGTATGTGTGTGTGTGTGTGTATATATATATATATACAACAAGCTTCTTTCAGTTTCCGTCAATCAAATCTAATCACAAGGTTTTGATCAGTTCAAGACTTTAGTAGAAGACACTTGCCCAAGGTGCCATGCCTTGAGACTGAACCCAGAACAATGTGGTTGGAAAGCAAGCTTCTTACCACACAGCCACACCTAGACATATCAAATTGATCTATTTTCCAATAGATGAAAAACCTTAATCAATTTTCAACCTTTATTGGGGATCTCATCAGGTACCTACATCACTTGACTAATCCTAGAGAAACAAGTAGCCAATCCATTGATATATGCATCAAATCTAAAAGCTCCACAGAACTGGGATTGCTAATCTACATATTACAAATATTTAATATTTTATGTAATATCACAGGGCATCATGGGTGAGTGTCTTCTATTACAGCTTCAGCTTGACTTCAGATGCTCATCATTTGTCCAATTACATTTTTTGTTCATGATAGCTCTGCTTTAAAAGCCAGTCTTGTTTATGCAGTGTCACTTTATGTCTGATAACTCAGCAGTTCAAGAAATATAGATTAATAAAGTAAATACTAGACTATAATAAGAACTGCGGCAGGTATGATTAACAAAAGCTTTGGAGACAATGACCCATTATGACCACAGTCCATTGACCAAAACCAATATATATATATATATATATATATATATATATATATATATATATATATATATATATATATATATGCATACATATACATATACACATATATATATATATATACATATACATACATATATATGCATATATATGCATATATATATATATATATATATATATATATATATATATATATATATACATATATATATACATATATATATATATATATATATATATATATATATATATATATATATACATACATATACATACATATACATATATATCATCATCATCGTTTAACGTCCGCTTTCCATGCTAGCATGGGTTGGACGATTTGACTGAGGACTGGTGCAACCGGATGGCTACACCAGGCTCCAATCTGATTTGGCAGAGTTTCTACAGCTGGATGCCCTTCCTAACGCCAACCACTCAGAGAGTGTAGTGGGTGCTTTTACGTGTCACCCGCACGAAAACGGCCACGCTCGAAATGGTGTCTTTTATGTGCCACCCGCACAAGAGCCAGTCCAGGGGCACTGGCAACGATTTCGCTCGAAAATCCTACAAGGCCAGTCAGGCGGTACTGGCAACGATCACGCTCAGGATGGTACATCTTATGTGCCACCCGCACAAGAGCCAGTCCAGGGGCCCTGGCAACGATCTCACTTGGCTTGCCGGGTCTTCTCACGCACAGCACATTTCCAAAGGTCTCGGTCAGTAGTCATCGCCTCGGTGAGGCCCAATGTTCGAAGGTCTTGCCTCACCACCTCAGCCCAGGTCTTCCTGGGCCTACCTCTTCCACGGGTTCCCTCAACTGTTAGGGAGTGGCACTTTTTCACACAGCTATCCTCATTCATTCTCACCACATGTCCAAACCAGCGCAATCGTCTCTCTTGCACACCACAACTGATGCTTCATATGTTCAGCTTTTCTCTCAAGATACTTACACTCTGACGGGTATGCACATTTACATTACACATCCAGCGGAGCATACTGGCTTCATTCCTTGCAAGCTTACACATGTCCTCAGCAGTCACAGCCCATGTTTCACTGCCATGTAGCATGGCTGTTCATACACATGCGTCATACAGTCTGCCTTTTACTCTGAGTGAGAGTCCCTTTGTCGCCAGCAGAGGTAAGAGCTCTCTAAACTTGGCCCAGGCTATTCTTATTCTAGCAGTTACACTTTCAGCGCACCCACCCCCACTACTAACTTGGTCACCCAGATAGCGGAAGCTATCGACTACCTCTAGTTTTTCTCCCTGGAATGAGATAGAAGTTGTTTCCTGTTTGTTTACAGTGTTTATTGCACCTGAACATCTGCCACATACAAAAACTAACTTTGTAGTTAATCTGCCTTTGATATTGCTGCACCTCTTATGTGTCCATAGCTTGCACCGGGTACATCTTATAGAGTTACTACCTACTCCTTTACTGCATACTGAGCAAAGCCATCTACCTGAAGGGGTTTGTGTTTTATCTACCTTCCTACTTATTAGGATTTTGGTTTTTGCTAGGTTGACTCTAAGGCCCTTCGATTCTATTCCTTGCTTCCACACCTTAAACTTCTCCTATATATATATGTATATATATATATATATATATATATATATACACATATATTTTTTTATATATGTATATATATATATATACATATATTTTTGTTGTTTTTTGTGTGCTTTTTTTGTGAATCCTCCCCCTATATATATACTGGCTGCCAACAAATTTTTCTGCTTTTAAAAAGAAAAAAAAAAAGGATTTTATCCTTTATATCTATATTGTTCAGTATCTATGTGTTGAATAAAATTTATCTTTCTACTTGTTCTACCATACATATACATGTGTGTGTATATATATTGATCATGTTGACACCTGATATGTGGTACACCATGCACCTGTTCAGACAACATCAATTTGATGGAGAGAATGAGTTAATGTGAGGCACAAACATTTGATCACTATAAACAAGTAATTTGTGCAGGTTGTTCAGCAAGAGCTGAATACTTATGCATCATCTTTGACAGGAGACACCATTATATATATATATATATATATACACACACACACACACACACTAGCAATGCACCCTGGCATTGCCTGGGTGTTATGACCTACAGCCACATTGAATTAGTTATTCCTTTGTTATGGGCAGAATTGGCACACGAGGAGTATGAAGCAAACAACTCTTCTTTATAAACATGTTTTTCAGTCATTTTCTGATGAACAACGCTGCAGTTTCTGTCTACCGAATTCAGTCACAAGTCTGGGGTTGGCTTTGGGCTATAGTAGAAAACACTTGCCCAAGGTACCATGCATAGGGACTGAACATGGAACCATGTGGTTGAGAAGCAAACTTCTCAACCACACAATCAGTCTTGCACCTAATGTGTGTTTGCATTTGTTGTTAAATCATGTACTGTGTCCCACCATGTCTCAAAGTTAGCAGTTCATCATGCATGATCTATAAAATAAATGCCAGATTGAAATATGTACTGAGGTGAGTATGATCAATTAATGTTTTGAAGATGATACCCCATTATGGTGACAGTGGAAAGATTAAACCCAGTAAAATGATGTTTAAAGACTTTATGGCTTCAAATTTAAGGTAATGAATTACAAACCACAAGATAATGAGCTCAAAACTTTGTATTGAAGTTCTACTCTATTATATAACACTATATGTACATCTCAGTCTACTTGACTTCTAACAATTAATTTGAAGTTGAATTGTTAACAGTAAGAAAGATGTCCAGATTTCTTTAAAAATTATTGTGCAAAATATTCTGAGAAAACATATTCTTTTTTTCACTACAACAAAACACACACACACACATGTGTGTCTGTGGTAACTTGAGCTACTACAAAAAGCCGCCAAATCTCTCTTAAAATACACCCCTTCATCAAAAAAAAGATACAAATTTACAATATTTCAGGAAGAAAAAAAAACTATGCAATGGGTCTGCTACATAAAAGCAACTCTGGGCTAAACAAAACACAGACAAACATACTTCACATTAAAAGATTATCTACTAAATTACTTTGACGTTTCATTCCCTGGTAACTAAGATTGTTCAGGCAGAGTTGCCTCCCTTAGCTAAAGACATCAAAATTGTGTAACTCAACCTCATTTTAGAGGTAATTTTTGTAGCAAAAAAGAGTTGTGGAAAAAACATACTTTATTTGGTAGCCAAAAGATTACTGAATGCTTTGATACCTCATATGTCAAAATCAGCAACTCAGTTTTTGAATCCATAAGGAACATATGCACACACACACACACAAGCTGTTATATATATTATGATATATATATATAATCTGTTCAGATTTATGATTTACAGACGATATATGTATGTATGTATGTATGTATCTATGTATGTATACATCTGCATACACAACTTGGTTCTTTCAGCTTCCATCTACCATATCTACTCACAAGGCTTTAGTCAACCTGAGGCAAAAGTAAAAGACACTTGCTCAAGGTATCACACACTATGACTGAACCTGAAACCATAGCCATGCAAGCATTTACACATGCACACCCACACAACACACACATACATCTTCTTTTCACTTTTTGCACAAAGATCTTCATGACTAAAAATCAATCTTTTACAGACAGAATTCTTTAATTTATAATTTGATAACAATATACCAAGTGAAATTCTGATTTTCAAAGAGTGTGTGCTTATTTTAACTATGTCACAAATTGATGAATTTGAAATTTGTGAGTCATTTACTTTTGCTCATTTCTAGAGTATCCTAATTTTCATTGTTATTCTAATTGTATTTAGTATCTGTGTATGTGATGTGTGGTGTGTGTGTGTGTGTGTGTGTGTGTGTGTGTGTGTGTGTGTGTGTGTGTGTCTGTGAGAGAGAGAGTAAGAGAAAGTAAGAGACGGTTTCAAAAGTCCTGATTCAAAATGTTAATTATTTAATTCAATTAAAATAAAAAGAATTGCCATTCTTTAATGTCATTAACCCATTTTTTGGCCTCTGAATCTTGAAGAACCTGTTTTGGAACCAATCAGCATGCATAGAGGTGGATGGAGAATGCAGTGAATGCACTAGCATCAGGAGAGGGGTTACACAAGGATGTGTTATGTCACCAGATCTTTTTAATTACTACAGCAAATTGATCATAAAAGAACTGGAGAAGGAAAAAAGTCTCAGGGTAGGAGGCAGAAATATCACAAACATAAGATATGCAGATGACACAGTTTTACTTGGAAAATTGGAAAAGGAACTTCAGAGACTTCTGGATGTAGTGGTCAAAGAAAGTAAGAGAAAAGGTTTGTTCAAAAATTGCAAGAAGTGTATGGTGGAGACAAAGCCCAAAGTGCATGCTGAAAGTGAACAACCAAATCATTAAGCAAGAATCATCTATTTTGGACCATTGATCACAAAAGATGCAAAATGTGTGAAGGAGATCAAAAGACAAATAGTACTGGCAAAATCTGCATTCTCAAAATTGTATAATATCTTGAGAAACTGTACTTTGAGTACCAAGATCAAGATTCGTTTATTGAACTGTTGTGTCTACTCTGTGTTAATGTATGGAAGTGAGGCATGGTCTGTAACAACAGAAATGAGATGTGGAATGTGGCTCCTAAGGAGAATATTGAGGATAGCATGGACAGACAAAGTATCTAATGAAGAAGTGATGACCCAGGCTGTGGTAAACAGGAAACTGCTTCCTGGGATATGAGTCAAGCAACTGATATTTCTTGGTTATGTGATGAGGTAAGAGGGCTGGAGAATTCTGTGATGACTGGAAAGATTGAAGAGAAAAGAGGCAGAAGAAGAATGATATAGATGTCAAGCTTGACAAATTGGTTGGAAGAAAGAAGTATTAAATATCAGGAAGTGGAAATGTTACAGAAAACAAAGAACAGAGAATCGTGGCAGGACACGATCACCTACGTCCTACATTCTGGACACCACACCTAAAGAAAGATATCACACCCAATTAAATGGCTCTAATTTAATCTTTAGTTCACATTATCTAATGACAGACATTCAAGAACAATATCTTATAACGTATACCATTTTGGTGTCACTATCATAATGATGCAAAGGGTTATACGATAACCCTTTGCATTCATTTTTTTATCATTAATTTTAATTCTTTCCAATATTAATTAAATTAACATGAAAAATATTTTTGACAGTGCTCTGTGGGTTTTTTTTATAGCTCTATTCTCCCTAAACAGTTTTTTTTATTTTTTAAATTTGAATAGATTTTGCCTCTTTTCAGACATATGATAATGAAGTGCCAAATAGAAAAAAAAAAAATGAATGAATTTATTGGACAAGCCAATAATTATTTATAGGGCGGTAAACTGGCAGAATCATTAGCACACTGGGCAAAATGCTTGGTATTTTGTCTGCTGTTACATTCTGAGTTCAAATTCTGCCAAGGTCAACTTTGCCTGTCATCCTTTCAGGGTCGATTAAATAAGTACCAGTTATGCACTGGGCAATGTAATCGACTTAATCCCTTTGTCTGTCCTTGTTTATCCCCTCTGTTTAGCCCCCAGTGGGCAATAAAGAAATAAGTATTATTTTCCTCCATTGGTTTCAGTGAGAACTTTGGAAAGTTTCAAGAATTATTAAAAGTACTACATTTTTTATCAAAAGATAGTAAAAATAGTAAAAATAAAATCAAATAATTCAAATAGTAATTAACCTATTTTGATGAATGTACCTTAGAAAATGTAGTGATGATTGTTGTCATTATTGTCATCTTTATTTATCATGAACAATTTTCATTAATATTAATAAACTTTACTAAAATATGAAGTTTATTGAAATTCCACTATATATAATATCTTCTGAATAATGTAATAATGTGTCATAAATTTATGTCTACTTCTAACCCTTGTGGCTTCAAGTTTTCTAATATTAGTTTAAGGCTAATTTTTGTATGGGAGTATTATAACTAACAAGATGAACTCTAGTTTATTAGTGATACTTTATCAACACCAAATGGACAAAAGTTAGCATCAGTTTTCATAGATTTTGATTTCAGAACCTATAGGGATGAAACTAAGCGAATTAAAAACTACACGAAAAAAACTAAGTGAAAAAAACCTATAGGGATAAAACTAAATTAATTAATTACAACTCTTTAATGTCACAGTTATTATCTTCAATATTCATGGACTTTTAAGTTCTTCAAAGTGTGTGTGTGTGTGTGTGTGTGTGTGTGTGTGTGTGTGTGTGTGTGTGTGTGTGTGTGTGTGTGTGTGTGTGTGTGTGCACACGTGTGCATGCATGTGTGCGAGTGTGTGTTGATAAACTTAATTTGCATTGTTGTGTATGAAAGTATAATAACTTCTGGCTCCACTCTCTTATCTCCTAAGCTTCAGGAGTCATGACAGGCAAGGAATTAATGTGTCAACATCTTTGAATTCTAATATAAATATTCTAGAAGAGAAATATTTGGAACACCAGTCAGATATTTACCACAACTTCATTGACTATAAAAAAATCTTCTGACTATGTGTGGCTTGAGGCACACTGTCTTATTATGTGAAAATATCACATCAGCCTGCCAATAGTAAATATTATGACATTATTTAATAGTGCATAAAAATTTGCTCGAAAATTCACCAATTAACTCATTCAAAATAACACTTGGTACCAGACAAGCTTGGGATTCTTTCCCTAAATCAATTTTTGGGGTTTCTAGAATATATTGATGGAAGCCCTTGATTCTTTGGTAGGAAATACTAAAATAAAGACAAAGTGGAGATATTAGTAATTTCTGTTTTATCAATGATATTGATTTAACAAGAAAGAATGTAGAACTTAGAAATCTAACAACATGTTTTGGAACAACCACAGGGCAATATAGAATAAAAAAAGAACGCTGAAAAACAAAAATAATGACAACTAGTTAAAACAAAATAATCAATTCAACTGAATCAGTAGGAAAGATGCTCAAACAAGCTGATGTATTTAAATATTTGGGACGAGCAATAACGGAAGATGTGAGATCAAAGAAAGAAAGAAAATGTCAGACTGTAGCAGCTACCATAATTTTAGCAGAATTAGACCCTGTTCAGAAAATAAGATTGCAGTAATAATAAAAATTCCTTTTTAAAAAAAAGCAATAGTAATTGCAACTGTAGTCTGTGGGTGAGAATAGAGGAGGTTAAATGCTGAAAGTGAGAAAAAGATTATAGTTTTTTTTAAATGAAATGTTATAGAAATACCCTTTGCATTCATATACAGAACATCACGCTAGTAAGATTGTTGTGACCCTCGTTACTCTTTTACTAATTGTTTACAGATGGAAAATGAAGAGGTTTGCAATGACACCATGATATCCTACTTCTTGTGGTGGGTTAAAAAAATATCAAGGAATGGAGGAAGATGGTGAAAAACATGAAACAGGCTGATGACCAGGAAAAATAAAGGAAGAGGTTATGTCACTTACTGAGAAATCATCTGAAAAATCAAAGTCCTTAACCAATGTAATTAAGAGTGATGACTGCAATGACATAAATGTATAATGAATGGATGTTGTGTGTCAGATGAGAAGATAGTAAAACAGAATAACAAAATGTTGAACTATAGAGAGTCAATTAAATTTGAAGATGTTAAGTCTTACTGATGAATAATACAGGATTGTGTTATTTGGAATTGAAATGCCTATCCAACTTATGTCAGCATGGAAAAATATTGTCGTGATGGTGATGATGACAACAACAATAACACGAACAATAGTGATAATGATGATGAAGTTTTACAAGTACAAAGTCATTCTAAAAACAAGTGTATTTTCAAGAACTTATGTTGGTATGTTTAATGTGGTGATTGGTGAAGAAATACAATTGCTTAGTCACCAACAAAGCACTTCCTATTAAGATAGGAAAGATAAATTAAAAATTTGGTTGACTGTTAAGGATTAGCCAGAAAACAATACTGAGTATTGTAAAAATAGACACTAAATGAACTTGATAAATTGTTAACGATATTATGAAGACAAAGGAGAAAAGATAATCATCCAGCTTAAGAAATGCATAGTATTTAGAACAACAATGGCTTGCTTGTGAATTTGATTGGAGAATGGAATAATTTCACTTTTTACTGTGTGAAGTTTTATTCAGTATTGTTTAATTTCCCTTTTAGTACTGGAAATACAAGAATAGATCTCAAGCTGACATCAGTTTATTAAGCATAAAATGACACCAATACAGTATCAGCTCCAAATGAAGATTCTCAAAGATGCAATTATTTGTTAAGGAATTAATTCTTTATCCATTGTAACTAGTTTGTAATCCTTTTGCGAACATATCTATTTGCTCCAATTAATTTTGATAGCGAAGAAGTTTGAGAGATTTGGTAAAACAACTGACTTATTTAATTTTTAAGCTGGTGTTTGGAATATAATTTAACAAAGGATTCCTACATAAATTCATTGTTGATCTTCATAAAAAATTTTGGTTAAAACCATGCAGGATGTGTATTATAGAACCAGAGGGAATTTGAAGCAGATTGATATTGAAGGGGTTAAATGAAAACTGATATAAAGTAGAGTTTTGTTATTCTGCAGAGATTTATCTTTGAACCAATATAAAAATTCAGTTATCTGATGATTTTAAGCTGTAATTACAATATATTAATGTTAATTAATATATTCTTATTATTAATGCATCACCATATGAGAAAAATACTTTATAAGTATAAGAAGGAAGTGAGCTCCTAATTCTGCAGATATTATAACAGAAATCTTATTTGGTATCATATAGTTCCAACTATATCACAAAATAAATAGCCTATAGGAAGCCTTATTTAACTTTTTAAAATTTTATGCCTTTATGTTTTGACAAATTATTTTGTACACAAACTAGATGTTATTTAATCTAGCTGAACATCCCAACAAGACTGATTAAAATGACAATGTTAAGACTACAGTTTCTTTTTGTAAATGAAATTTTTTAAATGTTAAGAATTTTAATACATCTCAATTTTGTATTAAATATATTTTAAATATAAAGAAAAACTAAACAATAAATTTCACAAATTAGTTTTAAATATTCTTTATTTCTATGAGTTCTTTCTTTTTTTATTTCTTAATGTTAATATCAAGTTTAGTGTTCTATTTATAAGTCAGCACCAGGCCCAAACATGATATCAGTAACATAGATTTTAAAATAGAATAAATTTACACTTAGTAATCTAAATGACGTTGTTAGTCACAAATGTTTTAAGATATGAAGCATGTCTAAATTCATCACATGTAGTTTGAAATCATGGAATTTTATTTGATAAAGTCACAAAATGATAAAATAAAGACATATATTTAAAAGGAAA
The DNA here is from genome assembly GCF_046866305.1 of Octopus bimaculoides. Classification (NCBI taxonomy): domain Eukaryota; kingdom Metazoa; phylum Mollusca; class Cephalopoda; order Octopoda; family Octopodidae; genus Octopus; species Octopus bimaculoides. Next base: position 106,659,490 of record NC_142932.1, on the reverse strand, counting down.
ATACCCTCAAGTAAAGGAACTAGAATGGTAACTAAGCAGCATTGCTCAAAAGAAGGTTGAGGCTATATATGATGTAAAAGGGATGATCTATAAGTATAAAAAAGAAGAAAAACTAATGCTAGAAATGTTGTGATAGTAATTTATACAGATTGGCATGGAGATTGATAGCATAGATGTTATTAAGATGATCGATAAAGAAATGTAGAGAGTAAAAAGAACTTGATGTTGCTTGAGGAAACCAAGATAGAAAGAAAGACATTTAAAAAAAATATTTTATATTCATTCTTCACACAAGCATGTATAGGATGGTTCTGAACATTGAAATATTTGCACAGACCTCCATTGTCAGGGATTTTTAATTGCTATGACTCCCATCACCATAGTTCTAGCACAAATCTAGAGAAAATTGCAGTAACCACAGAGTTTAAAATATAGCAGTAGATATACTTGATATGGTAAACTAAATATTCTTTATGTATGGTATAGAAACAAAATGGCCTTGTGAATATGGTAGTGAAACACTTGCTTTCAAGAGATTAAAAGTTTTAAAGCTTCTGCTGGTCTTTTGGTATGTTACTTGGCAAGTTATTTATGTCTACAATATCTCAGTTCACCTAGCTATATGGAATGGGTTTAGATTTTTGAAAAAGATAAGCCAGGCTGATGCATAAGTTTTATGGAATAAGGCCAGAATGGTAATATTCTGTTCCGCCAAGGTCAACTTTGCCTTTCATCCTTTCAGGGTCAATAAATTAAGTACCAGTTGCATACTGGGATCAATAAGTTAAGTTCTAGTTGCATACTGGGGTTGATCTAATTGACTGACCCCTCCCCAAACTTTCAGGCCTTGTGCCTAGAGTAGAAAAGAATATTCTATCAACATTATTGAATCAGTAATGTACCATTTATGTAGTTAACCAAGAGCATATCTAAGCTAGCAAGCTGGCAGAATCATTAACCTGTCAGACAAAATGCTTAGTGGCATTTCATCCATCTCTGCGTTCATCATCATCATCATCATCATCTTTTAACGTCCGCTTTCCATGCTAGCATGGGTTGGACGATTTGACTGAGGACTGGTGAACCAAATGGCTACACCAGGCTCAAATTCTGCCATGACTGGGTCTTCTTTTCATCCTTTCAGGGTCAATACAACAAGTACCAGTTGAATACAGGAGTCAATGTAATCAGTTTATCCTCTCCCTGAAAGTGCTGGCCTAGTGCCAACATTTGAAACAAATTAAGAGCAATATCTACTTCGAGTAGTCCAACATCTCTTGACTCTATTATCTATGGCTAGATTCACTCATATAAAGCATAAGTGAAATAGCTCAACAGAGAAGTGAAACCAAGTCGCTGATTCATCTTGCAAGGAACTTCCCACTGCTTTATAGCACACACTAATTAAGATTAAACACCTTTAAAAAGAAAAGAAAATCAGAATATATCTAGAAAATGTAATGAACCACAGTAATCATTCAAGTTATGAGAATTGGTGGCACATAAAATACACCATTTTGAGTGTGGCCATTGCCAGTACCGCCTGACTGGCCTTCGTGCCAGTGGCACGTAAAAGCACCCACTACACTCTCTGAGTGGTTGGCGTTAGGAAGGGCATCCAGCTGTAGAAACTCTGCCAAATCAGATTGGAGCGTGGTGTAGCCATCTGGTTTCACCAGTCCTCAGTCAAATCGTCCAACCCATGCTAGCATGGAAAGCGGACGTTAAACGACGATGATGATGATGTTACTTTAAACAAAATAAATCCTTGTTCTGCAATTGAGTAAGTCTTGTGTGCCATCAGTAGAGGTTAATAACAGTAAAGTAAGATCTAAGAATGCAGAGCCTCAAAGGAGAGCTAATAAAAGATTGGAACAGATGGCAACGTCTAGACCACTTCTATTATATGCCAGTATAAATACAGAGATATTAAAATGACAAAAATCATGGTAATGTTTTATGGGTTGGCAAGCTGGCAGAAATGTTAGCACACTGGGTGAAATGCTTAGCGGTATTTCATCTGTCTTTATATTCTGAGTTCAAATTCCGCCAAGGTCGACTTTGCCTTTCATCCTTTCGGAGTCTATAAATTAGGTACCAGTTGTGTACTGGGTTCGATCTAATCAACTGGCTCCTCCCCAAAAATTTTTGGCCTTGTGTCTAGAGTAGAAAAGAATTATGGTAATGTTTTATCTTTTACTTGTTTCAGTCATTAGACCGTAGCCACTGTGGGGCACCACCTTGAACTTATAGTTGAGTGAATGAATCAACCCCAGTACTTATTTTTTCTTTGCCTTTCATCCTGGTACTTATGCAATCAGCCTCTATTGCCAAACTGCTAAGTCAAAGGGACATAAACAGACCAACACCAATTATCAATCAGCAGTGAGAGACAAACACAAAGACACACACATATATATACATATATGACAGGCTTCTTTCAGTTTCCATCTACCAAATTCACTCACAAGGCTTTGGTTAGGCTAGAAGACACTTGTCCAAGGTGCCACACAGTGGAACTGAACTCAGAACCATATAGTTGGGAAGCAAACTTCTTACCACACAGCCATGCCTGTTGATGATTTAATTTATGTGGTGATTTAAGTATTAAAAAATTAAGTATGGAAAGTAATTTTATGAAAATAATTTAACCAAATAATTAATGTGTGAAAATTTAAATGTGAATGTTTTCACAACTCAAAGAAGTATTTCATAAGAAAATTTTCTCAAAATATTCTCCAAGAATATTTACCAGTCAATAAAGAGGTAATCTATAACTTGTCAAAGTATTCTGTTTAAAAGATTTCATAATTGAATAGTGTGTCTACAAGAGAAGCTTTAAATGAGAGGGATATTAATAAGGATATATACATTAAAACAAATTTTCTTGGGTTGGGAAACACCTATTGAATATCAGTCCATAACAAATAATTTGGTGTATGTGTGTGTGTGCACGCGGACATGCGTGCGAGTGTGTGTGTGCACGCGGACATGCGTGCGAGTGTGTGTGTGCACGCGGACATGCGTGCGAGTGTGTGTGTGCACGCGGACATCCGTGCGAGTGTGTGTGTGTAAGCAAATGAAATGAAAAGTGTTGAAAAATTAAGGATTTTACTCTCCACCAGTTGTATTCAGTATTTATATACTGTGGGTGCTCATGCATTTATATTTGTATATTTACACATATTGTTCTATGCTGAAATGGATTTGATAGTTCTGCAAATTTAAATATTCACATGAAATGTTGAATCATAGTTATTCTAATGACAGATTCTTTACCACAGACTGAACTGGGTCTATTTTAAGCTGAACTGACTAAGAGGCAATAAATACCCCTTGCTTTTAGAGTGCAGATCAATAGTAATAGCAGAGTAGTAGTGGCAATGGTCGTGGTAGCATTAGAGTAGTAGCAACGGAGGTGGTGGTAGTAGTATATAGAAGTAATGTTATTGACAGTAGTAATGATGGTGGTGGTGATGTAGTAGAGTAGTATATAGTAGTGGTGTCAGTAGTAGTATAGTAGAAGCAACAGTAGTAGTGGCAGTAATAGTACAGTAGTACTGGCAGCGTTGTAGTGGTAGTGGCCAAAGTGTTTGTAGTAGTACTGTAGTAGCACCAATAGTGGTTATAGAATAGTTATAGTGGTAGTAGTGTAATAGAAGTGGTGATGGTAGCTAGAGTATAGTGGTGTAACAGTAAAGTTGTGGTGGTGGTGGTAATAGTATGGCGGTGATGATAATAGTGTGGCGGTGATGGTAGTAGTAGTAGTGGTTGTGGTGGTGGTGGTGGTGGTAGTAGTAGTGGTTGTGGTGGTGGTAGTAGTAGTGGTGGTGGTGGTGGTAGTGGTTGTTGTGGTGGTGGTAGTAGTAGTAGTAGTGGTGGTGGTAGTAGTGGTAGTGGTGGTGGTGGTGGTGGTGGTAGTAGTAGTAGTAGCAGCAGCAGCAGTTATGGTGGTAAACTTTATGATTTGGATCTTGGCTCTAACAATTTAACCCTTCATCCCATCATATCATCCTACGTCTAACATCTTAACCATTCATCTACCACACTCGTGCATTACAGTTGATATTTCGATTCAAATGCTGAATAAAAAGTTTGAATGAAAATTCTACAATTCAGGAAGCTGAATGACAGAAGAGAGGAAGCCAATCGGCGTGAAATCGATTATGTGCCAGATAGAAATACTTTGCGGTATTTGGTAGAAGTCTTTTTACGTCAGGGTTCAAATACAGCCAGCTGTGGTCAATTTTGGTTTTCATCCTTTCGTAGTCAATAAATAAAGTACCAGTCAAGTACTAGAGTCGATGATATCAACTATGCCGCACCCACTACCTCAAATTTGTGGCCTTATGCCAAAATTTAGAACCATTCTACCGATGTCGACTTCGTTTTTCATACTTTTGAACATTGGGATCGATGTAAAAGACTGGCCCACTTCCCGCAAAATTTCAGGCCTTGTGCCTATATCAGACAGAATTATTATTATCATTATTTGAGGATGACAGAATCGGTAGAGCGTTGAATATGATAATGTCTTCAGTATTTTGTTAGGTCGTTTTATGTTTAGTTCAAAGCTTGCCAGAGTCTATAATAATTCATAAGCCGTTAAAAATAGGTACCAGTCGGGTTAAACAACTGTGATCTCTTAAAAATGTCAGGTCAGATGCTAATGTTTGAAATACTTTGTTTTAAAAAGCAAGGAAATGAGAGCCCCAATCAAATACAAGAACCTATTAGGCCTATATTTGTTAAACTCTTCTGCATAAACCCAAAGCTTTGTGCATTATGTAAGAAATCCTTCATTTTTAAAGGGTAGTTGGACGGCAGATTCTGGACAGGCGCCGGACAAAATGTTTTAATAGTATCTACTTAAATCCTTTATATTCTGAGTTCAAATCTAGTCGGTGTTAACTTTGTCTTTTTTTACTTTTTTACCCCTCACTAAATAAATACCAGTCAAATGCTGGAGTCAATTGGATTGACACTCCACCTACAAAACTTGTGGCTTTTTGCTAAAGTTAGAAATCAGTTACTGTTTTTAGAAGTATGTATTCTAAAACAAAAGTGAGATTCTTTAGTCATTAGATAAATTAAAGTACTGTATAGCCAATTGGCAAAACAAGTTTTCTATATCAAAGCATAATTTCTACAACATACGAATTCAACATTAAAACCAAATGTAATAAGATAAAGTAGGAAGAAACTGAATAACTGTGATCTGGATCTTTATTGGAGTCTTCCTTCAACTTCCATTTCAAATTTGATTCAACATTTCTATGAGAAAACGTTTTCATAACTCGTTGAGAGTATTACCAATAACTATATGGTCTTTGAATGTTAGTATAACAAAGTAATACAAATGTTTATTAGTGTCCGATTATGAATGAATAAAAAGACTCAGAATGCACACTGCAAGAAAGCTCCAGTAGAATATTCGATAGCTGTAAAATTCAATATTATACACAGTCTCACACAAAAAATTTATGTTGGTACCAATTTCAGTTCGGAGATGTGTACAAAAATTAACTCATACATACAAGTAACTCGTTTACAACCATTACATAACGAAGAGTAAGAGATTATATTTCACTAAAACAGTCAGCGAGGGTTAGTTTCTGGGAAAAGAAATGGGCGCAATATAAGCGCTTTGCAACAAGGACTCGATTTATAAGAATGAAAAGAAATAAATATATAAACATATATACGGACAAACTTACATGCCTCGAATATTTTAATATATTTACTGTTGTATTTGCCTATGTTATAAGACATTTTAGGGACAACGAAGTTTGTGTCCGTCTTGATTATTAGACCCAACGTATATTCGTTGATCTACACTTTTTTTAATACATACACGACTTGTCTTATCATTATTATCATCACTACCATTTCATCAACATCACCATTTTGATAATGCTAATGACAGATTGACAACAATGACAATTCATAAAACGCCCCTCTCAGATTTGTGTGAATGAATAACAAGAGAGCACAGTAAAATACTACATCGTTACATGTAGGGCTTTTTATTGTTTTCGTTTTCGTGAGCTGTAACTACGTTTGGTATTGAGGTAATGTGTGTAAATAACAGCATACCGTTATACGATGTGTACGCATCATAAGATAACTATCTCTCCCAATATAATGTTTTTCTTTAATTCTCACAAGGGTGCAAGACAGGAATGTATTGTAGTACAAATGCAATAAATTGAGAAATGGTCAAAGAACACATTAAAATGGGGTGGGTGGGGTGACATATGCACATAATATGTGCGCGCGTGATTGTGTATCTGTGGATGTGTGTAATTAATCACATTCATCCATAGATATTGACATTACAGCGCTGTGTGAATATATGTATAACTAAGTCACTGTCATTTTGTGTACACCTTTTACAGTGTACGTGCGTATATGTGTGAGCACTTGTGTATAGTTAAAATTATTGGTATCACCTAACATGTGTATAATAATGCTGGCGTCAATAGTATAGTTCGAAATCAATGATGCTAAAATTGATGGCAGTTGTATAGCAGGAATTCTATCCAATAGATAAAGTCTAAGATGGCACGCTGATAAACAGGCACAATTGAACTAACAGTTAAGAAAACAAGATTAACAATCGGAAAGGAATTCTTTTGTAGAGTAATCATTAACATTTTTAATCAGGATTGAATGCATGATTTGAAACCAAGAGATAAATAAGAAGTTATACAAAACGATTTCATTATTATTAGGAACATTTAAACATTTCAAGACTGAGATATATTATATGAAGTGGTTTGACGATTTTCAGTTAAAACACAAACAGAAATATTTCTATTTAACAGAGTAGACGGCAATTAGGTAACCTTATCCTTAATCTTATTAACCAAGTTTAATTTTTAGATATGCACCAAAGATGGTGCTTTTATCGAGAGATGATATGGTTCTTTTTTTTCTTTTTTTTACACCGTAACGTACACACAAACTGGGCTTGTGTTTATGTGAGTACATATATGGGAGATCAATGATGCATAACCTACAACTTCCTTCACTTGTTAATTAATAGAATAAGAGCTATTCATTTGCTTCAAGCTTTCAAGTGGGAACTGGTTGCCACATATGCCTGTGCATGTTACGATATATATTGAGAAACGAATTATTTATGCACGTACACATATACATATTGATCATTAGTTGATTTGTCAAATGAAAAGTAACTTTCTCTTTCGCCATCAACTGATATCAAGTGCAGATACTAGTGCGTAAAACAACGGTTTAATCAATTCTACATATTGCATTAATTACAAATAAATGATTTGGAGTAATTCTGAATAAATCAATGGTGATGGGTTCTGTCACAATTCACTTGACATTCAACTAGTCACCATCACCACCCGCAGCTTTCATTTTCGAATGGTAGCTTATATACGGAGCATCATCGTAATCATCATAGCAACGAGACAGCAATAGCATAAATGAAACAAACAGTAATCTAAAATTATCATCGCACTACAATTTCATTTCCATTTTGTTGTTATGAGAGGCCGATGCTAAGATTAGATTGCACCTGTTTACGCTAGGTTCTGAAACTATAGACTTGTGATATATAACGTAAACAACAGCTTTTAATAATAGTTACGCCTGTTGGGTTATATACATAAGATGTTCTCATTCGGAAAAGTGAATAAAAGTATCATAAATAAAATTATAATTTATATTCTAAATAGACGTTTAACTATAGATATAGTCACTGAAAAAAAAAAGAAAAATACAAAAAAAAATAGTACATGCATTGCGATTAGATACAGAATGATCGGAAAGCTGTTCTGAAGTACGTGCCCAAGTAGTTAGAATTGTCAGATTTGAGTAAATGTAGACTGACATTAATCATTTGATCGTTATAATAACGACAAGAAAACTCATTCATAACAAATTAAATTCATCAAGTATAATTAATTCTGACAGAGAATGTAAACAAGAAAAATAAAAACAAGATATTTGAATTAAATTTGTGTATTTAAAAACTAAAGTTACATGACTCGAAATATATGAAAAGTATCTTAATCGTTGAACATATGGTAACTAAACATGAAAAACGTTCGAGGATGCTATAAATAAGCGAAACTATACATAACATAACATACCTGTAAGATGGAATCCTGGGACGATGAGCCAACTGCACCATGCAACGGTACATGTCCATCTTACGGCTTGTTCTGATACTTGGCTTTCGTTTACCTTGAAACATAGCAGAACACCGGAAATTCAGATGTCGATTTCACAACCAACACTTCCGTTAGCGACAAACATGGCGAAGCACAACGTGCTTGGTTTCAACGGTAACGTTAATTTTGCCAAATTTCTATTTTTTTAATTGTTTCAAGTAACCTCATCATGCTTATTTTATATTTCAGTAACCGATTATAACGTATGAAAACTGCTTTGAGGTTTCAAACGTATTTCTTTCCATTGTTTTGTTTTTAAAAGTTTCGATCTTGTTTGCCATCAGATTTCTCTCTTAAAAATCTCAGTTAATATAGAAATGTGATTATTTTGAAACTGTTATCGTTATATTAAATGTGTAGAAATTATTAATTTTGTGATTTATTGATTCAGATTTTTTTGAAAAATAAAACTTTGAAGTATAAAGATTGTTATTCTCAAGTACATTTGCATCTTGTTCACAAACACGTGTTAAATTTATTTTATATGTTGCAGTTCTAAGCTTTCTCGTTATTTTCCCACTTGTTTTCACACACCAGTCATTACACTTCTCTGTGATTATTTGGTTTTGTATATTTTTTACCATGAGTCGGTAAGGAGACTTTTGAGTAGTCACTGGACTGGTTAACAACATTGTTGCTTGACTTGTTACCATAGTTCGCCTTTGGAAATGATTTCAGCAATTTGTAATGAGAAGGATTTTTAATAGATTGACTGTCTGTAATCATAATTGTGGATTAACCCCATGTTGGCATTTGAACTGTGATTTTTTTTTTTCTGTCTCTCCAAGGATTCTGTAAGTTAAGGGTTAGCAACAAATGTATGAAATTTAGTGTAGCACTTCCACAAAAGCATTAACCAAAATGTACAAAAGTAGACATGATGCAAAAAGATAGAGTGAAAAGTAAAAGTGTTTTATGCTACTGACGTAGAAGAGAAAGAAGTAGTGAAGTCAGATATCATAATGTTGGTCTGGATGACAAGCGATCAAGATGATTGGTGATAAACTATAGCATCTATCCAACCTATGTCAGCATAGAGAAATAGCTGTTATTTCAAGCATGTCAAGTGACTGTATAGAAGCTCATTGGCTCATCTGTGATCATGAGAAAAGCTAATGGTAGATAGATTGCTTAAGAGTGAGATACTATGCTGTGTATTTTCAAAGATCAGTGTGTATCTCTGTAAGGGGAGAGAGAGTGAAATGATTGGTGAAGGAAGGGGACTAGCTCTGGAATACATTATCTTTGAGGAACCAGTTTGAAAATTAGTTTTAAAATATTAAGTTTAGAATTCTATGATTATTCTCGGCTTTCTATTTCAGGAATAGGTCGGGATAATCAGCAAAATCAGATATTATACATTCCTGAAGCTTCCAAACATTAAGAGTGTGCATGTGTGTATATATATTTCATGTTGTCACTATTATTGTGCTAAAATGTGTCATAACTCATGCAATCAATATATTTGTGTTAGATTTTTTTTATATTTTTGTACTTGCAGTCGTTCGTGTTAAAATAACAGAAGACACTGAAGTTATTCGACATCTTTTTATTAAACCTCATTCTACAAGAGACGCAGATCCCCAACGACCAAAAAACAGAACCTTGTTTGTCATCAATATTCCTCCATATGTGAATAAAGTAGGTCTTTATTAGAATATTTCAGATGTTTAGCAGAAATGTAGTTTAAATGTAATGAATCACAAACCATACACCAGACCCATTGTTAAAATTGTCCATAATGCATAATACACCAAACCTACTCAACAAGAATACTCAAATGCTAAAGACCCTGCACATATGTATAAATTTACAGTTCCTATTTACTCCTATATATATATTGATGTCACTTCTCAGATGGCTCTGGGGTTACCTGATTTTTTTTACTATCAGTTTGGTTTTTATCATGTATACCTGTAATCTCTACTCCTGACTGCAATGAGAACTAGATCATCAGCATATAAAAGTTCCCATTGTCAACTAATCTTGATATCTTGCATATAGTTTTAAGAGCCATAATGAATAAAAAGTGACTTGTTCTCAACCAGGGTCTATATGACCCTTGGAGGTTCATATGAGATTTTGTTAAAATTTATGTGCAAAATAAGTCAGTTATATTTCTACATTACACAAAAACATTTTCACATTTTTTTAATACAATTCCTAATATTATTTAATTTTAGAAATACAAGAGGATTTTTAAAAACTCTAATGGCTATGGGATTCCACCTGAGTGAAATAGGTATTAAAAGGGTCCATAGGAAAAAAATGGTTGCAAACCACTGATCCTAGTAGACACTTATCTGTACACTAAATGTTTAACTGAACTTGTTGTTGGCTATACTGCACAAATAATACATCTCAACCTATTTCTTCAAACATCCACCAGTCTACAGTTTGGAGGACTGTGTCATAGACACTGAGTGGTTTGCTCTTCATCATCATCATCGTTTAATGTCTGCTTTCCATGCTAGCATGGGTTGGACGATTTGACTGAGGACTGGTGGAACCCGAAGGCTACACCAGGCTCCAATCTGATTTGGCAGAGTTTCTACAGCTGGATGCCCTTCCTAACGCCAACCACTCAGAGAGTGTAGTGGGTGCTTTTACGTGTCACCCGCACGAAGGCCAGTCAGGCAGTACTGGCAACGGCCACGCTCAAAATGGTGTATTTTATGTGCCACCCGCACGAGAGCCAGTCCAGGGGCACTGAAGAAATTTACTTACAATGCCTTCAATATAGAGATATAGCTTTTGTTGGTCTTTGTCCTGACATAAACCAAAACTGTTTTATCCATGCTAATAAGAACTGTAAGAAATCAGTATTATAGCTGTATTGTATTATTTAATGTGGAGGCACAATGGCCCAGTGGTTAGGGCAGCGGACTCGCAGTCATAGGATCGCGGTTTCGATTCCCAGACCGGGCGTTGTGAGTGTTTATTGAGCGAAAACACCTAAAGCTCCACGAGGCTCTGGCAGGGGATGGTGGTGAATCCTGCTGTACACTTTCACCACAACTTTCTCTTACTTCCTGTTTCTGTTGTGCCTGTAATTCAAAGGGTCAGCCTTGTCACACTGTGTCACGCTGAATATCCCTGAGAACTACGTTAAGGGTACACGTGTTTGTGGAGTGCTCAGCCACTTGCACGTTAATTTCACGAGCAGGCTGTTCCGTTCATCGGATCAACTGGAACCCTCGACGTCGTAAGCGACGGAGTGTATTATTTAATGCTGATAGTGAGGAAACATGAGTAAGATGTAGTTCCCTAACCTGTCTTGGACAGCAGGAACTAAAAATAAGAACTGACTCAGTTTATGATTACATATCCAGCCCACATCTGCTATGAGGATGATGAGTGATATAGTATAAACTGCACATATACCAGGATTATATCAGTTTCAAAAATCGATGCATGTTAAGTATAGACATTAACTATCATCGATTTTATTGAATATAATTACAGATAGTGGTATTTTACACCAAATTATCACAAAATGATGTACAATTGAATATAGTTACAAATAGTAATAATTTACACCAAAATATCACAAAATGATGTATGCTCACATCACCTTTTATACGTATACCATTTGTATCTGCACTTTACACTTATTTAAATGTAAGCATCTGTTTGTTATTCAGTCTTAAGTTAACCTTTAATATCAATATAAATATATGCATATAATGTTTTTGCTAAGATGGGTGGTTTTTGTTAATAACGATTGCTGTTTTGCCTAAATTCCATTCCTAATCATAATTACTGGTGGTAAACTGAGTTATGTACCTACCTCAAAGGCACCACACAATTGCTATTGTCCACTTTGAACTCCCATCTATTGTATTTCATGTGTGTGTGCTGTGTATGTAAATATGGAGAGAAAAGCAAGAAATGTGCCACCATCAAGTTCTTAAACTGATTTACTTTATTTTCTTCTTTTAGAAATGCTTGGAGAACTTTTTCTTAAAATGTGGTAAAATAGAAAATATTTTCTTGTGCAACAAACCAACAACTGATCCAGTTTCTGTGGAGGTATCAAAATACATACCAAATACAGAGCCTTTAATGGTATGGCTAATTTGTTTATATTATTATCTATATAGAATAAGAAATGACTGTACGCTTATTTCAGTGCCTCTCTTTACATTTCGGTTCATCACTATAGAGAAATTCTTTTATCTCTCAACTATGATTTTAACGTATCTCAGTTTTAAAGGTGCTTATCTATAACATTTGAGGTTTTCTTCAAAGTGTGTTGTGTCAGTGCTTTGATTTCTTTTATAGGAAGAGAAATATGTATGTGTATATATATATATATATATATATATCATCCTCATCATCATTTGATATCCATTTTCCATGCTGGTATGGGTGGACACTTGACAGGATCCATGTATACATAAGACAGATGCATGTGTATGTCTGTACTCACACGTGTGTGCATGTGCACACTCCACATATGTGCTACAGAGGATACACCATATTTAGTTTTAGTGAAGTTTTTTCTCCAAAAGTACTTAACAAATATTCACATGTCTCTATAAACTTCTACACTAGCAAAGTCATGAAATGTAATTTTCAGAAGGAAGCTGATTAGTTTCCGAGAAGAGAATAACTTCCTTAGTGGCACCAACACAGATTCAGTTCACAAAGGTGTTGCCTCACACAGCTCCTACAGCATTATGGCTAGGCACTAAAACAGTAACTCAGTCATTCAAATATAGATCTGATATCTCTTGAATTTGCAAAGGCCTTTGTTAAAGTCAGTCATGAGATGATGTATCACACACTTAGTAACGTCAGCATACTTGGAAAACTAGGGGTGCAGTTGAATGACATGTTAAAAGGTAGGGGTCAAATAGTTGCAGCCATTGGTGCTCTTAGATCAATTCTAAGCAGAGCCTCTTAGGAAACTATTGGAAACACTGCCGTTTGTAGTGGCTCTTTCATCATACAGTTAACAAATCTCACCAGCTATGCTAATGATATAAAATTATCACAGACAGTCAAGAAATCTATTGATGATGCAGAATGACATAAAACCTGAATGCAGTATACAAATGGGCTGAAGAAAGCAAGACATAGTTCACTACTGAAAAATTTCAAGTATTCTGCTACCATCACACAAACAGATCGCAGCTAGAACATATAAGACCAGAAGGTATTGCAGTCTTGAAGTCACAATCAATACATTATCACGGAATTGATGTTAGTAATGATACATCATTCTGTGTGCTTATTACTAAGATAGCAACAATGTGCAAGCAACAGGATGGTTGGATTCTGAGATCATTCAGAACAAAGCATAAAAGGAAACCATGATGGCCCTCTGAAGAGTATTTGTTTTTCAGTTTCCTGGTCTAAAGCTTCCAAATATGATTGCCTCATTGCCACAGATAAACTATTGAGAGACATTAAAAGAACTGAGGCTGTACTCCCTGGAACAAAGACATGAAAGATATGAAGTGATATGTATATATATAAAAAGATCCTGGTGGGGTCTGGTACCAAATATCCCACCCTCTCCATCTAGAATAAGAACCTGAAACTATAACAGCTTAGGGTTCGAAGGCCCACAACTTTTCAATATCCTGCCAAAAAAACTTATAAATCTGCAAAGCATAAATATGGATGTATTTAAAAAACACTTTGACAAATTTTATCTGGGATCCTAGACAAACCTACATCAAAGCAAGAAATACAAGTGAGGACAGTGATATCCAGTTCTATCAGTCATCAAAACCAACTATAGAGTGAGGGCTGCAAACATGAAATCAATTTAAAGTCTTACCTACAACAGAGTTCAGTTCAGTATTTAAACTTTTGTGTTTAGATGCGTCAGCTGTTTTTAAGGGTTCACAAAAGAGTGTAAGTAGGTGGTAAGTTGTAGTTTGTTGGCATGTTGATGTTATTTAGGGGTTTTTTGATAACACCAAATTTAACAATAAAAATTCTCCATAGCAACTTGCCATCACAACCTAATTAGCAGTCAACAGAATTCAGCTTACCCTTGAAAATTTTAACTTAGATGAGACTACATAAATTCCAGGTGAACTGAAATGTACCACAGCCTGATGATGGCTTAGTGGCTGAAACTTAGAAGTCACTGTCAATACTATTCTTGTTAAAGAATAATAAATTTGTACACTGCCAAATGTGTTGGGTTATCCATCAGCTTAATGTAAAACTGCTTTTATTGTGACTTTAAAACAAACATTAATGTGTGTGTGTATATATATTAAAGTACTTTTAATGATACTAATGGTTTCATACAAATTCATTCACAATTATTCAGTCATAGTTCAAATAATACTGACTGCTCAGCAAATTTATTCACATAAAAGCATTAGTATCATATTAACAGCACCCTACTATTGTAAAAATTATTCATTCACCAATGTGGTTTTGATCACACACTCTTAAATAGCCACGAGCATGGCTATGTGGTAAGAAGCTTGCTTCCCAACCACATGGTTCCAGGGTTCAGTCCTGCTGCATAGGACCTTGGGCAAGTGTCTTCTACTATAGCCAGGGTTGACTATTGCCATCTGAGTGGATTTGGCAAGCAGAAACTGAAAGAAGCCCATCATATATGCATGTGTGTGTTACTGTCTCCTGTCTTCTTGCCTTAACTTTGCCTGATAGTTGTAAACTAGTGTCACCATAATGTAAGCAGTGACCTTTTGTTTTCAATCTCCTGTGAAAGCATGTTTGGGCATGAGGAAATGTTATCTTACTTGGAAACAGGTGAGGGTTAGTGACAGGAAGAGCATCCAGCCATAGAAAAATCTGCCAACCCATGCATGCATGGAAAAGTGAATGCTAAAGTAATGATAACTCTTTAGTTATGATGCAATATGCATGCACGAAATTTAAAATGTAAGGTGAGGGTTGGCAATGAGTATAGTGAAGAATTCCGTGTAAAGGTAGGGGTTCACCAAGGTTCTGTCCTCAGCCCTCTCCTATTCATCATAGTCCTCCAGGCGATAACAGAGGAATTCAAGACAGGATGCCCCTGGGAGCTCCTCTATGCTGACGACCTTGCACTAATTGCTGAGTCACTATCAGAACTAGAGAAGTTTCAGGTGTGGAAGCAGGGACTAGAATCGAAGGGCCTTAGAGTCAACCTAGCTAAAACCAAAGTCCTTATAAGTAGAAAGGTAGAGAAAGCACAAACCACTTCAGGTAGATGGCCCTGCTCGATTTGTAGAAAAGGCGTAGGTAGAAACTCTATAAGATGTACCCAGTGCAAGCTATGGACACATAAGAGGTGCAGCAATGTCAAAGGCAGGTTAACTAGCAAGTTAGTTTTTGTATATGGCAGATGTTCAGGTGCAATAAACACTGTAAATATGCAGAAAACAACTTCTGTCTCATTCCAGGGAGAAAAACTAGACGTAGTTGATAGCTTCCGCTACCTGGGTGACCAAGTTAGTAGTGGGGGTGGGTGCGCTGAAAGTGTAGCTACTAGAATAAGAATAGCCTTGGCAAAGTTCAGAGAGCTCCTACCTCTGCTGGCGACAAAGGGCCTCTCACTCAAAGTAAAAGGCAGACTGTATGACGCATGTGTACGAACAGCCATGCTACATGGCAGTGAAACATGGGCCGTGACTGCTGAGGACATGCGTAAGCTCGCAAGAAATGAAGCCAGTATGCTCCGATGGATGAGTAATGTCAGTGTGCATACCTGACAGAGCGTAAGTATCTTGAGAGAAAAGTTGAACATAAGAAGCATCAGTTGTGGTGTGCAAGAGAGACGATTGCACTGGTATGGACATGTGGTGAGAATGGATGAGGATAGCTGCGTGAAAAAGTGCCACACCCTAGCGGTTAAGAGAACCCGTGGAAGAGGCAGGCCTAGGAAGACCTGGGATGAGGTGGTGAAGCACGACCTCCGAACATTAGGCCTCACCGAGGCAATGACTTGTGACCGTGACCATTGGAAATATGCTGTGCGTGAGAAGACCCAGCAGGCCAAGGAAGACCAAAATCCAAGGCCTCTGCCAGGGATGTTGCCAGCCCACTTACTCGTAACATTTCTTTATTGGACACTAAACATGGTGAGGCAAGTGAAATCGAAATTGAACTAAATTTGCAGGAACACTAAACTCGGCTTGCGAAGACCTGTTGAGGCAAGCGAAAGCAAAATCATGATGGCACCTGTACCAGTGGAGCACTAAGAGCACCGTCCGAGCGTGATCGTTGCCAGAGCAGCTGTCTGGCTTCCGTGCCGGTGGCACATAAATAGCACCAGCGTGATCGTTATCAACGTCGCCTTCCTGGCACGTGAAAAGTCATTCGAGCGAGATCGTTGCCAGTGTCGATGGGCTGGCTCCTGTGCAGGTGACACGTAAAATACACCATTTCAAGCGTAGCTTTTGCCAGTAAGACATCCGAGCGAGATCGTTGCCAGTGCTGCTGGACTGGCTCCTGTGCAGGTGGCACGTAAAATACACCATTTCAAGCGTGGCTGTTGCCAGTACCCGCCTGACTGGCCCTCGTGCCAGTGGCATGTAAAAGCACCCACTACACTCCCGGAGTGGTTGGCGTTAGAAAGGGCATCCAGCTGTAGAAACTTTGCCAAATCAGGTTGGAGCCTGGTGTCGCCTCCTGGTCCACCAGTCCTCAGTCAAATTGTCCAACCCATGCTAGCATGGAAAGTGGACATTAAACGACAATATAATAGGGATGACTACTAAGTGGACATCTATTATGCTAGAAGTAGATCACCTATGATCTGACTACTAAGAAAAGATTGCTCTCAAGAAAATTCAGCAAACACCAGAACATAAGCAAGCAAGACAATTGAAAATATACATAATATAAAGAATTAATCATAGACCGGTTTTGCTATTAATGAAAATTACTTACGTAATAGTCCGTAGCTCATCAGTACAATCGTTCTTTTCAATATAATTTGCAGAACTATACACAAGACGTCCGCATAAAATTAGACATGTATATAGTTCTACCAATTACATTGGGGTTATATTTCAAATGTCTTCGTTTTGGCGGAGATAATTCACTGCAGTGAATTTTGCCGGTTAGGGAACAAATTTATTTAAAATTTAATATTCAATTTGTCACCCTTATTATTTAAATTTTATATATACGAGGGGGTGTCTGAAAAGTCTTGAGCCTCCAAAAAATAAAACATGGTACAAGACTTCTGATGATTTATTTTTCAACATAGTCCCCCTTGATGGCTGAACACTTTCTCCAGCGGTGCTGAAGCGCCATTATCCTGGCGTAGAAGAACTCTTTTGTTTGGGACTCCAAGAAACTTCCTACAGCATTTATGACGTCATTTTCACTGGCAAAATGGCGACCAGCCAGGGCTTTTTTCATTTTTGGTAATAGATGAAAGTCAGAGGGGGCGAATAAGGTGGATGGGGAACAAGTTTGTATCCACAATCACGAATTGTTGCCATGGCAACCACTGAGGTGTGGGCGGGAGCATTGTCGTGATGGAAAAGGACTCCTCTGGTGAGCATTCCTGGCCTTTTTTCTTTGATTGCTTCTCGGAGGCATTTCAGTAGTTGGGAATAATACATCCCTGTCGCGGTGTGACCCTTTTCAAGGTAATCGATCAGCAAGACACCTTGAGAATCCCAAAAAAAATGGACGCCATGACCTTGCCAGCTGAAGGAATGACCCTGGCCTTCTTTGGGGTAAGGGATGATGTGTGCTTCCACTGCTTTGATTGTTCTTTGGTTTCAGGCTGGTAGTGATGGACCCAACTTTTGTCCATAGTAATGAAACGAACAAGAAAATTTTCTTCATCAGCTTCAAACAGTTCCAGATTACTCATGGACAAAGTGCACCTGGTGCATTTCTGTTCAGGAGTCAAAATTCAAGGGACCCGCCTTGCAAAAACCTTTGAGAACCCAAGTTCTTTTGTCACAATTTTGTCTGCTCATTCAGTTGAGATGCTCAGTCTCTCGGCTATCTGACGTCATGATATTCGTCGATCTCGCAATATCATACCAAGAGGAAGGTCAAGATGGTCCTTGGTGGTTGCAGTTGGAGGTCTCCCTGGTTTGAGATCATCTTCCACACTCTCCCTGCCACGCTTGAATTCATTTACCCAGCGTTTTGACTGTTGCATATGAAGGAGCATTGTCTGTTAAGGTACTCACCATATCTTCATGGATTTCTGATGGAGTCATGCCTTTCAAATGAAGGTAATTTATGACAACGCGATACTCAGTTTCTCTAGTTTCCTTGTAAACTCGAAGCTTGTTTATTCAAAAATCTGCAACAACAAAAGAATTAAAATATCAGAATCATGAAAATGAGCAAGAATACTCTGAAAAGACTGCACTTACCAGAAAAAATTGTTTCAGCTATATAGCAGCCCCGTTTCTAGGTTAGGCTCAAAACTTTTCATACACCCCTTGTAGGTTTGCACCTCAAGAGCCAATGTTATCTTCAGATCAAATGCTTGCAACAGAAAATTACACTCAAATGCCATGTAATGATATTGTATATCACCGATAGCGGTTATGTTTCTTCACTTTAAGCACATTTGTCATATTATTTCACTAGAATAGTTGTATCTGTAGACTAAAGAATGTAGCTTGCAGAGGTCACTTGCCTTTGATAGTCCGAGTACTTCTGAATCCAAGAAGTTCCTTGATTGGCTCCTGGGTAGGCCCCTACCCCCACTGCTGTATGTCTCATCTCAGTCGATTTGTATACTGTTGTTTTTCATGACTGATTTTTTATAATTGTGTTAAAAATATACATTTTATCAGTTGCTTTATCTATTTATTTGTTTACTTTCTTTAGTGTTACAAAGTGGCATATGTTGTCTTCCAAAATGAAAACTGTGTGACAAAAGCTATGAAGATATTTAAAGATAATGTGGGAATCTTAATAAAAGAAAAGGAATACCTTACACAGAACACTGGAGTTAAAAGTATGCTTTGCTTTTCTTTATTGATTTACTTTCTCCTGAATTTTTTGTGAAATATTTATTCATCATAACCAAATTAATTGGAAATTTTTTAAATTGTTTAATTTGTTATAGTGACTTTGTGGGTGTGTCGTTAAGAAGTTTGCTTGTAACTGCTGCAACCACCATCTGAATCTTCAATCATCTTATAGTAGACTGAATTGCAAAATAGATGAAATTTGCATTGTTTGTCTCGTTTAACCCCACAGAGTAAGCCACTACTGCAGGGGTCGGTGAACCAGAGTAAATTACCCCAAGTGGGGTAAAAATGAAATTTTGGCGGGTAATGAGGACTCATTAGACATAAGTAAAATTATATTTTACAAAACAAATGTGTTCCTTCTTACGTCAGAAATTTTTCTTCTGGCAATACTGCCTTTATCCAGTGTAATGGACATGTAAACAGATTCAATAAACCTTCTGAATTCAAAGAATCTATGATCTCCTTCCTTTCAAATCAAGGGAGTAACATCAGCATAAATATATTTGGGGTAATTGGTTAAAAAAAGTTCCCTGACCCATGCACTATAGCAAAATGTATGTCACAGTCCTAGAACAGCATGAAATAACAACAAGCTATGGTGCATGATCTTCTTTTTAAACATGTAATTGCTTTCATCTGTGTTATGGATCAGTGGGTTGTACAGTTCTCACTAACCACTCATCTATCCCTAGTTTCCTCATTGACCACCAGATAAAGGATTGGGGGACCCTGTCAAAGGCTTTCTCCTGCAGCTATCTTACCAGAAATATAGCATCAATAGTGCTTTTTCCTGGCACAAACCCAAACTGCATCTCATCTAGACTGACTCTCTCCCTAATTAGTTGAGCTATGACCCTCTCCATGACTTTCATCTCCTGATCCAACAACTTGATACCTCTGTAATTATTCGTATCTAATGCATCACCTTTACCTTTGTAGCAGTTGACTATGGTGCTGCTACACCAGTCATTGGGTATGACTCCTTCATGTATCACCTGGTTAACAATACGGGTGACTAGGCTATAGCCGACATCGCCAGAAATTTTAAGCATCTCTGCGGGGATTCCTGATGGGCTGAGGAGCTTTTCCTGTCTTCATACTCTTAATTACTTTATCTACCAAAGTATTGTCAATTCGGATAGCTTGTCCTTCTGTTGGGTCAACATCTGGCAGACTCTTACTCCCATTCATTCTCTTCATTTAGCAACCTTTCATAGTGGCATCTCCAAGTCTCTCTCTCCTTGCAACCTCATTAAATGCAAGTGAGCCATCATCCATGCAGACACATTTCTCTCCTATGACATCACAATTCTCTCTCAGTCACTGTCTTGCAACACAAAACACTTCAAGCCTTTGGTCCTCATGATGTAGAACATTGTCAAATTTTTTCTTATCTGCTTCCCCTCTGGCTAAGTAAATCTGTCTCCTAGCATCCCTTCTGACAATCTGATATAATTCCCTGCTACCACCATTCTTCCAGTCGTTCCATGCCTGTTTCTTGTCCCTAATGGCCCCTATCAACTACATTATTCCACCACCACGTTATCTTGGTTCGAGAGGGGACTTTGCACCATCCACAGTTCTGGTCAGTAGCCCTCAACAGGTTGTCTTGTAGAAACCTCCAGTTGTCTTCCACATCATATGATGCTATATCCTCCTCTCTTTTGTCAAAAGCTTTGAGTAATGCGCCTCTAAATCTCTGTCCATTTGCAAGATCATTAAGCTTCCAGACCCTTCTTCTCCATGCTGATCATCTTCTGGGCACCCTTTTAGTTCTGATCCTGAAGTCGCTAACTACTAATCTATGTTGTGGAGTGCATTCTTCACCTGGGAAGGTTTTGGCATTTATAAGTAGCCATCTTTCCCATTTCCTGGTGAGGATGTAATCAATTTGACTAGTGTGTCCACCAGATTGGTAGGTGAATAAATAGATAACTGGCAGGTTTCCTGAAGTTAGTATTACAAACCATAAGATCATTTGCATCGCAGAACTTTAGCAGCATGGTTCCCTCCTCTTTGCTGGAACTAAAACCATAACCTACATGTACGCCATGGAAGCCCACTGCATGTTTGTCACCAGCAACAAAGAGAAGATCCCTGTCATTTATCAATGAGGTAGTCTGCAAGGTGTCATAAAATTGGTCTTTCTGTCCATCAGGTAGCTCCAGCTGAGGGATATATGCCAAGATAATGGTTGCTAACCCATGTTGCAGCACTAATCTAATCATAAGTATTCTATCACAGACTCTGACTACCTTGATTACCTTATCAACCCATTTCTCTGCAAGAAGTATACTCACGCTCCCGACCCCGTCAGTGTTCCCTGCCCAGAAAATTTTGTACCTATGTTCTTTGCCTGTGAGGAACTTAGCAGAACTTCCACTCCATCTTACTTCTTGGATGCTGCACAAATCTACATGTCTCTGTTCAAACATCTCAACAATCTCACCAGACCTACCTTTCAGTGTGCCAACCCTGAGGGTGTGGGAAGTGTGGGCTCATGAGACCCTGGGATGGGGGACAGCAGTGTCATGTACCTAAAAAGAAAGCTTGCATTTGACAGAACTCATAAACATACAATAGCCTTCAACCTGCATACACTACACTATCATTTTTATGCACTACATGATCACTACTTTACATAGGAGATAAAGCCTAAGTAGGGATGGGGGTACATTAAGCCTTTGGAGGTGTTCATGGGAGAGATATCTGATAGAGGTCAGAGGATAGAGACTTCCAGTACACGTAGTGGAGGTGAGAAGGACGGGCACACCGCAAAACAGCAAAACATTACTGCTTTTGGTATGTATATATGTGCATGTGTTGGTAACTGGCACTCTGTCAGTCACGATGGTGAGAGTGCCAGTTGATCCAATCAATGGAGCAGCATGCTCGTGAAATTTAAATACAAGTGGCTGAGCATGCCACAAATACGCATACCCTCAACATAGTTCTCAGGGCGATTCAGTGTGACACAAAACTTGACAAGGCCGATCCTTTGAAATACTGGTACAGCACATTTTTGCCAGCAGAGTGGACTGGAGCAACTTGAAATAAAATGTCTTCCTCAAGGACACCACACACTACCAGGTATTGAACTCACAGGCTTACAATCATGAGCCAAATAGCCTAACCACTGAGCCATGCACCTTCAAATGTGTGTTGATATAATAAAGATGAATATGTAAATATTTATGCAGTTTTGTGAATGTATGTCTGATTAATAGTTTCTTGTGAATGTTTCTTCAGGTCAACCTGATTTTATAAAATCATCTATTTTGCTGAATATGCATATATTACTCATAAGTATATTTATAATTGAATCTTTGTTTACATTCAGAGTGGTGCAAAGATTATGCTGGCAATAGTGAAAACACTGATGTGGTGAAGAAAGAATTGAATGATTATTTTAAAGAGTATGATGAAAAACAGGAATTGGTAATTTTTTGGATCTTTTTTCCATCAAAAACATGAAATGTTACTTCTAATTTGGGAAGGGATCATTTCACAATTTAATGCTTCTCAGAAGGGAAAGTTTCATGTAGCATTTGGCTCTGAATGTGACAGAGAGAGACTTGTTATGGGTGATATGGATGTGTGATAAAATGGCGACTGAATCAGATGTCTTGAAGTGAGGTTAAGACACTATCAACATCATCGTTTAACGTCCGCTTTCCATGCTAGCATGGGTTGGACGATTTGACTGAGGACTGGTGAAACTCGATGGCTACACCAGGCTCCAATCTGATTTGGCAGAGTTTCTACAGCTGGATGCCCTTCCTAACACCAACCACTCCGAGAGTGTAGTGGGTGCTTTTATGTGTCACCGCCAACAGTTTAAAACCTTTTTGTTACCATATTTCTGTCGAAATACACTAGCTTTGTTTTAATTCATTTTGAAAATATTAAAGAAATCAATAAAATAACTATCACATTAGCTGGTGTTTGATACATAAATTAACAAGAAATTTTGATATAAGCTTTTAAATCTAGATCACTTTAAAAAATGGAGATTTGTATCACAGAACCAGGGGCAGTCTCAGACATGTTGGCATCAGAAGGGTTAAAGATGTGAAGAATAAAAAAAAAAGATTACAATGAGATGTGAAAGTGAATATGCTGCCTCTAAGCTATTGGATTCAATAAATCTTTCAATCACTAGACTACATTATGACAACTAGGACTGAGCATATTCTTTCCTTGCATCAAAAACAATATCATCATCATCATCATCGTTTAACGTCCGCTTTCCATGCTAGCATGGGTTGGACGATTTGACTGAGGACTGGTGAACCAGATGGTTACACCAGGCTCCAATCTGATTTGGCAAAGTTTCTACAGCTAGATGCCCTTCCTAATGCCAACCACTCCAAGAGTGTAGTGGGTGCTTTTACGTGCCACTGGCACGAAGGCCAGTCATCTCTATGAATATTTACTCTTGAGTTATGGAAATATATCCCAGGTTCAAGAAGTACAGTTTTCTCTTATTTTCTCAACTACTGATGATAACCTACTATTTCACATCATCCCTCTGTAACATGATGGGATGGCCATAAACAGTTACATCCTACACCAACATGAATCTCTTTTTCTCTTTGAAAACTACCAGTGCAGACTCCATAGAGTCTAAATCCATTGAAGACATCTTTATTGATATAACACATCTGTAGTCTCTCTTTTCTAAATGTTGTCAAACATGAGAATCTTCTTATGAACTAACTTGGATGTTGCTTTTACAAGAAGCCAGGTCACACTGTGACACTCAGTATTAGTGAAAAAAAACACTCTGGTGTACAGCACAACTCACTCTTCCCTAAGTTGAACATAATTACTCGTATTATTTGACTGAAATATTTGTTGAGTTCTACCCCAAGAAAATTGTTGAGAGTATCTCCACATGATTGCTCAATCTGTTACAAATGAAAGCCTAAATCTCTCTCTCTAGTCACACCCTACCATCTTTAAAAAGAGGACACTGCTGAATAAGTATTCTGCTAGAAACATTGTGTTTAAAACAAATGAAGATATGATAGTCACAGATCTGCTTGAGCAGAGATTTTCAAAAGCCAAACAACAACAATAGAGGATCTTAACCTCTATTCTCTCTCTCTCTCTCTCAAAATGCACTTTTATATGGCTGTTCTTGCACTTTAGCCCAGACAATCTTTCTTCAGTTTATAAACTTAAAATACTCTTTTTTGTCTTGTTTGTGTACTAAAACCTATTACGGCTGAAACATGTAGGCTACAGACTGACTGATTGCTTGTTGTAATGGCAAATTTAACAAATACCTTTTTTTTTTTTTGTCAGGAAAAGCAGAAATTAAAACGGAAAACAGAAGACACTGATGCAGAAGGCTGGATGAAGGTCACAAAGCTGTCTAAAGTAAAAGCTAATCAACCGAAGGTTTCAAGATACATCAAAAGAAAACAAAAGAAGAAAAGAACTGAAGCGGTAAATATATATTCATTTAATGTAAAAATTCATTGTCATTTCTATCTATAATCATTTAATATCTGTTTTGTAAGGTTGGCTTTACTTGGATGAATTTGTAGAAGGGCTTCTCTCCCTCTTCATTTTTGTCGTTTTGTGTCTTTTGGCAACCTAATATCATTTTGGGAATAGACATGCTCAGGAAATAGGTTTAACAGAATTTAGGTGTAGTGACTGGAAATTGATTGTTTAAGCAATCCAAGTGTATTGGTATAAACAATTATGTTGTGAACCATTGAAAATCATGGACTGTTTGAATCATACATTGAGGCAGGAAATAAATTCTTTTACTATCTAATAAGTGTTGAATGCACAGCTAATATGGATAGTGTTTAAGGTGTAGAGTGAATTGAAAACGAGAACTTAGTGAATGTAATGGACTCGTAGCAGTTAGACGGGTATTGAGAATAACTGCATAAATATCGAATAACTGACAAATACAATATTTTTCTCTCATATCTAAAATATAACCTGGCAAAATAAAACATGAACTGATTACTATGTAGTTAGTGCTTAGCACAAAAATATCAGGTTATCCCATAAGTTCTGTTCGATTTCACCTTTTTTAAAATTGAATGAAATTTAATAGTATTTTAGAATGTCTAATGGAATTAAAAATTATTTTTATGCATTTGTGTACATTTAAACTAAATATTATTTTACAGAATAATAGAATTAAAATTTCTTTGATTAAAACTCTTTCTAACATGGGAGTATCCAAAGAGCATTTGGCACATAGTGCTTTATGAGTACAAAAAAGGAAACTCTGCAGCCAAAATGACTTGAAACATACATTCAGTTTATGGGAAAGAATGCTTGAATGAAAAAACTTGCAGAAGATGGTTTGCAAAATTCAGAAGTGGAGATTTCAGCCTTGAAGATCAAACAGGACATCCAGTTGAGTTTGATAAGCTCCTTGAGGCATTACTTCAAAAAAATCCTGCATTATCAGTTGAAGAATTGGCAATAAAGCTTAGTTCAAACTATACAACTGTTCATCGTCATCTTCAACAACTTGGAAAGGTTCCTAAGCTTGGAAAATGGGTGCCTCATAAATTGTCCAAAAGCAACTGCAGATCCCGAGTTGACATCTGCTCTTCTCTCCATTCTCACAAACTCATTTCACCCTTTTGGGATAGACTTGTGACTGGTGACAAAAAGTGGATCTTCTGTCGAAATGCTAAACGTCATAAACAGTGGCTTGGTAAAAGGGAAAAGGCTCAACCACAACCGAGAAGGGAACTTCATGGGAAAAAGATTCTTCTCTCTATCTGGTGGGATTGCAAAGGAGTAATTCACTTTTAATTGTTACCACCTAATGTAACAATCAATGCTCAAGTCTACTGTCAGCAATTAGAGCATTTGAGCCAAGCTTTGAACAAAAAAAGACCCACTTTAGTGAATTGAAAAGGAGTGATGTTTCATTAGGACAATGCGTGACCCCACACTGCAAAGATCACATCACAGAAGATCGAAGAGTTTGGTTGGGAAAAAATTCCTCATCCACCTTATTCTCCCGACCTTGCTCCTTCAAACTACCACTTATTCCGTAGTTTACAAAATCATTTGGGGGACTTAACTTTCGCAAGCCAGGAGGAAGTCGAAACTGACATTTCAGAGTTCTTCACTTTGAAACCAAAAGAGATTTACATTGATGGGATGATTAAAAATCTTGTAAATAATGGAAGGAAGTCATAGATAATCAGAGAAAGTACATTGATGATTAAATTTTAATTAAATATAACATTTGATCACTTGTTTTCTTTGTTCAAAATTCAGACAGAACTTATGGGATGACCTGATATAAAAATTATACAGAAGGAACTCTAGTAGACTGACAGGTGATTGGAACTTTATATGGGCACTATGGGATAAAGTAGCTAACAGAATGAATCAGCTATGATTTAAAAGCTCATAGACTGCTTAGATTTTGTCTTAAGTTTTATTATATGAGTGATTTAATTAATGCTGAAATTTGAGCTTGTAGTTACATACAGACTATGGTGAAGAACACTGAAAGAGGCTTGAAGAATTACTCTTTCTATTGAAGGCAGAGGGGTTTCCTGCTTTACAAAAAAAAACAAACAGAATGGTTAGAATTATGATTCTGTTTGTTTTGATTCAATGAAACGGATGGGAATATGTTGATGATAGTCAAGCACAGTATTAACTTTCAAGGTTTAAGGTTTGGTATAGGTTAGTTACGAAGGAAACTAAATGCATGAGCAAATTCATTCAAGAGATTGTTTTATTGATATGGGCATGTAATGTGAAGAGATGTTTCATGATGGAGGTGTAATGACAGCAAACTAAAGGTTGGCTAAAAAGTAATTAGACAGGGCTTTAGCAAAATTTTCTCAAATGAAATGATGAATGGACTGAAACGTAGGGAGATGATGTATTGCAAGATTATTGAACATGGAAACAGCAGATATTAAAATAATGTTTGATAATACTATTGTGATCGTCATCACTATTACATGACATGCTAGTGCACCACCTTTGTATAAAAACATGACAATTTATATGAAAAAAAACTTTCTGATTTTGAATTTTTAAATTTCAAATTTTACAAAGTCAAACTATTTAATTTATATTAAAGGTTCATATAGGAAACTGCTTAAACCATTCTTTCAGAACTTTCCACTTACCTCTTAGTCTCTTTTCTCAAATTGGGTACAGACATGGCTTTTGCCATGAGGGCTAAAACATGACACTCAGACACTGCCCAACAGCTTACTTTACCCTCTTCTAGTCAATTGGTTCCAAGAAATTACAATCATTTGTTCATATTTTATAAAGAACGGATGATGTATTCAGAATAATTTTCATTAGTAATTTATTAGTAACCAAGGGAGACTACGCAATAATATTACTGCATTGAATGAAATGGTATAACAGACAAATCTATTTGGTAGATTTGATTTTTTTAGCTAATTTTCAACAGTCAAGGGCAATAACTTGCAATTATAGTTGGCTCTACTAAGGCATTATTTGTGTAACATGGTCTTTTTCTACATAGTGAACAGATTATTGATTGAAAGGGACTATTTTAGGCAGTTATTTCTGCAGAGAAGCAAGTCGTTCTGCATTTGGTAAAAGTTAGTTCTTAAAGCTGTTTCCCAAATATTGTGGGGTTCGTTTCTTGCAATTTTATCTAATTGATTTGTCATGGGCATGTTCATGTGACTCCCTATTCTCTGTTGTGGGTTTCTACTTGTTTCTGTTTTGAACAAATTGTTTCAATGATGAAATATTTATTCCACATCAGATTATGTTGTATTTCATCCATAACTAAATAATACAAATTTTATCTCGGATTTATCCATTTTCTACTAAACATTCACACAATGTAAGGAAGTCACTTATTTTCTGTTGTTTATTTTGTGATACCAAAAAGTATGCAACAAGTTGGAAATTTAAGATTCAGAAGTAATTAATACAAAGAAATGCATTGAAGAATTTCCTCTGTTGATTGTGAAAAATTGCTATTGTAAATAATTCTTATGATGTTTATACCCATTTCTTTATTAAAAGTATTCATTTTTTTTACTTTCTTTGTAGCACTTATTAGATTTTTACACTTTTCAAATGAAAGAAACTCAACAAAATCGTAAGTCTTTTAATTTATTCTTTGTCAGTAGCATCTTTTATCATCATTGACTCATGCATAAATTCTTTTTTCTTTTTTTGGACTGGACCATTATATTCTTCTGTTTTGTAGCTTTCATTTTTTTAACATTGTTTTCCAAAGAATTTTATTGAGCCGGCAGAATGTTGACAAGGCATCAAAGACGATGATAAGGTGTGTCTTCTTATCTGACAAAGATGTTTGGCTTTAAACTGGTCATATCCAGTCCAGATATTCGCCTGTTTTATATTCAAACTGACCAGATTTGGTTTTTTTCCCTTCTACCCTATGATGTCATTCTAAAAATAAACTATCACATTGTCGAGCTATGTGATAATGCATGATTAAAGTCAAAACAATGTTAGTAAATAAGCATTACATTTCATAGAGTAATTAGAATGCTGATGGGTTAAATAGTGTAATCAGCTACATGTAAATAGACACATGTAAAGAAATACTTTTCTCCAAACAGCAAGAACAGTATATACTTGACGTGCTTCATTAATTTGCAGTTCTGAACCCATTACTTTTCACGGGCAAAAACCTCTTCACTAAGTTCAGATGGGAGATAATGCATAGATTTTTAAAAAGTTAGTGGCTTTACCATCAATATCCAGTTATAATGTTGTTGTTGGCACTCCATCACTTATGATGACGAGGGTTCCAGTTGATCCGATCAATGGAACAGCCTGCTCGTGAAATTAACGCGCAAGTGGCTGAGCACTCCACAGACACATGTACCCTTAATGTAGTTCTCGGGGATATTCAACGTGACACAGTGTGACAAGGCTGACCTTTTGAATTACAGGTACAACAGAAACAGGAAGTAAGAGTGAGAGAAAGTTGTGGTGGAAGAGTACAGCAGGGTTCGCCACCATCCCCTGCCAGAGCCTCGCAGAGCTTTAGGTGTTTTCGCTCAATAAACACACACAACGCCCGGTCTGGGAATCTAAACCGCGAGTCCGCTGCCCTAACCACTGGGCCATTGCGCCTCCACTCCAATTATAATGAAGCTGGGAAAAGAAACAAATTCATTATGAAAGTCAAAACAGATCACTTATGATCTTTCTGCCATAAAGAAATATGACATTTTTCCACCCTAATTAAAGTGCTCCTGGTCCATCATATCACATATACATTATTTTCCCTAGTCTTGGTTAAATGTATCCATCTTCTCAATCAGCAATCTTCAGACCCTGTTATTTGCCAACCTGTTGCCACATGCCACATTTCCAACATCTCAAAGGTGATAGTGAGTCATAAATGATTGCTTCTATTATCAACAGTTTTGATTTGAGAACCAGATCTACTAGAAATCTGCTTTTTTTTTTTCTTTTTTCTTTTTTTGTCAAGCCTTATTAATTCATTCATCATCATCATCATCATTTAACGTCCGCTTTCCATGCTAGCATGGGTTGGACGATTTGACTGGGGACTGGCGAACCAGATGGCTACACCGGACTCCATTCTGATTTGGCAGAGTTTCTACAGCTGGATGCCCTTCCTAATGCCAACCACTCCGAGAGTGTAGTGGGTGCTTTTACATGCCACCGGCACGAGGGCCAGTCTGGCGGTATTTAGCTAAAGCAATGTTGTCATCCTTGATATCTATAAATTGTTCCACCAGACATAGCACACCTACCTGACTAAGTTGTTTGCTTATTACACTCCAGTCTTTGGGGCTGAAATTTCCTCATAATGTTCTGTTGTTGCATACATTTATAAAGCTATCTGCAGTCTCTGTTTTATCAACTCTGTTATGTCTCAGCATAGTTGTGTTTCTTACATACATCTATTAGCAGCAAAATGCATCTAGTAAAACAGTCCTGTAACACTACACCCTCCTTTCTCATAAACAACAATATTAAAATCTTCACTGTAAATGCTTCATTTATGATATCTTCTTTTTCATAACAACCCTATATCTATAACATTGCTAAAGCTGCTTTCTCAAAATTAAACTTTCTCTTCAGAGTCAGAAATTATTTGGTTGCTGACCTTCTACAGGTATCAAGTGCAACTCACAGTGTACTGCTCACATACCTAGACTGGCACTACTTATGTCTCTTTTACTTGTTTCAGTCATTTGACTGCGGCCATGCTGGAGCACCGCCTTTTAGTCGAGCAAATCGACCCCAGGACTCATTCTTTGGAAGCCTAGTACTTATTCTATCGGTCTCTTTTGCCGAACTGCTAAGTTACGGGGACGTAAACACACTAGCATCGGTTGTCAAACGATGGTGGGGGGACAAACACAGACACACAAGCACACATACATATATATATACATATACATATATATGACAGGCTTCTTTCAGTTTCCGTCTACCAAATTCACTCACAAGGCTTTGGTCAGCCTGAGGCTATAGTAGAAGACACTTGCCCAAGGTGCCTCGCAGTGGGACTGAACCCAGAACCATGTGGTTGGTAAGCAAGCTACTTACCACACAGCCACTCAAATAGCCTAAACTACAGTTTCAAAAGAAATTGTCCATCTGATTGACAAAGATTCAGTCAGTGATATAATATATCAACATACTCTTTCTTATCTGTCTTTTCTACCACATACTCTTCTGAACAAGTAAGCTACATATCTCTCTACAAGC
Organism: Octopus bimaculoides; assembly: GCF_046866305.1. Taxonomy (NCBI): domain Eukaryota; kingdom Metazoa; phylum Mollusca; class Cephalopoda; order Octopoda; family Octopodidae; genus Octopus; species Octopus bimaculoides. The sequence goes on along the minus strand of NC_142932.1, from coordinate 106,628,613 downwards.
CCACCTAATGTGTCTAGTTGTCTTTTGTGTCTCACCCATCAAACATTGCACAAGACATTTCACTCAAGCCTTACTATGAACTTTGAGCCTCAACTCTGGATCTGTGCATTTTTTTTCTAATAAGCATCCTGAACATTAAACTGTGTTTTATATTTTATGTGTTAATGTTTAATTAATAAATGTGTTAAATTTTAAAATGATTATTTCCTTCAACATTCTAGGAATACAGGAATTGCGGAAAAAATTTGAAGAAGACAAACAGAAGATAGCTTTAATGAAAGCAGCCCGGAAATTCAAACCCTTCTAGAATAAATTATTATATTTTTATAAAAATGTATATTCTTTTATTCATTTATTAATTACAGTCACTAGATTGTGACTATAATGGGGTCCCACCTTTGGGGATTGTAGTCAGTTATATAATCCCCAGAACTTTGTCCTGTATTTATTGTTGTTGATCTTTATGCATCAAATGGCTAAGTTCCTTCTCAGCAAAAATACATAACTGACACTGGATAAATACCACTAGAAATTTTTTTTTTCATACACAGATTTATTGGCAGTGCCTTGATATACTCATTATACATACATATATATATATAACTTTTATAAGTAATATTCTAAAAGAATATATAATTGAACTTATGTTGCGTGCTCAATTATCTTGAGCAAATAATAAGTTGATCTTTAGATCACTTTGCGATTGTAGTAATATCCGTGAAACGATCGTAAGATATTTTATTCTTTTAACTTTAGGTTTCTTTATATTTTATATTTTAGAATTTATAATATTCATGCTTATTTACACATAAATTTTTATACGCATATATATTTAAACATATATTTATCTATTTTTAGATTTTTATATGTATCGATATTTATATTCCGTATTTTTATGTTTTAAACTTTTAAATTTATTATGCTACCATGTTATGTTGGATGTATATCTTTTGAAATACTAAATATTGGTTTCCTAAATATATTATTGACGAATTAATAATATAAAACTACATATATATATATATATATATATATATATATATATATCACAGCTCCTGTACTATGAATATGTGATTAAAATGTCACAGGAAAAAATTGCAAGACAGGTTTTTCAAGCCACGCCAATCAGCAAGGAACCTATGGGTAGACAAAGAACAAGGTGGCTGATAATATCCATAGCCTTAGTTGATGGCACTTGAGAATACAACCACAATGTGTAATGACGATTACTCCTGATAGGACTCTGTGGAAGAGATACCTGAGAACTCTACCTCTATGACCCTCCTGGGAATAGGCAGAGAAAATGGATGGACTGATTTCTTAGAGACATAACAGCTCAAATTTATATAGGTCATAGGAATGAAAAAATAGAAATAATAATCATAGAAAGATGTGTCTAAACCACAGATATTGAGTGTTGAGTTTCTAACATACAAACTAACAACCTCTTGTAAGACTTAGCAACTTTGGCACATCATTAAAGAGAGACTTTTTTATTTGGGATATGGTAGTGTTTTGAAGTAGTCAACAAAAGTATTTTATAGACATTTATGTAGCCTAACATTTTTTTCCCTTATGTACATAATATGGAGAAGGAAAATGCTGAGACACAATTTGTTGTTGCTGCTCATCTTTATTAATGTAAACTTTTGGCACTAAGGTTTACAACAAACCATCAGTCCAACATTCTAGATTCATTGATATATCTGACATATTGATTTGATTCCATCACTATTGTTTGAGAAACATTCTAACCAAAGCTGTCTTATCAAAATTGTTGGTATACTATTCAAAAAGAGGATATATAACAAATTTGTTTACAACACTGAATTGGTTGTGCAAAAAATGGTTTTTTTGTACATCCTTCTTAGAATAAACCTAAAAGGTTATTAAACTATAGATATATTTAAATTGTGGTAAGCATTTGGAAAGGAATGTAAGTATCATTAGATTTTTTTTCAATGTTCTTCCTCTTTCCATGTGTCTTGATGCAATTGCATTTTATCTGTTTTCCTCTATTGACAGTTTTGCACACTAAATCCTGACGCTTTTTACTCAGTGCAGTTGTCTCTCTTGAGTGCAGATATCTGATGCTTAACATATGCTAGACCAGGGGTTTTCAAACTGTGGTCCGCGGACCACAGGGGGTCTGTGGACAGCAAATACTTTTTATGGGCAATTTGATTTTATATGTTTTTTAATTAACAATAAACCCATTTTGTTAAATACTGTTAAATAAATAAATGTAAAAATATGTTATTTTAAGCAAATATTTATGTATAAATTTCATAATCGTTTATAAGGAGCTCCCTAAGGTAAAGCCTGAAATATAAAGGGGTCCGCAAGTCAAAAAGTTTGAAAACCCCTGTGCTAGACAGAGGACAGAGTTGTCAGCAGCAAGAATATGTATATTTCTGTCTATCAAAATTCTGATACTTTAATTATCTTTATTCTTTTAACCTCTCAAAAACCTTATTTTGTCTACTTCAGTGTAAGAAACATCAGTAGCTTTCATCTTATAAGGGTTATCATTGGACTGCTGCCATGCTGGGGCACTGCCTTGAAAGGTTTAGATGAACAAATCGCTCCCGTATTTTTTTTTTTTTTTTTTTTTTAAGTCTGGTACTTATTCTATCAGTCTCTTTTTACTGAAATGCTACAGGGATTTAAACAAACCAACACCAGTTGTCAAGCAGTGGTGGGAGACAAACACAGAACCCACTTGCACACAAACACACATGATGGGATTTCAATTTCTGTGTACCAGATCCACTCACAAGGCTTTGATCAACCCTGGGCTATATACACTTGTCCAAGGTTCCACACAGTGGGACTGAACCCAGTACCATGTGATTGGGAGGCAAACTTCTCACTACACAGCCATGCCTATGCCTTATAATAAAAGTTGATTTTTTTTTCAAAAATTTGCACTAAAACCTTTTGTTTCAAATCCAATTTTTTTACTACTTATGTTTCTCTGTCTTTCCTTCATTATAGCAGAGAATTCTTTCATTGATAGATATGACACCAGTTTCTTAAGTGTCTCTATATTGAAGGGTATTTTGTTCCTCTGGAGCTAACTTCTTTTTTATTTTTTTTTTTTTCATTAATTTGTCTCACTTTCTGATAGTTAGAAATTTGGTTTGACTCTCAATTCCACCTACCTAGTGAGTAAACATTTACATGAGTAGTTTCTCTTGCATACCATCCACACTTTACATCACCTGTGATATCTCTACCTTCCTGCTAACTAATATTCACCATTGGCTAATGCCTCCACCTATGTTCACCATTCACTGCATTCATCGCTGTCTCCATGTCTGTCCATCTTCCTTTCATCTCTCCTTTCACACTCTCACAAAATTACCTATCCATTCAACTCTGGACCACTTATATCTGCTTTCCTATAACTTAAGGGTATGCCCTTCACCTCTTCACTAGTATCTCTCTTTTCCAACTGGTGTAAACACCAAATATATAGTGCGTGTGTTTTTATTGGCTAAACTGGCAACATGACCATCCCCAAATACAAAAATAATTTCCCATCATTGGTAAATATGAGAGACAACTTTGGATGTGTTTCATCTTTCATTGAAAGTTTGTCAACTGAAGTGAAATTGGTAGGTAAGACATCTGTTTCTGTCCCACTATCATCCTTTAACCTCTTGTCACCTGGCATAAAGCCACCCACATCAATACTAAACTCTCTCACTTGAAGGATTTTGTCTTACAAAATACTTGGTGGCTTCACTAGTGCTGGTGCTACATAAAAAGCACTCACAACACTGTGAAATGATGATAGGAAGGGCATCTATCCATCCATAGAATCCATGCCAAAACAAAGTTTGGCACATCTTCTGGCTTGTTGGCTCTCAGATCATCCTGTCCATGCCAGCATAGAAAGCAGACATTAAACAATGATGATGATGTACCTTTTTTACTCATTGAGTAACACAAGAGATAGCTCTGATGATGTATCACTTGTTGTTGTAGGCTCAGTAAAAATGAAACTATGTCATGACTAATATTGTTTTCTTTTCATCACATATCTGAATATACATTGGCTTTTTGATCCTTAATAATGATGCTTTCTTCTGTTTAGCTATATAATTATGTAATAGATGGTATCGTCATGAAATTTTGTGCCTTTATTTTCTTACTTAATACCAGTGAATGTACAATTTAGAATGTTTACTAAGCAGTTCACTCTCTAATATGACAAGCCTACCAATTTCACTTCAGTTGACAAACTTTCAATGAAAGATGAAACACATCCAAAGTTGTCTCTAATATTTACCAATGATGGCCATAATATTACCTTACTTGGAAACAGTTTAGGGTTAGCAATAGGAAGGAACATCTGGTAATAGAAATTTGCCTCCTGCACACAAGCATCATGGAAAAATGAATATTAAAAAATGATGATAATGAATATATATATCCACAAGCAAACAAATTCCAATCCTTGTTGCAGTTTGGTGGTTTGTGTGCTTCAGTGACCTTGAAAGCTAAGCTGGCAGAACACAATCTCCTGGTAGGGCTCCCATGCTGTTTCCAAGTAAGGTAATATGGCCAGATTTGTTTTCACAGAAGATTGGAAGCAAAGGACACTGCTTGTATGATGATGGCACTCATTTACAACTGTCAAAGCAAAAAGACAATTAGACACACACGCACACATATACATCTGCATTTTGGGGCTCCTTGATATCACTTGCTGTTGACAAGCCCACTGTAGAGGATGGTCCTTGGGAATCTTGAAGGGGCCAGTTGGATGACACATCCTGACCACAAGAGATGATGTTTGAGGATGGCAGCTTCAATGCTTGGTATTTCTGAATGATTGAGGACTTCGTTGTTGGTGCATTGGTCCTGCCATTTCATGTTGAGGATCTGTGAAAGCATGGCTTATTGGAAACTCTCAAGCTTTTACAGGTCTTTTTGATACAGGGTCTTCCTTCTTCCTAGCTGGAAATCAGCCCTAACACCTGGGGAACAGATACTGCTGATCATCCATCCTGGTGAAGAGCAATTCATTCCAGTTATTCCATTTCAAGAAGAGGAGAAAGACTGAAAAAGTAAAAGGAAGTTAATTCCAGCCAAGACCACCACCTGCCCTGTGATTCGAACAATGTTCTAGACTGTTCTATTCCTGACTTGGCCTTCTATGTCAGGTTTAAGCATCATGGAGCCATGAGATGAACCAAATTTGGATGCAAGTGTGCCGATGACAACATATATATATATATATATATATATTTAGGACTGGTTTGCCAGTCCTCAGTGAAACCATCCAACCCATGCCAGCATGGAAAGCAGACATTAAACGACGATGATGATGATATATATATATATTCACAAAGAGGCTTCTTTCAGTTTCTGTCTACCAAATCCACTTGCAAGCTTTCTGCTGACTTGAGCTAAACAAGATGCTTGCCATGGAGCTATAAAGTGAAACTGAACATGGAACCATATGGTTGTGAAGCAAACATCTTAACCATACGCCCATGCCTACACCTATTCAGCTGGTGTTAGAATGAAATCAATTGTATAAAAATATGACTACATTTGTTAATGGTTATATGATGATAGAAATCAAATTATTAACATTAGATAGCATCAATATTGATTAAAATATTTTGTAGAAACCTATCTACTAGCTAACTGAGTTCACTTTGGTATGATATTGATGAAAACTAGGTTGAAATAGGAGTGTAAGTCTGGAAGATCATGGCCTGGATGTGAATGAGAATGCAACCTTTTTTTTCTCTTGTTTCAGTCAGACTTCAGCCTTGCTGGAGCATTGTCTCGAAGAAATTTTAGTTGAATGAATTGACTTCACTACTTAAGTCTGGTATCCTGTCGGCCTCTTTTGCCAAACTTCTAAGTTATGGGAACATAAACACACCAACACTGGTTTTCAAGTAGTGGGGGGGGGGGGGGGACACACACATATACACACAATTGGCCTCTTCCAGAGTCTGTCTACAGAATCCACTCACACGGCTTTGTTCAGCCCTAAGCTGTAGTAGAAGACACTTACTGAAGGTGCCATGCAATGGGACTGAACCTAGAATCATGTGGTTAGAAAGCAAGCTTTTTACCACACAGCCATGCTCACTGCTCTCTCTGCCTACAACTGAACTGTATCTAACCATTGTATTTATTTATTATTAGATGGGTTGAGCCAGTGAAAGTTACTGACTCAGTTTATATTTCATCACCAAAACTGCTATCAACCTCTTACCAGTCATTTAATTTCATACGAACTCTGCCTACTGGGATTTCACATAATGTTATTTTTCTAACAATTCTAAGAAGTTGTTGACACCACCCAATATATATATATATGCTTTGGTTGATATGAATAATTTCTCTCTATTTTGTTAAATCCTAATTCTTTTGGTTGTGGCGGTATCTCTCTTGTAATTTCAGCTCATGTAATTTACACTCAATTTTCTCTTTCGGCTTATTAATTCTGCTTAAGTAAAATTGACAAGAAGAAACTGGCTCAATGCTCAGAAAAAATAAAACTTTACCAAGATCTGAAACTAGATAAAACAATTTGAATGAAACTTTGATATAACCTTTTAATGAGAGAAATTATTTTCATCATCGCCGTTGTTGTTGTCATTATCAATGTTTTAAGTCCTTCTCCATACTAGCATGAGTTGGGTGCATTTCACATCATCTTGCCACATGCTGTAGCCTTTCATCATACGTCACATGCATGAGAAAAACTGGCCAACTCTGATGAAAACCATAAAAACCTATGTAATTTATACACTTTTTTTTGCAAAAATAAAAATAAACTTTAGTGGGTTCATAAATTACATGAGCAGATCATTTCCAGAATTTTTTTTGTCAAAAAAAGACATACAAAATATAAACATTCATACTGGAAGTTGACTCATTTAATGTCAGATTAGGTTTTTACTGAAAAAAAATAATGGCTTAAATATAATGAAGTTGACTTATTTATTATGCTGAGTAGTATAATGCCTCCTTTTTCTGTATACATTTACTAAAACCGTTAAACGGTTAACTACTTTTTGAAGTCTGATGTTCATGCTGGTTAACATGGTCCAGGCCATATTTTACATTGCTTGGAGTTTCTACCTATTGCAATGGAGCACCATTGACATACATAGTGATATGGATATTCCTGACTGAAAAAAATGTAATGATATGGATAATTTTGATTGTATGTTTTTATTTTTGTCTGTTTATTACTAGCCACAGTTTTAAGTTTGTCGTACTATTTACGCCAATTTCGAACATTGGCTTCATTAACATTAAAATGCCTTCCGGCAGCTCTATTGTCACATCCAAATGCATATTCAACATATTTAATTTCTCCTTTGCAGTAAACGATTCATAAGTTCTTCCCATAATGACAATAATGGTAATGACAAACTTTTATTTTATAAGTGTGAAAGAGATTAAAATTTTGATATTCCGTATCAAAGGTTCCGACAAGAATAGGCGGAAAGGAATTCTGTTTACATAATCAGTTTGATCAGTCACCTTCCTCTGTCAGTTGAGTAAAGTATCATCCAAGCTGATGTTTATTGGTAATTAAACTTAATTTGCAATACCTGTGCATATTTATTAGTTTTGTTTTTGTCAGTAATTCTTAACAACTTTTCCTGTGATTGTGATTCGAGAAGACATCATCGTCGTTTAACGTCTGCTTTCCATGCTAGCATGGGTTGGATGATTTGACTGAGGACTGGTGAAACCAGATGGCTACACCAGGCTCCAATCTGATTTGGCAGAGTTTCTACAGCTGGATGCCCTTCCTAACGCCAACCACTCAGAGAGTGTAGTGGGTGCTTTTACGTGCCACCGGCACGAAGGCCAGTCAGGCGGTACTGGCAACGGCTATGCTCAAAATGGTGTATTTTATGTGCCACCCGCACAAGAGCCAGTCTAGGGGTACTGGCAATGATCTCGCTCGAAAGTCCTTACACATGCCGCAGGCACAAGTACCAGAAAGGTGACGCTGGGCACAAGTGCCATCATGATTTCGCTTTCGCTTGCCCCAATAAGTCTTCGCAAGCTGAGTTTCGTGTCCAATGAAGGAGACGATGTTGGCATGGGTGCCAGTTGTCGAATTTAACTCGATTTCGATTTCACTTGTCTCAACAGGTCTTCGCAAGTGGAGTTTAGTGTCCAATTTAACTCTATTTCGATTTCATTTGCCTCAACAGGTCTTCGCAAGTGGAGTTTAGTGTCCAATGAAGGAAGGTACGCATAAGTGGACTGGCTGAGGCCTTAGATTTAGGTCTCACTTGGCTTGCCGGATCTTCTCACGCACAACATATTTCCAAAGGTCTCGGTCAGAAGTCATCGCCTCGGTGAGGCCCAATGTTCGAAGGTCGTGCCTCACCACCTCATCCCAGGTCTTCCTGGGCCTACCTCTTCCACAGGTTCCCTCAACTGCTAGGTTGTGGCACTTTTCACACAGCTATCCTCATCCATTCTTGCTACATGACCATACCAGCGCAATCGTATCTCTTGCACACCACAACTGATATATATATATATATATATATATTTATAACATTTATATTTATATTTATATATACGATGCACTTATTTCAGTTTCCATCTGTCAATCTACTCACAAGGTGTTGGTTGGCCCAAGGCTATAGTAAGAGACATGCTTAACCATGGGACTGTGCAACAACACTGAACCCATGACCACATACTTGGAAAGCAAGCTTCTTCAACACAGCCACACAAATGATGATGATATATATATATATATATATATATACATATATATATATATATATATATGTGTGTGTGTGTGTGTTTATATACATATATATATGTATGCATATATATATACATGTATATATGTATGTATATGTATATACACGTGTGTATGTGTAAAATATATGTATAAACTATACGAATGTATATATATATATGTGTGTGTGTGTGTGTGTGTAAAATGTATATATAAACTATATGTGTGTATATAAAAACATGTATGCATATTAGATATAGTTTCTACTATATTTGATTTAACTGATACCAATATTCCTTTAATGGACCAGGGGATGGGGAAATGGTTGAAAGAGGGGAATATCAGACTGAATATTTGTTCCTAATTCGGTACCTAGCTATTCACTGAGTTTGAATCCACTTAAGTTCAATGTTGCCTTTATCCTTTCTTCCAAAGTCGATAAAATAAACACAAGATTCAATCAATTGCACTTCACATATACATAAATTGGCTCAATGCATAATCTAAAGAAATCAATAGTTTTTCAAGTGCTATAGGAATGCCATAACTGCCAACAACTTGATAATGGTTTCAAATTTTGGCACAAGGCCAGCAATTTAGGGGGGAGGGGTAAGTCAACTACATCGACCCCACTATCCAACTGGTACTTATTTTATTGACCCAGAAAGGATGAAAGGCAATGTCAACCACGACGGAATTTGAACTTAGAGCATAATGACAGATGAAATTCTGCTAAGCATTTTTCCCAGCATACTAACGAATCTGCCAACTTGTTGCTTTTGCCAACAACCTAATAATCATTATAGGCACAAGGCTTGAAATTTGGAGTGGGAGATAGTCGATTACATCAACCCCAGTACTCAACTGGTACTTAAATTATCAACCCCGCAATAACCTAATAATAACAAATAACGAGGCAAGGAATGTGTTGAATGGGAAGGACCCATCCACCACAGCAGAATTGATGCTGGTGCTGGTGCCATGTGAAAAACACTGATGTTGGTGCCACATTAAAAACACTCATGCTGGTGCCACATTAAAAGCACTCATACTAGTGCCACATAAAAAGCATCCAGTACATAGTTGTTGGCATTAGGAAGGGCATCCAGCTGTAGAAATCATGCTAGAACAGACCATTGGAGCTTGATGCAACCCCCAGCCTTTTCAGCTTCTGTGAAACCATCTGACCTGTGCCCACATAGAAAAGATACATTAAATGATAATGATGATGATGAGGATAATGAACTGACCCCAATATATTACTGGTTCTTATCCAGTGTAGAGGGATTAAAGGCAGTGTCAGCCATGTCAGTATTTAATTCAGGCTATAAAAGGAAATGATTGAATTCTGCAAGGATTTATTCCAGTTCTGCTACTCCACCAATATTTATATACTTTTTTGCCTTTTATATACTTTTATATACTTTTATACTTTATACTTTATATACTTTTATACTTTATATACTTTTATATACCTTTCATATAATTATATACTTTTTATTTCTAGAGAAAAGGAAAAAGTATAAAACTGTTATAAGTCAAAAAAGATTTGACACTTAGATGAACATCTGTTCTTTATTCGATATATTTACTTCCCTCACCAGCTCCAACCACCTCTCATTCTCCTCATACGCTCTTACAACCTCTACCCACCTACACTCACAGCTCTTCTGTCCCCACTCAAAATACAGGTACCTTGAGGGTTCACCCTTACACTTCATCACCACTATTTTATCTCTCCAGCTCTTCCTGGGTTACTCTAATCCTCTCTTCAATAATGTGATTATCCCACGTAACTCTCACAAGAAATTTGTTCTGTTCTGGTTCCTGTCATATTTTAACTCCTCATCTCCTAGCATAAAACCACAACCCTCTCTGCTGTAACCCTACTTCATCAAAGCACCAGCCCTTTGGTCATTAGGGAGCTGTAATCCTGCCAAAGTCAACTTTGCCTGTCATCCCTCTAGAGTTAGTAAGATAAAAATAAAATACCAATCAAGGACTGGTGTTGATGAATCATTATCATCATCCTCATCATCATCAGTAGTAGCAGCAGCAGCAGCAGGTTGGTGAGCTGGCAGAACCATTAGCATGTCAGGCAAAATGCCTCGCAGCATTTCATCTGTCTTCATGCTCTGAGTTCAAATTCCGTTGAGGTCAATTTTGCCTTTTTTCATGCTCTTGGGATTGATAAAGTAAGTACTAGTTGATCACTGAAGTCAATGTAATCAACTTACCCCCACCCCACCCCACCCCGGAATTACAGGCCTTGTGCCAAAATTTTAAATCATTATTATTATTATTATCAATAATATTAATATGCATAGTTTCTTGTTTTTGTACGTACCTGTGGCATGTGTTACACCTACTTCAAAGGAAGAGGTAAAAAGGTTGAAGGGAGAGGTACGAAGAAAAAGAGAAATAAAAGGTGTTAAGCAGAGGAGGTATACATGAAGTGAGTGACAAAGCGAGAGAGTGGGGAGGGACAGAAGCAGAGGAAGTATAGTTGAAGTGAGAGGCAAAGAGAAGGAAGTAAGAGGGAAGGAGGGAGAGATTTATAGTGCTGAGAGGTAAGAGAAATATAACATGTTAAACACAAGAGGACAGAGGCAAGGAGACAGAGAGGAGGGAGGGGGAAAAGAGAGATTTAGAGAGAAGGAAGGGAGTGGATTTAGAGTGAAGGAAGGGAGTGGATAGAGAATAATAGTGAAAGAGAATGGAACCATTCTCATACAGAAAATCCTGGAGAACTTTTCATTTTCAACTGCATATGATAGAGCCGATATATAATTGCAAAAAGAAATGTTTCCTCTCTCTCTCTCTCTCTCTCTCTCTCTCCCTCCAAATAGCTGTGGGTGTTACTGTTACTTTCCTACAGTTGAGGGGAGAAGTTAAATGTTTATCAGTATTTTCGGAGTAGGCTGATGCATACATTGAAAGGAAAGTAGATACATAGGTCGAATAAAAAGTAGATACATACACACATTGTTAAATTAAAAGCGGAAGAGAAGAGGGACACAGGGGAGGTGAGTGAAACGGTTGATACATAGTTTGAAAGACAAGTTGATAAATAGACACATTGTTTAAATCATGGGTAAATAACTACACAAATATTGGATGTCACTTTCACTTTTCATTACCACACGAGGATAAAATTAACTCGCAAGCAGCTGAGTACTCCACATACATGCATACCATTAATGTAATTCTCAGGGAGATTCAGCCTCACACAGAATATGACAAGGCTGGCCCCTTTCATGCAGAAAGAAACCCTCTGAAACCTCTGACAGCAGACTGTTGTCCACTCTCACAGAATCTACCAGAACAAACAAGACTGAACATTCTGAGAAATAAAACAACAACAACAATAATAATAATAATAATAATAATAATAATAATAATAGTGGCATTTCAAGGCGACTACCGTACCAGTGATTGTAGGATCTCTAGGAATGATAAAAAGGGTATTGAAACCTATTTGAAAATGATACCAGGCTTACTATCCCTACAGGAAGTGAAAAAAATTGTGTTAGCTGGAACAACTCATGTACTGAGAAGAGCATTATCGCTGTGAAAACAACATCCATTCATGAATTTATTTATTAATTTTTTTAAATATATATTTTACCTGTGAATTTTTGTGTGTAATCTGGGAATGCGTACAATGAGCTTCTCTGCCCCAGGTGCACAGAAAACACTCTGCGAGAAATGGAAGAAAATTTGAAGAAAGAAGAAGAAAAAATAACAACAACAAGAGCACACACAGAGTGCAAACCTCCACCAAGACAACACCAACTTTCTCTCAATAATTAGCCAGAGATGATTTTTAAAATGAGAATATCTGAAATAAACTCCACTGCTCTCACAAATGAGAATACTAAAAATGGTCACAAGACCAAAAAATGGTCACGGGACCAAACATCCCTGAAAGTTTCATCCAAATCCATCCAACGGTTCTTGAGATATTTTGTTCACAGACAAACAAACAAACAAACAAACAAACACGACTGAAAACAATACCTCTGCCTTCGCCAAGGCAGAGTTAATAATGATAATAATAAAAGAAGTGCAATAGAATTAGTACATATGTTTATTATCAGCATAATGGCCCTCCCAGGATACAACAAAAAGATGAGATTAACAGAGTAACAATCCAAAAAAACATACACTTTGTCAGTACTCACAAAGGATTAAATTCTAGACCCCTAATATATAACAAAATACTGTAAAATAGATAATCAAGTTTTATATTGTTTTAGTCACTACTACTAGCCTTAAAAATAAAAAGGTTTTTATAAAGAAACAAACAAAAGTCCCCAGATTAGTATGGGAGGAAAATCTGAAAAGTTATGTCCTTTCAGTTCATTTGCAGTAAAACCCATTAGCATTCAGACCAGTGAAATCCAACCAAAATATTTAACTTGTTTCATGTTCAAACTGATTAGATCTGGCCTCTCACCTCAACCCTACAATGTCATTCTAAAATTAAGCAGCTGCAACATTGAAACCTATAAACTAGAAGGCAGTGCATGATAAATTCAAAACAATATAAATAGAGTAATCTGAATGCTAAAGGGTTAAATGAAGTGGGATGGCTGGAAATAAGAACCAAAACTGAGATATAGGCTCAGTTCAAAAATATCTTTTCTTAACCTATTGATATTTGCCCTGTGTTATAATATTCATTTCTGACATTGACAGAAGATCACATATTTGTAAGGGAGAAGATAAAAAGGGAAGTGAATCAACCACAATCAGCATAATTCATTAAATGACATTATCAATGCAGATTTCTATGAATATCATGAAAATTCCTGTGTAATAAAACTGTGCTGCTACCCATGCCTTTGACATTATAATGATGAAGATATTAATTTTTGTCTGGCAGTTATTGAAGGAAGCAGTACACTCGATATTTCATTGATAACAGCATGCTTATTTGTGCTTATTCTATGAACCCTTATGAGATAAAAGGTAAAACTAATATGAATATAAACATTGAGCATTGAAAGATAAAACTAAATTCTGTTAGGCATGTAGTCCATTTACCTACTGATAAACATTATAAACATTTACACTATCAAAGAAACCTTGTCATAATATTTTTAACTAAATTTTTTTTCATTTTCTAAGCTGGCATAAATTGGATAAATCATTTGGCAAAAAACCAAATCTGAAATCAGCATAAAACTTGTGGCATAAACTGGGTCACAACCAATTATGTAAAGGGTGTGTTACAATTTTATGCATTAAGACATGTATTTGGAGCCAATTCAATTTCATTTTCCTTTTTCACTGGAATGGCAGAATAGAGGTGCTTTCTTACTGTGCCATGTTTTGTCATCTGGTTTTAATTCCCAATTGTATTTTATATTCCTAAAGCTTTTGAAAAGGCATGAATGCCATTCAATATCATTTCTTCTCCACCCTAAATCAAAGGGTAATTGTCCATTCATCAAATTAGTATTATGTTTTTAAAATTAATATTATTGTTATTTTTTTGTTGTTGTTAATGTTGTTGTTGTTGTTGCTACTGCTGCTGTTGCTGTTAATGAAAGGATGGCAGTCTTAGGAAAATACTGGATAAAATGCTTTTCAGTATTCAGTTACATATTTTGACATTCTGAGCTGAAATCCTGCCAGAGTTGATATTGCCTTTCATTTTTCCAGGTCAATGGGGTTGAATGAATCGATTATATTCCCCACCTCCACTTAAACAGTATGACTCAGTGTCTAATTTAGAAATTATTACTATTATTATCATCATCCTCATCTTGTGTTGAGAGGATTGCATCACTACCATCCTCATTTTTTTAGATTGATGTTTAACCACGTATACTTCATTTCTTTATTTTTTTATCATCCCATTCTATGTAAATCCTCACCATTTATATCCGTCTTTGTATTGTCCTCCTCATCCATTGCCCTGATGGCAAATAAAGAAATCATTATCATTCTTCTTCTTCTTCTTCTTCTTCTTCTTCTTCTTCTTCTTCTTCCTTTTATTCTTCTTCTTCTTCTTCTTCCTTTTATTCTTCTTCTTCTTCTTCTTATTATTATTATTATTATTATTATTATTCAGTAGTTTTATTTTTATAATGTGCTTTCACTTCACTACCGAGCACAGCTCTGTTTGCCTTGGGTATGTGCTGTGATGCTCTTATGGTTACTGTATTGAAAGTGTTTTGCGTAGGATGTGTGCAGTGCCCAGTAGTGCAATTTTCTGTATGTTATATATATTTGTAAGTCCTGGTGTTTTTGTTACGTATTTGTCTGAATATTTTTTTATTATACCTAAGGTGCCTACTATGATAGGAATTGTTTCTGTTTTTAGATTCCACATTCGAGTTACCTCTATTTCCAGGTCTTTGTATTTTGAAAGTTTCTCCATTTCTTTTAGGGAAACATTGGTATTGATACATCAATTAGAAAGCATTCTTTTTCTTCATGATTTCTGACAACTATACCTGGCCTATTGGCCTTAATTTCTCTATCTGTGTGTATTGGCATATCCCAGAATATGGTTGCTTTCTCGTTTTCTGTGACCTTTTCTGGCGTGTGCTTATACCATCTTTTTTCTGTTGTTATTCCATAGTGTTGGCATAGCTTCCAGTGTATATATTATTATTATTGTTATTATTATTATTATTTAGAAGGCGGTGAGCTGGCAGAATCATTAGCATGTTGGGCGAAATGCTTAGCAGCATTTCATCTGCCTTTACATTTTGAGTTCAAATTCCACCGAGGTTGACTTTGCCTTTCATCCTTTCGTGGTTGATAAATTAAGTACCAGTATTACTGCCCCAGTGTCTTGTAAAACTGGAGATAAGGTGAAGGTTAGATAGGAATGACAAATTGTCAGAGACAGCAAAAAAAGAAAGGAGGTGCAGGAAAAGAGAAGCAAGCCTAGACCAAAAAGACAAACAAGATGCACTAGGAGAGACCCATCTTCCCCTTGGATAACATGAAACTCACAGTTCTTAGAATCAGTAATATCATCTGAAATACCTGAAAGAGTATGCAGAGAATAATGTGTTTATTGAGGCAAGAGTCAGGACCAGGTTTTGTGGTGTGCTGAAGAGAACCAAATGAGCAATCTATGAAGAACATTGTCATCATCATCATCATCATCATTTAATGTCCACTTTCCATGCTGGCACAGATCGGACAGTTTTACAGAAGCTGGCCAGCTAAGGTGCTGCTAAGGTTCCAGTTGTCTATTTTGGCATTGTTTCTACAGCTGGATGCCCCAAGATTTTCATGTGAAAGTTTCAGAGGATGTAGCCAACTCTAAACCTAGTCTAGCACTAAGAATATTCATGGGCATTTCAGAAGTTTTAGTTTCCAATACTAGATGTAAAAGGTTGTTGGTGGGATTGTGTGGTGCCTGAACAAACCTAGGTGGGGATTTCTCATCCATATGTGGTTGGGTTGTCTTGTTGGTTATTACATTTCTATTTATATACTTATGTGTATACTTATTGTTTATTTTGGGTAATTTATGTTAGCTGATTAATTCTAATGTCTTAATATATTGCATAATGTAAGGTGACAAGCTGGCAGAAATGTTAGCATGCCGGGTAAAATGCTTAGCGATATTTTGTCTGTCTTTACGTTCTGCATTCAAATTCTGCTGAGGTCAGCTTTGCTTTTCATTGTAGTGGCACAAGCAGTCAGCACCATATTGGATGAGATCTCGCGGCAGTCATTGCCATCTTTGAGACTGGAGTGAGACCTCACCTGCATCCATTGCCATGCGTGAGATCACAATGAGGCTCGTGATGGCAAACTGGATATAAGGGCCCAGCAAACAGAATTCTATCTCTTTTTCACCGCAAGCGCTTGCTGAACATACTTCGCTGGCTGGGTCTCCAGGCTAGTCTGCATGTCGTATCTCCAGAGGCAATGGCCCTCGTAACAAAGATACAACCAACGCACACAGCTTGAAATGGCATACGGAGAGCAACACACTTCACCTTCGGTGTAACTTGTAAATAAAATTAGTTGAGAATTTGCATTTTACTTAAGACTTCTTTCCTCGCCTGCTGGAGCCTGAAACAACACAAAGAACAAAAATTAATGGGAGAAAGTGATATTCAGCCAATATCATGAACCTTGCCTCCCATTATACATCCTTTCAGTGTCAATAAATTAAGTACCAGTTGCATACTGGGGGCAATCTAATTGACTGGTCCCCTCCCCCAAAATTTCAGGCCTTGTGCCTAGAGTAGAAAAGAATATATTCCATAATGTTTTCGTAAACCTCATAATTTCTTTATATATATAACTGCATATATACCCACATGTTTTCAACTATCTCTTTGAAATACATTTTGCATGAAAGGATCTTGACAGTATATTAAATAAAAGGTCATCATCATCATATTCTTCTTCTTCTTCTTCTTCTTCTTCTCCCCCCCCCCATCCTCCTCCTCCTCCTTCTTCTTCTTTTTCTTCTGCTTTGTTAGAAATTAGAATCTTGATGAAATCAATAAAAAAGATTTACAAAAATATATTTCATCATTAAAGGAATTACACCATAGAGCAAAAAAATGCTGCATTTTTATTCCATGACCCACAGACAGAGGCAAGAATGGTATGTAACTTATGCCAATAAAATAACAAACATGAAATCTTAGAATACTCCCAGTGAGAAAGTACAGCCTATTCCCTTAAGTTATTTAAATAATATGTTTATAAAGTTACACACACACATATATATATAGGTACATACATGCATGTGTACATACATACATACATACACATGCATACATACATACATACATATGTACACACATATACACATACACATACATACATACACATGCACATACATACATACACACACATTCACATACATAATACATACATACATAATACATACATACATACATACATACAGTAAACCCTTGGTTTAAGAGACCTCGATTTAATAGATTTCAGATTTCATGGACCAAATGATTGTAATACAATGCTTTAATAAAGTTTGAAAAGTTAAAAATTATATGAAAGAGTAAACAAAAGATATAAACTTTCTATAGAGAGAGAGGGGGGAGAGAGAGGGGGGATTGAAAGGGGGAGAGAGAGAGGGGATTGAAAGGGGGAGAGAGAGAGAGAAGTAAGAATTTTTTTATTTGTTTATTTTCCTTAGAGCAATATGAAAGGGACTAACAGAAAAGTATAAAACAGTGACAAGTAAAAGCAGCAAGTCACCATCATCATTTAACGTCTGTTTTCCATGCTGGCATGGGTTAGATGGTTTGACTGGAACTGGTAAGCCGGAGAGCTGCACCAGGTCCCAGATTCTTTTGGCTTGGTTTCTATGACTGGATGCCCTTCCTAACACCAACCACTCCACAGAGCATACTGGATGTTTTTTTGCATGTCACCAGCACAAGATACTTTAATGTGTCACTGGCAAGGGGTTACTTAATACAAGTCAGCGGCATGGGGTGCCTTCTACATGTCACCAGCACGGGGTGCCTCTTATGCATCACTGGTATGGGGTGCTTTTATGTGACACCAGCAAGTAGTGAATTGAATGAGAGAACGGTTGGGTATTGCGAGAAAGAGAGAGCGAGAGAGAGAAAGCGAGAGAGAGAGAGAGAGAGAGAGAGAGAGAGAGAGAGAAAGCGAGAGAGAGATGGACTCTGTGTTACCTTCAGTTTACTGGATCATTCAACAGTAACACTATAATTTTGTTTCTTAATGAAGTATACTATGTATACTTCAGCTGTTTTCCTTATATTGTATCCCATGTATACTTGTATGTATTTATTTTTTTCCCTCTTATCCTGCCTCACTAAATAAATTCCACTATTAGTCTATTAAATTCAGAGTTAACTATATATGTGTGTATGTATGTTGTGGTGGTGGTGGTGACAGCATCGGCAGTGGTGGTGTTGGTGGTGGTGGTGGTGGTGGTGGTAGTAGTAGTAGAAATAGTAGTAGTAGTAGTAGTAGTAGTAGTAGTAGCAGCAGCAGCAGCGGCGGCGGCAGCAGTAGCACTAGTAGTAGTAGTAGTAGTAGTAGTAGTAGTAGTAGTAGCAGCAGCAGCAGCAGCGGCGGCAGCGGTAGCGGTAGCAGTAGTAGTAATAGTAGCAGCAGCAGCAGCGGTAGCGGTAGCAGTAGTAGTAGTAGTAGTAGCAGCAGCAGCAGCAGCAGTGGCGGCAGCAGTAGCGGTAGCAGTAGTAGTAGTAGCAGCAGCAGTAGCAGCAGCAGCAGCAGCAGCAGCAGCAGCAGTAGTAGTAGTAGTAGTAGTAGTAGTAGTGGTGGTGGTGGTGGTGGTGGTGGTGGTAGTAGTAGTAGTAGTAGTATTTGGAGAGAATTTCTTCAGGCAAGATTCAGTTTGGGCTTGTTCCAGGCGGGGGTGGGGGAAACTGGTGATGCCTTCTTAGTCAGACAACTGCAGGAGGAAGTTTTTCATTCAGAATTTGTCTCTGCCTTTCATCTTCTATCGCTTGCTTGTTTCAGTCATTAGACTGTGACCATGCTGGAGCACCATCTCCAACAATTTTTTTATTGAATGAATTGACCAACCAATTTTTTTTTTAACAGCCTGGTACCTGCTCTATCACTCTCTTTTATCAAACAGCTGTTTCTGTGATGTAAACATAGACACAAAGACAACAGACAGACACACACACACATACAAACACGCATGCACGCATGCACACACACACACACACACACACACACACACACACACACATGCACATATATACATGCTCAATAGCCACTTTGCTCAATAGCTACTTCTGATGTCATTCTCTCACAAATCAGCCGCATAAATATGAATACACTATTCCCATTCCTGCCAAAACTATTTCCCTGTCTTCAAATTCTTAATTGCTTTATCTACCTGGGTACTGTCAATTTGAATAACTAGTCCTTCAATTGGGCCAACCTTTGGCAGACTCTCCCCCTCCCATTCATCAGTCTTTCATAATAGCATCTCCAAGCCTCTTTCTTTGCACAATCATTAAACACAAGGCCACCATCATCCATGCGAACACATTTCTCTCCTATGACATCACGGTTTTCTCTCACACACTGCCTTGCAATCCAAAATACATCACTTCTTTAGTCCTCATGTTGCTGAACATTGGCAAACTTCTTCTTTTCTGCTACTCCCTTGGCTATATATACCTGTCTCCTAGCTTCCCTTTTGGCTATCTGATACATTCTCCTGCTACCCCCACTCTTCCAGGCCTTCCAAGCCTGTTTCTTTGTTCTAATGGTCCTGTCTACAGTATTGTTCCACCACCATGTTACCCTAGGTCTGGAAGGAACTTTGCACTGGCCACAGATTTGGTCTGTGGCACTCAGCAAGCTGTCTTGCAGGAATTCTCAACTGCCTTCTATATCACAGTTCTGTAGCTCCTCCTCCCTCTCATCAAATTTCTCGATAAGGATATCCCTAAATCTCTGACCATGTGAAGGGTTCTTAAGTTTCCAAGTCCTTCTTTTCTAAATTGGTCCGCTATGTATGAGTATATATACATACACACAGATATATATGTATATTATCTAATTTACGTATTTTAGTTTTAATTTATTAGACTTTGAAATTATTTAGATTTTAAATTTCCAGTAAATGTTTATAATACAGTTAATTTTTTATTATGATTAAAGCTAAAATACATTTTGATTTTATAAATAAAACTTAAATACATATTTATATATCTCTTTATTCTATTACTTTTCTTTACACCATATTTTCATGCGAATTAATTCTAATAAACGCTAAGTTAAAAGTATAACGTTTAAAATTCGATAAGATAAGTATTGCATTTATTTTCAGTAATATTGTTAAATGCTTTTATTTTATTTATTGGTAAAATAAGTATTTTTATATAAATTCATTTGATATTTATTGTTAGTCAATATATATACATTCATTTTATTATTATTATTGTATTTTGACCTGAAGATTAGATATATTTTTGAATAGAATTGATTTTCGATCGATTTATTTTGAACCGATTTGATTTTTATTTTATTTTCTATTTGAAAATATGGTTATGAAACACGTGTAGTCATTTTTACTATTTTAATATTTATTACTTTGTACTTTTTAAAATTTTATTATAGGTCTTTTTAGTGTATTTACTTATTACATTTTTCTATATGTGATTGTGGATTTTCATGGATGAATTCAATAATTGTGGTTTTCTTCTCTAAATTATATATATATATATATATATATATATATATATATATATATATATATATATATATATATATATATATTGCATCTGTGAATTGCAGTTCTGCTCATTAACGATGTCATGCAAATGGTACCTGTGAATCATAATCATGGTCATTGCTGGTACCTTGTAAAGGGCACACATGAATTGCAGTTGAGGTCACTGCTGGTGCCATGAAAATGACACCTGTGCAACATAGTCGTGGTCATTGCTAATGCCATATAAATGGCACCCATGAATCATAGTGATGGTCATTGCCGGTGACATGTAAATGGCACCTGTGCTGGTAGCACATAAAAGCACCCATTACACTTCTGGAGTGGTTGGCATTAGGAAGGGCATCCAGCTGTAGAAACCGTGCAAAATCAGACTGGAACCTGGTGCAGCTCTTCAGCTTATCAGCTCCAATCGAACTGTCTAACCTATGCCAGCGTGGAGAGTGGATGTTAAATGATGATGATGATAGTGACCGGGACCTTTGGCGATATACTGTGCTTGAGAAGACTCATCAAACCAAGTGAAAACATAGTCATAGTCGATGCTGGTGTCACACGACTGGCACCTGTGCCAATAATACATTGAAAGCATGAATTATGCTCTTGGAGTGGTTGGGTTAGGAAGGGTGTGCAAAATCAGACTGGAACTCAGTGATCGAGACTGGAATAAAATTGTAATTACAATTTTATTCCAGTCTTGATCACAACTATCCGATGAGCAGGAACACAAAACTTGCAGTCACAGTTTTTTGTGATGTTTGCAACTTTAATAAAAAAACATTGTACTACCTTTCGTATTCAAGTACTGTTTTTTCCCACCTTGTTTTGCATTTATGTGCTTATTCGTATGTGTGTGTGTGTGTGTGTGTGTGTGTGTGTGTGTGTGTGTTTGTGTGTGCGTGTGTGTGGCCAAAACTTTGAAATCACTATCAATAGTATTCTTGTTAAGAATTAAAGAATTATAATTTGTACTCTACAAACATATGGAGCAATCCTTGTTCTATTAGGACTGAACATAAAAACCAACATTAATATATCTGTATGTGTGTGTGTGTGTGTGTGTGTGTTTGCATGTATGTAAATATATATATAATGCATATACACACATATCCACACACACACATACACATACATATGAATTAAAGAGAAAAAGAGAGAAAAGTTGAGATAAGTATAATTTCTCTATAAATAGCTCATGACATTCTATTTACTTCATTGGTTTCTCTTCAATGTGTAGCAAAGATAACAATTTAACTATGAAGGTCGAGCTGGCACAAATATAAGACTTCTGGATCAGATGCTCTACAGTATCTAATTTTATACTTCCCATTTCTACTTCCAAATCACAATGCCTCTCTCTTTTCTCATTCTCCCATTCCTTTTTCTCCATCACACTCTCCCATTCCCCTTCTGTATATCTCCCCTCTCTCTCTCTCTTTCTCTGGGAGGGTGAGATGAAAAAATAGTCTTCGAAGTCAATCTATCATATCACTTCCTTATTTGTAGATATAGAAGATCCATATTAATTTATGCTAAAATATTTTGGGCATGATAGAATGAGATCACTATCACAAAGAGATTCCCTCAATCATTGTTACTTTCGCATCTAAAACATTGTTGCCAACAGAGGCATGCTTCTTATCAAAGCTTATTTGGGTGAATTGAAATTAGTCAACAAGGCAGGGTGGGTGGGTGAATGTTCATGTCTTTGTTGCACGATTTCTGCTAAGTGAAAGAAGTATTTTCTTTGTTTCCTGACTTAAGATTATGTATATATATATATATATATATATATATATATATAGCATGTGTAAAGACATTCGAGCGAGATCGTTGCCAGTGCTGCTGGACTGGCTCCTGTCCAGGTGGCACGTAAAACACACCATTTTGAGCGTGGCCGTTGCCAGTACTGCCTGACTGGCCTTCGTGCCGGTGGCACATAAAAGCAACCACTACACTCTCGGAGTGGTTGGCGTTAGGAAGGGCATCCAGCTGTAGAAACTCTGCCAAATCAGATTGGACCCTGGTGTAGCCACCTGGTTCACCAGTCCTCAGTCATATCGTCCAACCCATGCTAGCATGGAAAGCGAACGTTAAACGATGATGATGATGATATATATATATATATAACAGGCTTCTTTCAGTTTCCATTCTACCAAATCCACAAAAATGGTTTTAGGAGAAGGCACTTCCCCCAGATACAATACAATAGGATTAAACTCAAAACCATGGGGGCTAGGTGGCACACTTATTAACCACACAGCCATACCCATATGGCAAATATACTTCATGATTCTGTGCTGCTACTGTTTACTTCTCACTCAGAGATTTATTATTGCTTGTTTCTCCTTTTTCAAGATCAGCGACAGTTTGTCACTGGAAAAAGCATATACTATTTTGCATTTGGAATCAGTTCTCATTGCTAGCTGGTGATTATCACACACTGATGACAGGTTACTACCCAGAAACCTGGTCTGTGTGTATCCTATAAGGCTAGAGATGGGAATATTGATTTCCCTTTGCAAATACTAATTGGACACAGACAGTGTGTTGTTAGCCAGCTGGAGGAGATGTCTTCCTGGGGCTATAAACAACAGTAGCATCGTCTCCTATGGGTCCACCACATTTAGGTGGCAAATATACTTTACAATCATCATCATCATCGTTTAACATCCGCTTTCCATGCTAGCATGGGTTGGACGATTTGACTGAGGACTGGTGAACCAAATGGCTGCACCAGGCTCCAGTCTGATCTGGCTGAGTTTCTACAGCTGGATGCTCTTCCTAATGCCAACCACTCCAAGAGGTGTAGTGGGTGCTTTTACATGCCACTGGCACATGGATCAGGTGATGAAATTCATGGAGAGGGTCCTAGTCCAACTAATTAGGGAGAGAGTTAGTCTAGATGACATGCAGTTTGTGCCAGGGAGAAGCACCACTGATGCTTTATTTCTTGTAAGACAGCTGCAGGAGAAATTCCTGGCCAAAAATAAACCTCAGTACCTGGCTTTTGTTTACTTGGAGAAAGCCTTTGACAGGGACCCCAATCCCTTATCTGGTGGTCAATGAGGAAGCTAGGGATAGATGAGTGGTTGGTGAGAGCTATACAAGCTATGTACAGGGCTGCTGTCAGTAAGGTGAGGGTTGGCAACAAGTATAGCAAAGAATTCATGGTACAAGTAGAAGTTCAGCAAGGTTCTCAGCCCCCTCTTGTTCATCATAGTCCTCCGGGCAATAACAGGAATTCAAGACAGGCTGCCCCTGGGAGCTCCTCTATGACTTGTTCTTATAGCTGAATCACTACCAGAACTAGAAAAAAAGTTTCAGGTATGGAAGCAAAGTTTAGAATCGAAGGGCCTTAGAGTTAACATAGCATAAACCAGCCTTAGTAAGTAGGAAGGCAGACAAATTACAAATCCCTTCAGGTGTAAAGACTTATCTTTGGTTATGTATTTCTCCTGAAGCTGCCTTACCAGAAATATAGCATCAGTGGTGCTTCTCCCTGGCACAAAACCAAACTGCATCTCATCTAGACTAACTCTCCCCCTAATTAGTTGGGCTATGAGTCTCTCCATAACTTTTATCACCTGATCCAACAATTTAATACCTCTGTAATTATTT
Source organism: Octopus bimaculoides (assembly GCF_046866305.1). Taxonomy (NCBI): domain Eukaryota; kingdom Metazoa; phylum Mollusca; class Cephalopoda; order Octopoda; family Octopodidae; genus Octopus; species Octopus bimaculoides. Next base: position 106,604,029 of record NC_142932.1, on the reverse strand, counting down.
CTATCTAAGGCATCACCTTTACCTTTGTAGCATTTGACTATGATGCTGCTATACCAGTCATTGGTATGACTCCTTTGTGAACCACCTGATTTACAACCCACACCATAACCCACACTGCCCAATATTTTAAGCATCTCAGCGGTGATTCCTGATGGGCTGGGGGCTTTCCCTGTCTTCATATCCTTAATGGCTTTATCTTCCAAGGTACTGCCAATTTAGGTCAACATTTGACAGATTCTCCTCCTCTCATTCATTTTTCACATTCAGCAGTCTTTCATGATGGTATTTCCAAGCCTCTTTCTTTGTGGAAGCATTAAATGCAAGTGCACCATCATCTATGTGGACACATTTCTGTCCTATGACGTCACAATTTTTTCTCACACACTGTTGCCTTCTATGTCACAAGTCTGTAGCTCCTCCTCCCTCTCATCAAATTTCTCGATTAGGATATCCCTAAATCTCTAACCATATGAAGAGTCCTTAAATATATATGCATGTATGTACCATCATCATTTAATGTTCATTTTTCCATGCTTACATAGATTAGATGGATTTTAATTGAGGCAGATTTTCTCTAGGTAGATACCTTTTCTGTAGCCAACCCTCACCTGTTTCCAAGGAAGGTAATATTTCTTCATGGCCAGACATGTTTTTATGGTATATTGGAAATGGATGTCACTACTTGTATGACAGTGACACTCATTTGAAACTATCAAACTATATCAAGACAAGGAGACATAAACATACATTACACAATCACACGCACGCACACACGCACACACAAACACACACACATACACACACACACACACACACACACACACACACACACACACACACACGATGGACTTCTTTCAGTTTCTGTCAACTAAATCCACTCAGAAGGCTTTGATTGGACCATGACTAATGTAGAAAACACTTATCTAATGTGCCATGCAGTGGTACTGAACCCAGACCCATTTGGAAGCAGGCTTTTTACTCGCAGTCACACTTGTATGTATATATAGACAGACAGGCAAACAGACAGACAGACAGATGGATAGATGGATAGATAGATAGATAGATAGATAGATAGATAGATAGATAGATAGATAGATAGATAGATAGATAGATAGATAGACAGCCAGACATACATACCTAAGTACATACATATACATATATAATTTAATCATCCATAGCTAATTAACTTGTTCGGACGTATGCCAAGATGAATATGTTAAGAAAACATGCTGGAAACAAATTAAGTATATTTGACAAATTGGCTTTTAATTGCTTTAGCTTGATTATTACTCGAATTTTATTATTCCACTCTAATCATAGCAATAACAAAAATATGTTGATTCAATGTTACATTACAAGCAACTTTTATTAATAAGGCATATATTAACTAAAAATATATATTAATCCATTCTAATCTTGACAAGAATTTAATGTTTTAATCTCCTTTAATCTTATAAGCAACTAAAACACATTAGTACAATATAATATTACTATACAATCATGGCTGTATGTTTCAGAAATTTGTTTCTTAACCGCATAGTTCTAGGTTTGATCCTACAGTTTGGTACCTTGGACAAGTATCTTCTATGTAGGCTTAAGCTAATTAATATCTTGTGAGTGAAACTGGTAGACTAAAACTCTACAGAAGCCTGCTCTGTCTTACATGTGTATGTATATCTATATTTTTCACTGTTCTACGTCTATATCTTTTGCTAATGTATGTCAGCAAATGATGTAAATATTGGTGAGATAACCTATAAAACAGCACATTAAATAAAAACAAATACAAAAACATCTTGTGGCATATATTCACTATATAGACACTCCTTTGTTATTTTCAATATCAGAAATGTGAAGGCACATGGCTTAATGGTTAGAGTTCAGTTCACATTCATAAAGTCTGATTGCTGGAGGTGCATTGTGTTCTTGAGCAAGGAACTTTATTTCACATTGCTCTAATTCACTCAGCTGGCAAAAATGAGTTGTACCAATAATTCAAAGGACCAGCCTTGTCACATTCTGTGTCACACTGAATCTCCTTGAGAACTGTTAAGGGTACAAGCATCTGTGGAATGCTCAGCCACTTGCATATTGATTTCATGAACAAGCTGTTACATTGACTGAATCAACTGGAACTCTCATCATCAAAACCGACAGTGTTCCAAGCCATCGGAAATGCTGTGACCCAATGATTGGCCCATTTGAAACTATTGCCAATGATATTCTGGTTCATAAAGGGCATGATTTAAATTCTTAAAAATATGTGAATAGCATTATTTCATACATAACAATATGACATAGTTCTTGATGTCATCTTTCTTAAAAGCTTTAGGGAAGTAAAATATTCATATAATTATTTGGTTTTAAACAAGACACTTTAGTTATTAGGTTGTTCCGAAAATAATAGCCGATTTCAGAAACATAATTTTATTCTGGAAAAATTGACCCTAGAAATGTTTTGATTAGTCAAAGTTTGAGCCGTGAACATCTATGCATCTCTGTCATAGATCAATGAGATTATTTATGCTTCATTGATGAAAACTTATTGGCTTTGATGCTAAGAAGTCTTTGAAAGCTGATTCCACCTCTAGTTTGGACCTGAAAGTTTTATTACTTAAAAACGTGTTTAAATGCTTTAAAAAATGGTAGCCAGTGGGTGAAAGAATATGGAGGATGTGGTAAAGTCTCGTATCCCAAGTCTGTGAGTTTCTGCAGCGTCATTCTTGCAGGCATTATCATGGAGCAGAGTTGGGCTATGCTGATTCACCAATGCAGTCTCATTTTTTGCAAGTGAGCATGTATTTCAGCGAGTTGATTGCAGTAAATGTCTGCTGTAATGCTCTGATTGGCTTCTAGAAAGTTATAATGGACAACACCAATTGCTGACCATCAGACAGTCTTCATAATCTTTTGCTGATGCAACTTTGGCTTTGGGAAATGTTTAGGGGACTCATCATGATCAAGTCACTGACCTGATCATTTGCAGTTATCATAAAGGATCCACTTTTCGTTACAAGTGACTATTTGGTCAAGAAAAGGATCAATGGTGTTTCGCAGAAAAAGCATTGAGCACACTTCAAAACACCAAACTTTTTGATTTTCATTGAGCTCATGCAGTACCCATTTATCAAGCTTTTTCACCTTACCAATCTTCTGCAGATTGCATGAGATTGTTGCAATACCGACACCAAGTGCCTGAGACGTTTTTATGACACTTTGACATGGGTTTCATTCAACAATTGCTTTCAATTGTTCATTGTCAAGATTGCATGACCGTCCTTTTTCATCTTCAAGGCTCTCATCACCACTATGTAATTTCTGAAACCACCTTTGTGCGATCATTTGTGGACCCCTCTCCCCATGCTCTGCTGATATTGGCAGCAGTTTGGGAGGCATTGTGTCCAAGCTTGAACTCCTGCAAGAAAGGTAAATGAAGGTCCTTTTTTTTCATGTTCATAATTAAGGGCGCCTATGCTTCAAGAATGTTTTCTGTCTGAAATAAGTAGAAAATTATTAAAGAGCATACATCAATTATTAAATATGATTAAAATACTATGATAAAATTGCATTTCAAAATACAACACTTAGAGTGGCCATTATTTTCAGAACAACCTAATACTTTAATAGGTAAAGCTACAATTATAGAATTTAAAATACCCCATACAGTTTAGTGTTTCACCTGTGGTCATCTGAAAGGAAAAGGATATTGTTAAAGCCTTGACATATTCAGAATTTAATCTCCCTTTCGTTCTCTGTCTCTCTTTCTTAAAGAAGAAGGAGAAAGAAAGTAAATACATTAAATTTACTTTGCATCAATGTTTTATAAAGATATGTTTTTGATTCTCTTTCATAAAAGTACTAACAATCACTTGTTAAAATGTGATATGATATTTTCTATCAACAAACATCAGTTCCCTATTCTCTTTCAAGTTGAATAAATATTGAATTCAGTTTGAATTCACGGCTAACATTTCACTATATATTTAAATCAATACCTTAATCCTATGCACCCCAATTCACATAGCTCTCAGCAGAAGTTATCAGTTCTTCTGGGAATATTATCCCTTACAAATTGGATTCTTACCTCTTATCTGCTTAATTTTTTGAAACTAAAGTTGAGTTCAACTTTAATGAATCCATCAGGGCTTTTTAAAGATAATCTCTTATAGAATTTGCTAACTAGTATTCAGAAGCAGAAGTCATTTGATAAGATGTATGAATTAAAATTAAACCAGTTGTTGTTAATTGCTTTGTTAGATCAAATTTAGTGTTAGAGTGCAAATTAAGATTCTGAAGTTTCAGCCAAAAATATATTAATTAAATTTTCATGAACCAAAGTAAAAATGGAATCTTTATGCTTCATATAAAAAAAAACACCTTTATGATGCAGAATCTCGAGAATGATTATAATAACTTTGTATCATAGTTTTCATGTAACACAGTTTGTTTAGTATGTAGAACATTTCATCAAATCAACTTAAACATGTCCTGTTAATTTACACACCACTATACATAAATATATACATACACTCACATACATCCACACACTCTCTCTCTCACACACACACAAACTCCATTGACAGGGTATTGGTCAACCAGAGGCTATTGTAGAAGATACCCGAGATGCCAAACAGTGAGATCAAATCTATAACTGCATTGTTGCAAAGTTAACTTTTAACCACACAACCATGCCTGGACTACATTCATTTCTAAGTGAACTATAAATTACATTATTTTTAGCTGTCAAACTATCAGTATTTTCCTCACAGCTATAACTAACCTTTCTGTTGTTTTTATTGAAGTGCTTGATACACCTTTCGTTAGTGTGAATATGCTTTCTGAAAAATGTAAGCAAACATCTATTTATGTTGGCTGCTACATTTATGCTCAATTGTGGGCTTATTTTCTTGGTTTTATTATTCTACTGTTTTTGTCCTTACATATTCAGTTTCTCTTTAAATACACTATTTATAAGAAAACTGTGAAACATGATAAAAATATTTTTGTTGAAAGTTATTTTGGATATTTTCCTTGCTGAATACTTTGGTTTTTATGATTGTAGGTAGATGATTAAAATTTTCACTAATATATATAGCTTTTCTTTCTCTAAGGAATAATAATTATCAATAATTAGATCTAATGAGATGTCAAAAATGTTGACAGTTCTAGCAGAATTTTTTTCAGTTAAATTTCTTGAATGCTTTATGAAATTATTCTAAAACATGTTTTGGTTATTGCCATTCATGAAGCTGGACGTTTCCAACCTATTATTTTTGTATATCTTTTATATCTTGGGAGCTGAAACTAACTGTGAGTGTATCCAGAAGCTACAGATTTACTTATTTCCACACCTTTATTACGTCATAGTTATACTGACATTGGATAGTTACTTTTCTGTTTTTTATTTATAAGTAGTTGTCAAAGACCAAGAGGGTCTTCTTAATATGCAGATTTTTATGGATATTATTACTGTCAGAAATAGTTTTTAAATTCTTACTAAATTCCAAACCCTTTGGAGGAGATGCTTGGTAATTAATGAATAGTTTCTATTAAAATAAGAAATTTACAGTGTTTTTTGTTCTTTTAAGTTGTAAAGTCTGCAATGATGCTTTGATCCATTGTGATAGACAAGTTATAAATTGATGGTGTTGAGGACATGTTTCACAAACTAACTGGCATGTCAGTGATTTGTGTCCTATTATTGGGATTTATAGTGTCTGTTGCCAAGACACTTTATCTCAAAATGCTCAATCCACTTATGCTATTTACTGATACACAATAACAATCCATATGTACCATATGGCAGGAACAATTTTGTTAGCTAGCAACACTGATCTCCTAGGACTGGATATAATCTTGTTTGTTGCTCAAATAAATTCTCCATGTGTCTTTTTTCATGCTTGTAGATTGATAAGACCACTTATTTTATTTATTGGGGATTAAGCATCACATAAAACTGCATGATAATGCCATTCTTCTCTATGAAGCAAAGTGTATTGGTCATAAAGCTGCATAATAATGCAATGTATAAATACTGGCCAATAAATTTACTCATTTTCAGAACTTGTTAAGATTTTTCAACTGTTGACTCAACAATGACCAAACTATATTTGGCTTCTTTGTTTTGAATGTATATTGATCACTGGCCATGTCTGCTCCGTGGTGACTTTTCTAAGTTTACACAGATATTTCAATTCACATATGAAAGTTTCCTGCTGAGTATCTATAGAAATCCAAGTTCATTTTTCTGAATGATTTTAAGAAGAATAATTTTTGATGATTTTCCAGATCTAAATTTTTTTTTTGTCTAAATGTATGCACATAACACACAGTTTTAAACAACCTTAAATGCAGTTTCAGCTATATGCTAAAACACAGTTTATATTTATGTTATAAAATGTAGTCACGTATTAAATGTTTATGAGATTTGTTTCCTTCACAGTTGTGATGTGCCATGTTTTCACATGAGCAAAACTGAGAAAAAAAAACACTGTAGTATTTATTTGACCCAGATCAGGTCATACAACTCAGCCAATGAAGTCACTTCTTAGGCTTCTATGCATTAACTCCAATGCAAGCATATAAATCACATGTTACATTCAGACAGAATGGACTTCTGTTAATTCAGCTCTGTAAATTCATCCTATGTAATTACATTGGGGAAAATACACTGCCAATAATTTCATCATCTGGTAATATCATCACAAGGTAATTACATCATTACCCAATAGATTGTCAATAAATTTATCATACAGTCAAATATATTGTTAGTAAACTCATCATCACAGATTTTATCTGCGAAGTTAGTATATCACTAAACATAATTTAGAATTCTTATTTGTTGAGTAAATACGTCTTATTTAATTATATAATTAGTACTAAGATTGTATAAGTTTGGAATATAGTTCAGAAATGTGCCATGAATGTGTGTGTATGTGTGTATCATCACTAGAAAATGTAAACATCAGGGAAACAATATGTGAAAAAAGAAATATGGACAAGTGTCCCATTGGTTGACTGTAACTATGGAAGGACATCAAAGACATAACCAACAATGTAAATACTTTCATTATCGATTACTTCATTTCTTTAAATACTTTCATAACAGAATGTCAACATTTGAATTTAAAAAATAATCAATAAAGATACCATATATTGTAGTATAATTTTCAGTTATTGATGTGATTTCATTGTTTCTATGAAGAAACAAACTGAATAAAAATTTATTAAGCAATAATTTCTTCGTAATCTTTCCAAATTAACATTTAATTTGCATATATATTAGGTGCAGGTGTGACTGTGTGGTAAGAAGCTTGCTTCTCGACTATATGGTTCTAGGTGCAGTTCCACTGCATAACAACTTGAGCAAGTGTCTTTTACCATAGCTCCAGACCAACTAATGCTTGGTGAATGGATTTGGTAGAGAGAAACTAAAGTCTGTCTGCCTGTTTATCTCTCTATCCATCCATCCATCCATCCATCCATCCATACATACATACATACACACATACATATGTGTATATTTGAGTGGTGTGTGTGTGCTTGTGTGTCTTTGTTTTGACTTTGTATGGTACTTGTAAATGAGTGTCACCGTCATACTAGCAGTGTCATTTATTTCCAATATTCTGTGAAAATGTCTTGCCATGAGGAAATATTACTTTACTCGGAAACAGGTGAGGATTGGTGACACGACGGGCATCCAACTGAAGTAGAAAACCTGCTTCAAATAAATTCTGTTCAACCAATGCAGGCATGGAAAAGTGGACGTTAAATGATGATGATGATGGTGATGATGATGATAACATCCTGCTGTGGACTTGCATAGGCTTGAAAGAAATGAAGCTAGTATGATCCGCTGGATGTATAATGTCAGTGTGCATACATGACAGAGTGTAAGTGCCCTGCGAGAAAACTTGGACATAAGAAGCATCAAATGTGGTGTGCGAGAGAGGCGTCTGCGCTGGTATAGTCATGTGTTACGTATGAATGAAGACAGCTGTGTGAGGAAGTGCCATTCTCTAACTGTAGAAGGAACCTGTGGAAGAGGTAGACCCAGGAAGACATGGTATGAGATGGGGAAGCATGACCTTCGAACATTAGGCCACACACAGGCAATGATGGGAGACCGAGACCTTTAGAGATATGCTGTGATTGAGAAGACCTGGAAACTAAAGTGAGATCACAGCCACACATGTCCGGCCCTGTTAAGAATATCCCTGCTGCATTGAGCAATATATGCTTGAGAAGACCTGATGAGTCAAGTAAAACTAATATCGTAGCTGTGGTCAGTGCCCCCTGACAGGTTCCCGTGCTGGTGGCATGTAAAAAGCACCATCCAAATGTGGTTGATTCCAGGTCTGCCTGGCTCCCGTGCTAGTGGCACATAAAAAGCACCATCCGAATGTGGCTGGTGCCAGTACCCCCTGACTGACCCCCATGCTGGTGGCACATAAAAAGCACTATTCGAACATGATCAATGCCAGGCCTACCTGACTGGCTCCTGTGCCGATGGCAAATAAAAAGCACCCACTACACCCTGAGAGTGGCTGGTTTTAGGAATGGCATCCAGCTGTAGAAACATTGCCAGATCAGATTGGAGCCTGGTGCAGCCACTGGCTCTCCAGATCTCAGTCAAACCTTCCAACCAATGCCAGCATGAAAAACAGACGTTAAACAACGATGATGGTGATGATTTCTTCTAGTGACGTTAATAATATAAGCATACATTGTGTGTGTGCTTGTATTTCCATACACACACATGTCAGTTAAAAACACATCCTAATTCTGTCAAAACACAAGAAAATCTATTTTAAAGTGCTTCAGGGAATAATAGTTAACGATTTCAGGGCTATGGCAAAACACTAAAATAGAAATAGATTTAAAAAACAAGAAATATTCCACTCAAAACAGATATTATTAATTCCAGGACTATGCATAGTGTCAATAAGGTATGTTTTCTCTTCAGCTGTACCAATAAGTAATATATATTAAGAATACATGGGAAATAGATTCTCTCAAATGCCCAGGTGATTCCCTAGAGGTATAGATAGTATATTTAACATCCTCTCATATCTGTTGTTGATGCACCCACCATTTTTGTCCTCCACTCACTGTAGCCACCACTACATACCTCTGGCCTCCATCTCTGTCCCTATGCATTTCTCTTTCCCTTCTGCCATTCTCCCACACCACACATCATCTCTCTACTTTTTGATCTATTATACTGCTGTTCTCTATCGTTCCTGTACTGCCACTTAGTAGCTCCTCCTTCCCGGGTTATTTCTTTTACTTTCCCCTTCCCCATACTGATATTTACCATTGACCACACCTCCAGACTTGTACTCTTTTACTTGTTTCAGTCATTTGACTGTGGCCATGCTGGAGCACCGCCTTTAGTCAAGCAAATTGAACCCAGGACTTATTCTTTGGAAGCCTAGTACTTCTTCTATCGGTCTCTTTTGCCAAACCGCTAAGTTACGGGGACGTAAACACACCAGCATCGGTTGTCAATCGATGTTGGGAGGACAAACACAGACACACAAACATATACACACACACATACATATATATACATATACATATATACGACGGGCTTCTTTCAGTTTCCATCTACCAAATCCACTCACAAGGTTTTGGTTGGCCCGAGGCTATAGCAGAAGACACTTGCCCAAGGTGCCACGCAGTGGGACTGAACCCGGAACCATGTGGTTGGTAAGCAAGCTACTTACCACACAGGCACTCCTACGCCTGTACATTATTCACTTCATTTATCTCCATCTCTAACCAACTGTCACTCTACTCTCATACTCCTATGAACGTATCCATCCACAACTCTGAATCCTTGGTCCACATTCTGTCTTTTACTCACCTTCCAGTACCTAGTAATACACTCTGACACCTCATCATCAATATTTTATCTTCTTTCCAGCTACTCCCACTCACTCTCTTCTATAGTATGATACATATGCTTGTCCTATCATATTTTAGTCTCTCAACACCTGGTATAAAGCCATCTCCCCATTGCTACCTATTACAGCCCCCACTCAATGAATGAGGCTTCTTCTGTTTTTCTTTGTCATGCATGTTACTTGGCAATCTTACTAAATGATGATGATGATTATATATATAACTAGCAGAAACACTCGGCGTTGCCCGGGTTAAAGAGAATAATGAAATCTAAAAACGCCGACTAGACTACGCAACCCTCAACTGTTAGTAGCTACGATACCATATTTCTACATTAATAACTCTCCAATCCATGCCAGCATGGAACATAGATATTAAGTGGAATGCTAGAAGAAAGTTTTCAACTCATATGTATATAAAGTAAATACACGTAATTCAGAAAAACGTTTTTGTGTATCTTATTTCGTAACCAAACAAACAGGTACAGATTATAAATAATGAAAGGCCAATTTTGGTGATTCATTTGACAGAGGTAGTAGAGAGACAATGCAATGATATATCTGAGGTTGGATCTTGAAAGTTTGGATGAATGCTGCCTCAGTTAAATCTCTTGTGGTTCCAAATGATGTCATCTGTAGTACAGCGTCGTATTGTCTAATTTTGTTTTGCAAATGTTAGGAATCTTGGTCAGTTGATGATAACAGTTTCTTCAATAGCTCTGGAGGTTGGGGATTGTGGAATTGTTGGGAATGTTTTTAACTTTGGTGTTATATGTATTGCTTGAATTTCTTTGACATATGAAATATATGTACTTTCACTGGGTTTGTAGAAGAGAGTTGTGTAGCTCTCGAGTTCTAGGGATTCACATAGACACACAGACAGACAGACACACATTCTCATCTTTATATATAGAGATATATATATACACACACACGCACCCAAGCACACGTATATATATGTATATCAATATAAATATATGAAAGTCAATGAAGTTTCGTAAAAGAAGGTGATCATGTACATATTTTCTTGCTGTTGCGATTATAACACCTCGTTGTAAACAATGTTCCTTGTTTTCCCTTGTGGAGCATATGCAAATAGGTTTTTTTTTGCTGCCCACTCTTGAGCAGCCAACATACAGCTGTCCATGTGAGAAGCGGGGCTCTTCCAAGAGAAGACCAGCTACAGACAGTGCTCATCTGTTATGTTCGGGTTAAAATTTCATCAACATCAAAAATATATGAATTTTCATGGGAGTTATGGCCGTTATGCATAGAATGTAACTTTCAAATTTCATAAAGATCCATTCAGTACTTTTGACGTAGTTTTGGATAAGAAAACAAATGACTAATGTGTGTGTTTGTGTCCATGTGTATGTGTGTGATGGGTGTATATATGTATAGATATCTGTATGTATGTATATATATGTATATATGTGTACATATTACATGTACATCTATATATATATACATCTACATATATGTATACATATACATGTATGCATATATATCTATACATATACGTGTACATATACATCTATATATATATACATATACATCTCTCTCTCTCTCTCTTTCTCTCTCTCTGAAAGTATCTGTCATTACAGTATCGAAATGTGATTGTTTCAGTTAGAGGAATAACGTGTACATATACATCTATATGTATACATATACATCTCTCTCTCTCTCTCTCTCTCTCTCTCTCTCTCTCTCTCTCTCTCTCTCTCTCTCTTCTCTCTCTCTCTGAAAGTATCTGTTATTACAGTATCGAAATGTGATTGTTTCAGTTAGTGGAATAGTTTCATTTTTAAAGTGAAACTATTTGACATGAATGTTTTTGTTTCACTTTTGACACGTAATACTTAAATAGTGGAGGAGATATTATGTTGCCGTGGGCTCGAACTCTGCAAGAAGTTAAAAAAATTTTTTGACTAAAACACAACTGGAACCCTAAGTAAGGCATGTGTAAAATTTGAATGAAATTGGTTGCGTAGTTCTCGAGTTTTAGGGATACACACACACACAGACAGACAGACACACATTCTCATTTTTATATATATAGATGTATGTATGTACACAGACACACACATACACACACATTCATGCACATGTCATATCATCATCATCATCATCTCCAGCATCATCATCATCATCTTTTAATGTCTGTCTTTCAGTGGAAACCTGTAACCAATTTTGCTATTGATCAGAAAATGCATCATACAGTATAAAAAAAAATAGATATAAGAATAACAGGCTGAAGTTGATTTGTTCTTCAATCTCAGCTTAAACCATTCTGTGACATGCATATGTAATTATCTCTGGTGAAGCATTCTAAGTATTCCTCTGCTTTTTGCTATTTACTGTTATAGTGTTCACTTTTTCAATTCAATAAAAAACATAAGTCATCATATATTTAACTGCAAACTTCTATACAGAGTTTATGTTTGCATAATGTATTCCATACTCAAATAATCCCTGTCATTTTTGACAGGCTCTAGGCCAGTTATTTATTTTAAGATATTGGTAGCTGTTGATATTTTGTAAGTAGTTTCTGGTCAGAATGATAATACTGGTTTCAAATTTTTGCACAAGGCCAGTAATTTTGGGGCGGGAGTAAGTCGATTACATCAACCCCAGTGCTCAACTAGTACTTAGCTCATCAACCCCAAATGGATGAAAGGCAAAGTCAACTTCAGTGGCATTTAATCTCAGAATGTCAAGACAGATGAAATACTGGTAAGCATTTTGCTTGGTGTACTAACAATTCTGCCAGCTCGGTGCCTTAGTCAGAATGATAATACTAACAATATATACATTACTTTTCTCTGCTGTTCTAGTGTTGTGCATGAGTAGATGTCATATGGTTTGAAAGAACAGTCACATGGGCGGTTAGCTGTATGTTGTTGTTGTACCCCTATTATGCTGTTTCTCATCCTATAGATTACTTCTAATGCTATAGTCTACTTCTTTTCCTGTAGATGGCTTTTTATGATTACTTCTTGTTGCAGGTAATTAGTAATAATGGTACACCCCTCCAACGTGATGAGAGTACATAGAGTACGAGGGTACATGTAGACTGTGTTGATAGCTGTGTCTGCACTGACATAGTAATTATACTGTGATACCAAGTGGGCGTTATAACGATCCAACCTTTTGAGGATAATAACAATGTACGACTGGTGGGGGGGGGGGTCATACAGCGCCAGATAGAAACATTTTATCGATGACTTCGGAATATAACAATATCTGTCAGAGTAACAACTGTCATATAAAGAGAGATACAACAGTAGCAAAAGACTGCTTTATAACAGTGGCGATGAGGATAAACCTATTCACGTGGAGTTAATAGAAACTCAAAGAGGATTTAAACAACTCATGAGAAATTGATAAACTCGACAAGGATTAACCAATTCCCAAAACATCATGTGTTACCTTTTTAGTTTTAATTAATTTCGGCTTACTGGCATATTTCCATGTTTTCTCATTTATAATAGTCATGTTACTACCTATTACGAACCAGGTGATACACGAAGGAGTCATACCCAATGACTGGTGTAGCAGCATCATAGTCAACTGCTACAAAGGTAAAGGTGACGCTTTAGATACAAATAATTACAGAGGCATCAAGCTGTTAGATCAGGTTATGAAAGTTACAGAGAGGGTCATAGCCCAACTAATTAGGGAGCGAATCAATTTAGATGAGATGCAGTTTGGGTTCGTGCCAGGTAAAAGCACTACTGATGCCTTATTTCTAGTGAGACAGTTGCAGGAGAAATACCTAGCTAAGGATAAACCTCTGTACCTGGCTTTCGTTGACATGGAGAAAGCCTTTGACAGGGTCCCCCGATCCCTTATCTGGTGGTCAATGAGGAAACTTGGGATAGAAGAATGGTTAGTGAGAGCTGTGCGAGCCATGTACAGAGATGCTGCCAGTAAGGTGAGGGTTGGAAATGAGTACAGCAATGAATTCCGGATAGAGGTAGGGGTCCACCAAGGTTCCGTCCTCAGCCCCCTCTTATTTACCATAGTCCTCCAGGCAATCACAGAGGAGTTCAAGACAGGTTGCCCCTGGGAGCTCCTCTATGCTGATGACCTTGCCCTAATTGCGGAGTCACTATCAGAACTAGAGGAGAAGTTTCAGGTGTGGAAGCAAGGTCTAGAATTGAAGGGCCTTAGAGTCAACCTAGCTAAAACCAAAATCCTAATAAGTAGGAAGGTAGATAAAACACAAACCCCTTCAGGTAGATGGCCCTGCTCAGTATGTAGAAAAGGAGTAGGTAGTAACTCTATAAGATGTACCCGGTGCAAGCTATGGACACATAAGAGGTGCAGCAACATCAAAGGCAGGTTAACTAGCAAGTTAGTTTTTGTTTGTGGCAGATGTTCAGGTGCAATAAAGACTGCAAACAAACAGGAAACAACTTCTATCTCATTCCAGGGTGAAAAACTAGAGGTAGTCGATAGCTTCCGCTATCTGGGCGACCAAGTTAGTAGTGGGGGTGGGTGCGCTGAAAGTGTAGCTGCTAGAATAAGAATAGCCTGGGCAAAGTTTAGAGAGCTCTTATCCCTGCTGGCGACAAAGGGACTCTCACTCAGAGTAAAAGGCAGACTGTATGACGCATGCGTACAAACAACCATGCTACATGGCAGTGAAACATGGGCTGTAACTGCTGAGGACATACGTAAGCTCACAAGGAATGAAGCCAGTATGCTCCGTTGGATGTGTAATGTCAATGTGAATACCCGTCAGAGTGTAAGTATCTTGAGAGAAAAGCTGAACATTAGAAGCATCAGTTGTGGTGTGCAAGAGAGACGATTGCGCTGGTATGGACATGTGGTGAGAATGGAGGAGGATAGCTGCGTGAAAAAGTGCCACACCCTAACAGTTGAGGGAACCCGTGGAAGAGGTAGGCCCAGGAAGACCTGGGCTGAGGTGGTGAGGCAAGACCTTCGTACATTGGGCCTCACCGAGGCGATGACTACTGACCGAGACCTTTGGAAATGTGCTGTGCGTGAGAAGACCCGGCAAGCCAAGTAAGATCGTTGCCAGTGCCCCTGGACTGGTTCTTGTGCGGGTGGCACATGAGATGCACCATTTTGAGCGTGGCCGTTGCCAGTACCGCCTGACTGGCTCCTGTAGGATTTTCGAGCGAGATCGTTGCCAGTGCCCCTGGACTGGCTTGTGCGGGTGGCACATAAAAGACACCATTTCGAGCGTGGCCGTTTTCGTGCGGGTGACACGTAAAAGCACCCACTACACTCTCTGAGTGGTTGGCGTTAGGAAGGGCATCCAGCTGTAGAAACTCTGCCAAATCAGACTGGAGCCTGGTGTTGCCATCCGGTTTCACCAGTCCTCAGTCAAATCGTCCAACCCATGCTAGCATGGAAAGCGGACGTTAAACGATGATGATGATGATGATGATGTTACTACCTGTGTCAAACTTCAATTTTGCACTTGCATTTTTAATTTTCACATTAACAAATTTTCTGTTTGTTATATTACCCCTTTTTTATCTGTCAGTGTGACAACCATCGTACAAAGACAGATACAACAGTGACAAAAGACAGCTTTATAATACTTCCCATGGTTGCTTCCTATGAACTATTTCCTGTGGCTGTTCTTATAACTGTTGTCTTTTAACTTAGCAGTTTTGTAAATGAGACCAATAGAAAAAGTATGAGATGTAGAAAAATAAGTACTGGAGTTGATGTGTTTGATTAAACCAGTCAAGGCAATGCTCCAGTATGGTCGTAGTCAAATGACTGAAACAAGTAAAAGATAAAGGATAGCTGCTTCTCTTTTAAAAAAGAACAGCAACAAGTTATCCCATTCTTGTGGATTTGTGTTGTATTTAGAACTGAAATGGATTAACAGTTTCCAACAGTGAGTGGTAGCAGAATTTTTCGTTATCTTTGACTGGATTAATCACACAGGTGAAATTTATAACCAAAAATACCTGACATCTATCCATGATTACAAAAAATGATAATATTTATTGAGTCCTGCATGATATCTTGGGAAAGTGTCTTCTACTGTACCACTGGGCTAGCCAATGCCTTGTGAATGAAACTGTATAGAAGCCCATCATGTGTGTGTGTGTATGTGTATGTGTGTATGTGTATGTGTGTGTGCATGTGTGCGTTTGTATTTGTCCCCTGCCACTTGATAACTGATGTTAGTTTGTTTACAGCCCTGTAACTTAGCAGTTCACTAAAAGTAACTGATAGAATAGATACTAGACTTAATAAAAAAGCAAAAAGAAGTACTGATCTCAATTTGCACAATGATACCTTTTAAGGCAGTGCTCTAGCATGGCCATAATCAAATGACTGAAACAAGTAAAAATGGTAACAAAAGAAAAGTTAAGTGACACATGATGAAGAGAAAATCTATAAGAACTAACATAATGTGATGAGCATGTTAATTCATGAAGGCCACATGCATAGTGAAGAGAGGTAAAACCATTGATCAATGCTTATCTCATCCAACCAAGCAAAAATGACAAAGTAAAACAGAAAAGTGGTTTCCCACACCCACCTTCCTTTTGAAATGATTGATGCACTTTTAATTAAATCTTTTAATTAAATCTACATGGAGATAGACAATATGGGGAAAGGGAAAATAGTCTAATCTTTAAAGGAAATGTTGACAACTCCTAACCTGATTCAGTCTTATTAAAACTCCTCAGCAAAGCATAGTGCCTGCTAGATCGATAAAGAGAAAGGAATATATGCATTGCAGGTATGACAAAACAATAATTAGCTGGGGATATTATCCACATAGAAAAAAACTTGTGAAGCAAGTGTTAACACACTTAATGTGATGAGAATCATGGTCATTGTTCAGCCCAATTTATCTTTCATAAAGTTTGTATGAATTACACTCCATGTAAAAAATAAGGGCAACTGTATATATTCGACTTGTCTAAATATGCCTGTGTACCTTATATGTCACATCAAATATGGTAATACACATTTCTATTGATATATCAGTACAGGGCTGCTGGATGAAACGCTTAATGATATTTTGCCCATTGCTATGGTCTGAGTTCAAATTCCGCCAAGGTTGACTTTGCCTTTCATCCTCTCAGGGCCAATATATTAAGTGCCAGTGAAACACTGGGGTCGATGTAATTATATCATTAAGCATTTCATCCAGCAGCCCTGTACTGATATATCAATAGAAGTGTGTATTATAGATTTTCTCTTCATCATGTGTAACTTAACTTTTCTTTTGTTACCATTTTTACTTGTTTCTCTTTTAAAGACACAGTTTTCCTTATAAAAGCCAAATAGCTTTAATGAAAAATGAATGTATTACTACTGTAACATGAGAATAATTGATCAAATACTTTATAGAAGCCTTCAGATTTAATTACTCTATGTAGTTCTTCAGTTTTGTTATATCTATTGCTTACCTGATTGCAGTTAGCATCATAATACCCTTCCACCCCCCAAAATATAATATTAATCATCCAAGTCAAGCTGTTAACTATATCTCGTTAATGCATAGGATAAATGTTTATCCTTTATTGAAGATGAAAAAATGTTTTTTAAAGTATAATATTATAAAATTAATATCACCATATTTATTATTTCTATGTTGGTATGAATTACCCCTTTAGTATCACTTCTTTCTTTGTTCATTTTTGTAAAATTTATTATATTTATCTGCAATAATTTGAGTCAGTTTTGGCATATAATTACACCTGATACTATTAAACTATAGATATTAATATATAAATCAACTTTTGGTCTATATCTCTGAATAAATTTGGTGAATGAAATAGAATAAAACCAGCAGTAGTAGCAGTGATGCTGACAATTTTGTTGTTGCCGTCATCATCATTTTAACATTCACTTTTCAATGTTTGCATGGGTTGGACAGAATTTGCTAAGGCAGATATTCTAGGGCTTGATGCCCTTCCTGTTGTCAAACTTCACCACTTTCCATGCAAGGTGATTTTTCCCCATGGCAACATATGTTTCCATGGAAGGTTGGAAATAAGAGTCACATGCTCATTTAAATCTACATCATGCAATGTCAAGACAAGGAGACACAAAACACATACACACACACATCCACACATCCACACACACACACACACACACACACACACACACACACACTAGCATCTTACCTCCTTACCAGTTGTAGAAACCATGCCAAAGCTAGCACTGGAGCTTGACACAGCTCTGCAGCTCAGTAGATCCTGTCAGACTGTCCAACCCATGCCATCATGGAAAACAGACATTAAATGAATTTTCATGGGAGTTATGGCCGTTATGCATAGAATGTAACTTTCAAATTTCATAAAGATCCATTCAGTACTTTTGACGTAGTTTTGGATAAGAAAACAAATGACTAATGTGTGTGTTTGTGTCCATGTGTATGTGTGTGATGGGTGTATATATGTATAGATATCTGTATGTAATGTTTTCCATTTTTTTCCTCTCTTTGTTTGCGTATTTAACTCATTTGTTTTCGTATTTCATGTTGTTTACTGTTGGTGACGTCCTGTATCCATATATGCATATATATATATATATATATATATATATATATATATATATACACACATACACACACACATATATATATATATATATATATATATATATATATACATATATATATATATATATATATATATATATATATATATATATATATACATATACATATATATATATACATACATACATATATATATATTTATATTATTATTTAATTGAATGCCACACATCCATTTCCATGTATATATATATATATATATATATATATATATACATACATATATATATATACACATATATATATATACATATATATACATACTTACATATATACATACACACACACACACACACACACATATATATATATATATACTTACACACACAAACACACACACACATAGTCAAATCAGAAACATCACACATTAAAAATAACAATAAAAACAACAAGAGGACATGCACATGATATATATATATACATGAGGGTGGGCTGAAAAGTTCATAAACTGACAGCGAAGGGGTGAGGTTAGAGCTGTGAAGTCTTGTATGCATTAATTTTGACCTTTGTTATTAATAGCTGCATTGTTTCTTTCCAGGTAAACTGACATCTGACTGTTTAAAGAAGACTTCAAAAGTAAATTGTATTGACGATTCTTGAAAATCGACAAAATTTGGCATTGTGGCGTTATTAAATATCAGTAGAAAAAAAGAGTTTAACCTCCATCGATATGTATGTTAACATGGTTGCAACATTAGGAGTGACACTCCAGCTTTATCAACAGTGCCAAAAAAAGTGGGCAACTGAATTTAGGAAGGAAAGGAGAGTCTTGAAGATGGTTCAGAGTTTGGATGTCCTTCAACTGCCACCACCAAGGAAAACAATGATTATGTTCATGGCGATGGATAACAGGCAACTGACTATTAATCAAATAGCCAATGCTATTAGCATATTCCATGAGAGAGTTGACAATGTTCTGCTCAGTGAATTTAGTATGACAACGGTTTCTGCTTGGTTGGTGCCATGTCTTTTGATACCTGACCAAAAGTGCATCAGGCTGATCACATGACAGGAAAATTTGACATTGTTTGAGGCAGATCCAGTTGGTTCCCTTGAATGTTTCCTAATCAAGGATGAGTTTTGGCTTCATCACTTTGAGCTAGTGACAAAGAAATAATCCATGCAGTAGAAACACCCCCTCCTCACCTATCCCAAAGAAAGCCAATGTTATTTCATCTGCAGGGAAGATAATAGCCTCAGTTTTGGGGGATGCAAAAGGCATTGTGTTTATTGACTATCTTCAAAAAGGCCACACTATCAATGGAGAGTACTATGCCAACTTGCTGAGACAGTTATAAAAGGATATCAAGAATAAATGCCCAGGAAAACTGATGAAAGGGGTCTTGTTTCATCATGACAATGCTCCAGCACACAAGACCTTACTTTCAATGGCTTTGAGCTGGTTCATCACCCTCCCTATTCACTTGATTTGGCCCCATCTGATTATTATCTGTTCTCATCATCACCATCATCATCATCGTTTAACATCCACTTTCGATGCTAGCATGGGTTGGACTGGTGAACCGGATGGCTACACCAGGCTCCAATCTGATTTGGCAGAGTTTCTACAGCTGGATGCCCTTCCTAACGCCAATCACTCCGACATGAAAAAACACTTGGCTAGGAACCAGTATCACAGTGATGAGAACATCATGTCTGTTGTTGATAACTTTTTTTGGCCAACAGGATGAAGGCTTCTTCACCAATGGTAGAAGTGTGTGAACTGCAAGGGAGTCTATGTTGAAAAATAAACCTCATTTGGTAACATTCCATTACAGTATCTTGGTCTACCTATGAACTTTTCAGCTGACCTTTGTGTGTGTGTGTGTGTGTGTGTGTGTGTGTGTGTGTGTGTGTGTGTGTGTGTGTATGTGCATGCATGTGCATGTGTGTATATGTGAGCATCTGTGTCTGTGTGTGTAATCGTTAAAAATTAACAAAATACCAACGTCATTATGTCACTACATTACCCTTTTTAAAATCAATTCCTTTATGTAAAAGATATATATCGATATACACTAAATTTTAGCCAATCAAATTTTGTTAGAAAGTCAAAAATGACAATCAAAATTCTATTTATTTATTTGTTTTCCTAAAAAATGCCCAAAAAGATTAGAGACAAATGTGATTTCAGCAAATAAAAACAAACAAGAATACTGTTGCTTAAAAGTTACAGCATTGTAATAAATTTAAAGTTGGTAAATAAATTGATTTCCTGACAGGTTAGAAGAGCTTTTCCAGCAGTTATAATATAATTAATGTTCAAGTACTTGAGAGACATGTAAATGTCTTCCAAGCCTGCTAATTCCCAGAATGCATTTCATTGATTAAGAGATGTTATTTAGGGCAAACGGATGGAGCTAACAGTAAGATAAATTATAGTGCTATAAGATCAATATTTGAAACATGAAGCAGGTGGGATTTAACTAAATAAACAAACAAATAAAAGATGGAATGATAAAATACAGCAGAATAGAGTGAAAAATGATTGAATAAAGGAAGAAAGCAGATTTAAGAAATGTAAATTAAAACGAAGGTGGGTAATTTAGAGACAGAGAAAAAGAAAGCTCAAAGAAAGCTTGAAGTTAAAAGCTTTAAGCCAGGAGAAATTAGATGATTAAGAGAAAATGATTTATAAATGTGTATATACATCTAAATGTTGATATATCAGTATACATAGTTGCATACAAAAACGCACACGTATATATATGTAGCCTGCTAGCTACAGGGAAAGAGTGATAGATATGTATGTATGTATGAATGTATCCATAGGTATGTATATACATACACATATGCATACAAATATATACATATATATATATATATATATATATATATATATATATATATATATATATATATATATATATATATATATATATATACACACATACATATATGCATATACACATATATACATACACACACAGATATGCATACATTATATATATATATTTAGAATGTACCCTTTAGCATTTAAAGTGACTATATCTGGCTCAAATATTCTACCTGTTTTATGTTCAAACTGGACAGATCCAGCCTCTCACACCGACCCTCCAATGTCATTCTAAAAATAAACAATCACGTCATTGAAATCTCAAACCTATCACATAATGCATGATTAATTCAAAATAATGTAAATATTTAATTATTACATTTGATAGAGTAAACTGAATTCTAATGAGTTAAATATCGTGGAATAACTTAGTATTAAAAACTTTGCTTGCTACATAGTTTTAAAATATTTGCCAAGATTACATAAGCTTAATATATGAATAAAGTTAAATTATAATGAAGGAAACAGCTTAATGAAAATCAGCAGAAATTGTTTAAGTTCAGAGGGCTGTTTGTCATGATAACACCAAAAATATTTTCATAAAATTATAATGAACAAAAAGAATTAAAAAAAAAAAAAAAATCAAAATTGTTTAATACATACACAAAACAAAAAGAAAATATCTTGCAAAAAAGAAAATAATAATTATTTTGGCTGATGACTCAGAGTAAGAAATTCAACTTTAGGTCAATAAAAAAGAATTTTAGCTTGAATAAAGCTGCTGAGTATGTAAAATACAGAATATTTTTATAATTAAAATACCTTCTCAAACCCAAGACAAATTTTGTTTTAATTTACAGGCTAGACACTAATCAAATACACTAGACTAGATATATTCTTTCAGCTCACAATAACTACCAAATCTATCATTTTTTTTTTTTACCTCAGACATACATACTTTCCCACTCTGATATGTCCTATATTATTACTGAAGCTGTAGGTCAGTGTTTTGGCTTGTAGAAAACATGATGTGAGAAACACCACTAATGAATTATATATAAAACTTCTCTTTCATGTTCTATATACTAACAGAAAAATAAGCTTGTACTGGTCTTCAGTGTGGTTAAGCAACAAGTATTACTTCCAAAACTTCCTAAAAGTACAGTTCTGAATGACCTCACACAGAAAAAAAGTAACAACTTTCACTTGTAATATTCATAAAAACAAGGTTGAGTTAAAAGTGTTGTAGAAGGAGTGTTATGCATACATTCTTGAAATAAAGTTATTTTGGGTTCATATTTAGAGTAAATAGAAAATGTTGCTGAGATAGAATGAAGGGAAGCCAACATACAAGATTTACAGCCTGGTGAAATCTTAATATGGCAAATCAATGTCTTGTTCAATTGAAATATGTTTTCTTAAGACTAGCTGAAGTGAGAGTATATAATAACTAATTTTGCTTGTTTATTGCTTTGGCTGAGAGTGAAAAAGAGAGTGCTGACAGCTTGCTCTGGCTAAGTTGCTAAGGAAAAGAGTAAATAGACAGCTTGCTCTAGCAGAGTTGCCGAAGGAGAGAGCTTTGAATTCTTGTTTATTTAACCAATGACAGGCTGAAGATACTGCTCTCTCATTGGCCCAATAAACTGGTGAACATTGTGAATGAGTAAAACTTCACCTGCTTGCATTAAGGTTGATACAGATACTTTCTTTCATTCTGCACTAAAACTACAGCATGTTTCTCCTGTTGTTATGCAAAACAAACCATTTTGAGTTTGTTGTTATTAGACATAGCAATTTTGAAATAGATATTTTCCTTCTCTCCCAAATATTACTTCTGAGGAGACAATACATTTCTACCTACCACAGTGAACATATAAAAAAAAAGTGCTGAAATGATGCAGAAGTTGCATTGTTCTCAATACAAAAAAGATTATCCAGGCTGTCATTGTTTTTGTGGATGGTTTCATTCTCTTGTAGGTTGTGATATCAATACTTGACAATGCAACAAGACATTGGTTTCATAATTAGTTTCTTTTTATTTTCTTTATTATTTACAAAGTTTTAGTTGAAGTTTTTTGTTAGCTGTAAATAAGTTACATTAGAAACTCAAGATTGGCTCCTTGATTATACATACACATTTACTATGCATAATCAAGGAGACCCCACCGTCAAAAAACAAAAAAAAAACAAAAGAAAAGGGAGAGAAATATATATATATATATATATTTCATTAGAAATGTAGAGACGCCTATAATAGGACATCTACTCACTAGAAATAGCAGCAAAAATACTACATACCACAAAACTTTTGTGGTATGTAGTATTTTTGCTGCTATTTCTAGCGAGTAGATGTCCTATTATAGGCGTCTCTACATTTCTAATGAATAATACATAGTCTATTGACTGTTTTTTTACTCTCGCTAGACCACTGGTGGTAAATAAAATTTCTAAAATTTTCTTTGCTACCCTATAATTTATTAATATATATATATATATATATATATATATATATATATATATATATATATATATGTATATATAATACAAATGATATATAAGTATATGCATGTATACATACATATATGTACATACCTACATCTACATGCATATCTGGGTACAGGACGTTAGAAAAATGAACGGGGACATAAAAACAAAATGGACTATGTTTACAGGCAACAGAACGAACACATAGGAAAATAAACAAGCCACTTATGGAATTATTCCTTCATCAGCTGCCTCTATTTTAAAACTAGGCTTTTCCGTATGTATATATATGTATGTATACATGTATATGCTTATATATCATTTGTATTATTATATCATCGAACGCACGCGTCCATTTGCAAGTAAGTTTCAACTTTATATATATATATATATATATATATATATATATATGTATATGATTTCTGGCCATTCTCTTAAAGGCATGCAAAAAAGCTCTCACAAAGCCTGGGCAGATATTTTTTCTGAGTTCCTTGCATGTGGTAAACTTCCCCAAATGTTAAAAGCAAGCATAGTATGCCCTCTCCATAAAGAATCAGAGCAGATGCTAAAAATATACGCCTCTCTCTCTCTCTCAGCTCACATTAGCAAACTCATGGGATGCATTATCAGAAGGAGGATAACCACTTTCCTAGAAGAAAATAGCTTGCTTGCAAACATGCAATGTGGCTTCTCTCCAGGAAGGTGGTGCCTCTCACAATTGCTATGACATTTTGACTGAATACTAAAACAACAGCTCAACCATCCAAACGTGGATGTCATTTATTTTAACATTGCCAAGGTCTTCAACAAACTGTAATTTTGATATTGCTGGAAAAAAAGAGGAATGGCTGCATGACATTTTAAAAGGTAGAGCACAGACATTCACGGCCATTAGTGCTCTCGCTGAGGTGACATCAATTCTTAGTGGAGTATCTCAGGGAACTGTACTGGGACCACTACTATTTGTAGTAGCTCTCTCAGACATGCCCTCAGTAATACGGTCAGTTACTTTCACCAGTTATGCTAAAAATACAAAAGTATTGCAAGTAGTCAAGGGCCTTGATGACTCCCTAGAACTGCAGAAAGACCTGGATACAATATATATGTGGTCTAATGAAAATGATCTGCAGTTCAATGCTGAGAAGTTTCAAGCGATCTGCTATTGGCCCACAAACAGATTGAAATTGGAATATTCAAGACCAAGGGATGGTGTAATCCCAGAGTTGGTGTGTGGCCTAGGATTCCATTAACTGGTTCCCATGCTGGTGGTATGTAAAAAGCACTATCCAAATGTGATTGATGCTAGGGCCACCTGACTGGCTTCTGCGCCGGTGGCACATAAAAAGCACCAACTACACTCTTGGAGTGGTTGGTGTTAGGAGGGGCATCCAGCTGTAGAAACTCTGCCAGACCAGATTGGAGCTTGGTGCAGCCGCTGGCTCTCCAGATCTCAGTCAAACCATCCAACCCATGCCAGCATGGAAAATGGATGTTAAATGACAACAATGATGATGATCACACACACACACATACACGTACACATGCATATATATATGTTTTTTATTTAATATTTTGTAAAGCCAGAACAATGCAAGTTATAAAAATATTGATAGCCTAGGTTGATGGTCAGTATTTTTACCTGATATTTCAATATTTCAGGGTTACTAATAATTGGCCTATTTTAATCACCTGCATTGTTTTACCTTTAAAAAGTGATAATTACAATCATTTATAGATATATATATCAGACAATGCTTCATGAAAAGTAAACACACACACACACACATATGGAGAGAGAGAGATCAACCAACTGTTTGCATTTTAATTCTAACTTGTTGCAGATTAGGTGTCTTCTAATGAATCCAGTAAAAGTAGCATATTATTTTCCTTCTATATTCAATGGACACTTAATTATTTGAAATTATCAAATAATATATTATACTATTGTATATATATTATTTTTGTGAGTAACACTTAACCATTCGAAGTTGTTGAATTTATGAAAGGCAAAGTCGACTTGGCAGAAAACCTTTAACCTGTTTGTAAGATCATGTATTCATGTGTAAATATGCATATATTCTGGTAGTTTTTAATTCTTATATCTGTATAACATTTATTGAAGAAAATAACATAATGGAGAATAACAAGTGAATCGTTGATTACAGTATATTATAGGTACAGGTATGGTTGTGTGGTAAGAAGCTTGCTTCCCAACCACATGGTTCCAGGTTCAGTCCCACTGCATGGCACTTTGAGCAAGTGTCTTCTACTATAACTTTGGGTTGACCAAGGCCTTGTGAGTGGATTTGGGAGATGGAAACTGAAAGAAGCCCATCGTATATGTGTGTATATGTTTGTCCCCACCACCACCACCACCCAACCACTTGACAACTGGTGCTGGTGTGTTTACATCCCCATAAATTAGTGGTTCAGCAAAATATACTGATGGAATAAGTATCAGGCTTTTAAAAAAATAGTACTGGGGTTGATACATTCAATTAAAAATTCTGCTAGGCATTGCCCAAGCATGACTGCAATCTAATGAATAAAACAAGTAAAAGTGTTTTTGTAATCAATTTGAAAATCCATTGCACAGGTGATTAGCCCATTCAACTTCACCAGCTTTACCTGTTTCCATTTCTAACTTGTTACTAGACTTTTTGAAATCACTTCAAACATTGGCTTATCCATGTTGAATCTGTAAGAGGCAATTCTTTTTCCCCCATTCTCCCTTTTTTCTCTGTCTTCTTCCCATCTTTTTTTTATCTCCATAATCCCTTTTGAAGACATAAGTGAGATGTAATAGAGTTCTTTGAAATTTTATTGTCTCTGACCTCTACCCTGTCTGTATACACTTCAGCCTGTTAAATTTCAACTGTTTTTTATATTAGCTCACTCACTTTGATGATACTAAACAAAGTGGGTCGATGGAATCTTCTTCTCTTACCTAAGTTTAAACTCACCTGATGAAAGCAGATTTTTTCATGATGTAACTGAAATAATCAATCTACTCACCAATAAAGAAATACTGCTGAAACAGGCTGTTGTAAACCTTTAAAATTTATTTGTGTTTTTATTTTATGAAACCACCACACCTTGTACCATTCTTATGTTGGATCTATAACATGAATTGGATTGTGAACCTACGTGTGTGTTGTGTGTCTGTATTTGTAAATATATACATGTATATTGTGATTTGTAAATATTTGATATGTCTACATACATGTGGAAATCAATATCATCTGAATGTTAAAATACCTAGATTCTAATGAATCCTATAACTTATTAATATATATACTTACATATATATGAGTGTGTGTGCACGTGCATGCAGCATATACTTAAGTCTAAGGGCCTAGAACACATAGTGCTGAAGCTAAACCTGGTTTCCATGGCTGAATGGAATGCTGGTCAATCCCCTGAATGAAATGCTGGTCAATCACAGAGATAACTTCCCAGCTACCACTGGAACTCATTTATAGCAGAGAGAACAGGTGCAACATGGAATGAGATGTTTTGCTCCAGAACACAACACACCACCTGTTCTTTCAGTTTCCTTCTATCAAGTCCACTCACAAGGCCCAAGGCTATAGCAGAAGACACTTACCCAAGATGCCAGACAGTGGGACCAAACCTGGAACTATGTGGTTGGGAGGCAAGCTTCTTACCATACAGCTACACCCACAACTGTATCTATAATTTAAAGAAGAAAACATCATATCTTGCAGATGGTCTTCAGAACACCTTTACTGGGAATTAACAGGTGTTTAATCTTCACAGCCAATGTTAAGTATGTGTCTGTGAACTTCTGTTTGTGGATTATTGTGGATTGGTTGTGTAAAATGAGTCCAGCATGCAAACATATGTCAATCAATTTTCAAAGACTTGCAATAATTTTGACCTTACTATCAGTATTGCAAAAACATAAGTATTGCATCACCATGTCCCATGATATGCACAGTGTGTGTTTTTTAGAATAAAGCAAGTGGGACAATATTGAATATTTTGAAAGTACAGTGTCCTCAAATGTTTGTATTGATATTGAGGTGGCATCATGTATAGGCAAGACTAGTGCAGTTTTGGGGAAACAGCAGCATAAATTGAGGGACAGATCAAACATTTGTATTGGTACTGAATTTAAAGTTTACAATGCAATTATATTTCTAATTCTCCTATATGATACTGAAACTTGAACAGAGTACCAATTCCATGCTAAAAAGCTTAATCATTTCCACACACCTTGTCTTAGAGGATTCAAAGGATAAAGTGGCAGGATAAAATTCTGCCATAATAGATCTTCCTGCTCACAGCAGAGTCTATATATGAATAAACTTCTGCTTTATTTGTTATATTTTAATTTTACTTGCAGTCACTAAGTTGTCAAATTTTACAGTTGATTTATTACTACTGAAGGGTGCTAATGTACCCAGTTTTCTAAACTGAAACAAATCTATTGTGTTGGTCTGGGATTTGTTGTCGGAATGCCAGATTTTAGACTACCAAAAGTAATCATCTTTTCTGAACTGGCAAATGGGGGGTGCAGTGTAGGTGCACTTCATAAAAGATTCAAAGATTCATTGACAGCAACTTTAACACTCTAGTATTTAAACTGGTCATATCTGGCAAAAAACATTCTATTTTATGTTCATTTAATGTTCAAACTTACCCAGCTTCTCACATCTACTCCACAATATCATTCTAAAAATAAACAATCAGATCATCAAAATCTCAAAGCTATGAAATAATGCAAGATTAATTCAAAACAACGTGAATAAATAAGCATTACATTTGACAGTAATCTGGATGTTAAAAGGTTAAAAGACAGCAAGATCCACCCAAATTCTTGGAATCTTCTTACTCAAGACAAGTCTACATTGAAGGAAGCTAGAACTAAGTGCTTGAAAGCATTTAAATCCTCACAAATTTATATAGAAGAAGCCAAAAAGGAAGCTTGTAAATCATGCCCTAGCAATCCTTATGTTAATGAACATCAGTGAGTGGTCTGAGCTAAATACTTCTCTGCCATAATAGATCTTCCTGCTCACAGCAGAGTCTATATATGAATAATCTCCTGTTTATTTGTTTTATTTTAATTTCATTTGCAGTCACTAAGTTGTCAAATTTTACAGTTGATGTATTATCACATAAATAATATATGCCTGAGTTTACAAATAAGAGGGAAATTATTATTCACTATAAAAGTGGAGTGTGATTATTTATTGTGGAGATTACACTGTTATGATTGCGAATTTTTCAGATATCTATCATTGATTATTGATTATACAACTGATTGAGGAATTCATCATCATCATCATCATCATCGTCCGCTTTCCATGCTGGCATGGGTTGGACGATTTGACTGAGGACTGGTGAAACCGGATGGCAACACCAGGCTCCAATCTAATTTGGCAGAGTTTCTACAGCTGGATGCCCTTCCTAACGCCAACCACTCCAAGAGTGTAGTGGGTGCTTTTACGTGTCACCTGCACGAGGGCCAGTCAGGCGGTACTGGCAACGGCCACGCTCAAAATGGTGTCTTTTATGTGCCACCCGCACAAGAGCCAGTCCAGCGGCACTGGCAACGATCTTGCTCGAAAATCCTATGAAGGCCAGTCAGGCGGTACTGGCAACGGCCACGCTCAAAATGGTGCATCCCATGTGCCACCCGCACAAGAGCCAGTCCAAGGGCACTGGCAACGATCTCACTTGGCTTGCCGGGTCTTCTCACGCACAGCACATTTCCAAAGGTCTCAGTCAGTAGTCATCGCCTCGGAGAGGCCCAATGTTCGAAGGTCTTGCCTCACCACCTCAGCCCAGGTCTTCCTGGGCCTACCTCTTCCACGGGTTCCCTCAACTGTTAGGGTGTGGCACTTTTTCACGCAGCTATCCTCATCCATTCTCACATGTCCATACCAGCGCAATTGTCTCTCTTGCACACCACAACTGATGCTTCTTATGTTCAGCTTTTCTCTCAAGATACTTACACTCTGACGGGTATGCACACTGACATTACACATCCAGCGGAGCATACTGGCTTCATTCCTTGCGAGCTTACGCATGTCCTCAGCAGTCACAGCCCATGTTTCACTGCCATGTAGCATGGCTGTTTGTACACATGCGTCATACAGTCTGCCTTTTACCCCAGCAGGGGTAAGAGCTCTCTAAACTTGGCCCAGGCTATTCTTATTCTAGCAGCTACACTTTCAGCGCACCCACCCCCACTACTAACTTGGTCACCCAGATAGCGGAAGCTATCGACTACCTCTAGTTTTTCTCCCTGGAATTATAAGGTACAATATTTATGCCAAAGATAATATATATATAAAGTAATATTAAATGGGGAGAAAGGATTTTCAGATGTTGGGCTTTACAGAGGGAATGATAGGAGACTGAGACTTCTGACAGTTTGCTGTGCTTGAGAAGACATGTTAAGCTAGGTTAATACATGGTTGTCCTTGCATACAGGCATGTCCCCTGCATCCTGCTTCAGCTGAGTGTTCCTAATCTTGCAGATCTGTGGGTGCTAGTGCCATGTAAAAAACACCGATGCCGGTGCTATGTAAAAGCATGCATGCCAGTGTTGCATAAAAGCACCCAGTACACTCTGTAAAGGGGTTGGTGTTAGGAAGGGCACCCAGCTATAGAAACCATGCCAAAACAGACATGGAGCCTGGGCAGCTCTCCAGCTGACTAGCTTCTGTCAAACCACCTAACCCATGACATCATGGAAAGCAGACATTAAATGATGATGATGATGATGTGGGATGAGAGGCTATCAAAGAGGTTAGTGATGCAGACTAGACAATAATCAGGCATCCATGTATACATATATGCATCAATACATACTTATGCCTAATGATGTATGCTTGCATATGTACAAACATACACAACATAAATTTTAAAGTCCACTTTGTCATTCCTGAGCAGGCAAGGAGGTTTTCTTCCACACAGTATACTGTCAGTCAATGCAATCCTTTGACATCTCTTCAGTGAGGTGTAAGAGTTTCAGATCTGTCTCTATCACTTCATTCCAAGTCTTCCTTTGTCTTCCTCTTCCATAGGTTCCATCTTCTTTGAGTGCATGGCACATCTTTATAAAGTTGCTCTCCTTCATGCTCATTACATGCTTATATCAACACCATCTTCTCTCTTGTACACTATATCTGATTCCTCTTATACAGTTTTCTCTCAGCTCATTTGTGCTCTGTTGTTCTGGTCACAACTAATACAGAATAGCCTCAGAAGTAAATACTATTGAAGTTATTGTTGGCACTCCATTGCTTACGACGTCGAGGGTTCCAGTTGATCCGATCAACGGAACAGCCTGCTCGTGAAATTAACGTGCAAGTGGCTGAGCACTCCACAGATACGTGTACCCTTAATGTAGTTCTTGGGGAGATTCAGCGTGACACAGTGTGACAAGGCTGGCCCTTTGAATTACAGGCACAACAGAAACAGGAAGTAAGAATGAGAGAAAGTTGTGGTGGAAGAGTACAGCAGGGTTCGCCACCATCCCCTGCCAGAGCCTCGTGGAGCTTTAGGTGTTTTCGCTCAATAAACACTCACAACGCCCGGTCTGGGAATCGAAACCGTGATCGTATGACCGCGAGTCCGCTGCCCTAACCACTGGGCCATTGTGCCTCCACCATATTGAAGTTAACTTAACTCAGAAATATACAGAAGTAGTCTATTAAACTGTGTATCAATTACTCAGCTCAGTCTTGTGGTTTATCATTAAGTTATTGCCTGCACAGTTAAACTTGAACATTTATTGACTTTCTGATCATTGATACAACTTTCTTTTTAAAATTGCTCTTTTTTTATGTTTAATTGGAGTGAGGGTGCAGAAAGCAAAAGCAAGCAAAAAAGATAATGGTATGGACAAAATGGACAGGAGTTACAGTGGTATGAGCAATAGAAATATATGACGTGAAGAAAGACTGTGCCTATAACTCTTTATAAGGTCTCTGAGTCTGATGAGAAGTAGGGAGGAAGTTATCCTCAAATTGAAGACCACGGTTTCTAGGGCTGGATGCCCTTCCTAATGCCAACTACTTCAAAGCATGTACTGGGTACTCTTTTTCTTACCACCAGCAATACTGCAGTTGCTGAGTAGTTCACAAAATCCTGAGTAGGTGGCATTATGCTAGGAGATGAGGGATTAAAGTATGAGAATTGAACAGGTTTCTTGCAGTCCAGGGGCTACATGACAACTCACATTTTAGAAGACAGAGTAGGAGTGATTGAGGTGGAGCTGGAAAGAGATTAAAAGAAAAGTGGTGGTGAAGTGGTATGAAGGGAGAGGAGAAGTTAAAGAGATGGTGGATGGTGATGGTTTCTTGAGAAAGAAATTAGGTGAAGGGCCCAGTTGTGCATAAATATATAACAGTTACCACTGATGAGCACAGGGTAACATAATCGGACTGTTACCTAACACTGTTAAATCCCTGGTGCAAAACTGATAGGTAAGATCGGCTGTAATGGATATATAATATTGTACACTTCAATTAATATATATGCACAATGCTTCCAGAATTCAGTTTCACTGAGATAGGTGGATCTTCTTAAGAATTGTATATTGCCAATCATCTAGTCCTTTGTAAGGTTCAAGGTCCTGAGATTACTTTTTTATCCCAGGTCTTACTGAGTCTCTGTCTTCTGCAAGTTCTATCAACATTATGTGATCAACACTTCTTTATACAGCTATCCTCATCCATACACATCCCTTGTCCATACCAGCACACATCTGATGCCCGGTTTTCCTCTGAGTATATCTATACACACTTATAGTGCACATCCAAAGGAGAATGCTTACTTCATTTCTTTCCAGTCTTCTCATGTCCTCTGCATTTGAGGCCTGTGTCTCACTATTAGGCAACATCACAGTTCTAACCCAAATATATAATCTGAAATTCATTTTGACAGAAAAGACCTTTGTTGTTAACAGTGGTAGTAGCTCCTTGAACTTTCTTTAACTTGTTCTATGACTGCTATACTATCACAGTAACTACCTCCCTTGCTAATACCCTAGGTAAAAAAAAAAAAAGCTATCAACAACTTCTAGTGAACTATTTTGGGCATTTAAGAGAATCTATTTCTGTTGTGCTCATAGTATGTACTGCTCTAGTGAATATATCACATGAAGTTCTGTTAGTGTGTCAGAGATCTCTATTGTGTCCATAGCTTACAATACAGGGGGTTTATACCTACTCTTTTTTTGTTTATTGAACAAGGCCATTTCACTGAAGATATAGGGTCCTGTCATCCAGGGCCAGCCCTAAGGTTGCTGGTGCCCCGGGCAAGCTGAAATTCGGTTTGTACAAGCTGACGGTCTTAGAAATTTCCTTGTCTTTGTCACACCCTCCTTAGCGCCTTGGGTGACTGACCGAGTTGCCAGTACCTTGAGCCGGCCCTGCTGTTACCTTTCCTACTTACTAAAACCTTTGTCTTTGCTGTTTACCTTAAGACAGCTCGATTCTAGGTTTAACTTCCAAGCTCAGTATTTCCCATATAGATTCAGCTATGAGAACTAGATCTTTGGCATACAAAAGTTCCCATCATAGCCCAGTCAGTAAACCCCTCTGTGGTGGCCAGTAGGGCTGTAATTAATAGAAGACTGAAGACTGAGCTTTTATAGACCTCCTACACTCACAGTAAATTCATCACTGAAATCGTTGACTCATTTTACTGTATTTTTGTACGTATCTTGTACAGCATATAAGCCATTCCATTCCTCTATATCTAGTTTCCTGAATCTGTAATTTAAAAATTGCTTAAAATTTCATAAGTTGGAATAATGAATATATTATAAAAATATTTCCAACAAATACTGTATTTGGGAAAGAAAGCCTCTAATTCAAAAAAGATCAGTGAAAAGTGGAATTAAAGAAAAAAGAACTATCTATATTACATTTACTATGTAAATAATAGGAGAAACATAAATGTTAAGAGATAATGGCATGTAAGAGAAATATTGGCAAAATATTCTTCTTTTGTAATTTGGACATATTAAGAAATAGGCAGTCACTATCTGTTAAAATCATTTAAATCAAATACTCCAAACTGTGGCCTTGCGTGAAAGTTAGAAATTAGTGTTCAGGACAGAGATTTTAAAGTATTATTATTCTATCAAATGCATATAAATGACTAAGCACTTGTAATAATTGATTAGTACCAAATAATTCCTGATCGAGCAGACCTATGAAGGCAACCGGCCACGACGACCCTGGCTTTTATCTAGTGTCTTTTCTCCTTATACGAGGGAGATTTGGTTGCTACTTCAAGGAAGTCGAACGCCCAGCAAGTCGGCTCGTTCTTAGGCT
The DNA here is from genome assembly GCF_046866305.1 of Octopus bimaculoides. Classification (NCBI taxonomy): domain Eukaryota; kingdom Metazoa; phylum Mollusca; class Cephalopoda; order Octopoda; family Octopodidae; genus Octopus; species Octopus bimaculoides. The sequence continues at coordinate 106,569,970 of NC_142932.1, read as the reverse complement.
TAGGCAGTTGGCACTACCTCAGAAGACTAAGGCTGCAAAGAAAAAATCAAGTGGTTAAATTAACAAGAGAGTACAGCCAGGAATATGACACGAATAGTGGTGCAGCATATCTTCAAAATGTCCCCCCCCCCCTCACCAACTCAATAGCAGCCCAGGGCGTTCCGCACACCCCACACTACGTCACTGCACGACCAAATCCCGAAGACCTAGTTTTCGACAATACAAACGTGGCAATGAAATGTCATGACTCAGTACTCTCTAGTCTGGATTCATTTTATGAAACATATGAAAGGAAGAGAACATCAAACTGAAAGTGACTACACATAAACGAGGTAAAAAAAAACAAACAAAAAAACCCCGAGATCATCACGCGTAGTGACAAGCTACATAATATATATATATATGTGTGTGTGTGTGTGTGTGTGTGTTTTAATGCTAAAAGAAATAAGAAATGATCAAAGAGTTTGACTAACAGGGGAAGTAATCGTGTTTTACTCCGAACATATTAAACTCTAAAATAAAAGAGTTAAGTGTCTCGTGAGTTATCGGAAATATAAATGAATTTTCTTGCTATTGGAGTTTCTTATTGATTGTAATGACTCCTTCAGCTCAAAATCTGTAGAAAGATGTTGAACATATTACTTTGTAAAGATAGTGTTACGTCACTGGTTCCGACGTTATTAAAAAAATAAAATAAAATTTCCTTGAATTATACTTCATTTTTATTTTGTGTATCTGAACATTTTAATATGTGAGATGATTATCCCGTGAAATTTATAAATTCATTAACGAATAATAAAATTATTTCAAATTTTGGCAGATAACAGGAAACGACCTTGTTTTTGGCAATTTGTTGTGGAAATACGAAAGCAATATCTAAAGTTAGCCTTTATTCGCTTAGGTTGAGAAAGTATTTACTTTATCAATAATGAAAATACTCTGGCAAATTCAGAAAAAGAGGTCAGATCAAAAACCTATAATGAAAACACCAAAACAGGGAAAATAACTGATAATTAAATGTAAATCTAATTGTGCGCGCGCGCGTGTGTATATATATATATATATATACATGTGTGTGTGTGTGTGTGTATATATGTAGTACTTTCGTGAACTTGCGCAGCGATAATCATCCGGGGTATTTGTATTATAGCACTTCGGTGATGGCGGTCAAGGAAAAAATTTATGTAACATTACCGAGTAACAAAAGACTATGAAATTTAATTTTACAGCTATTTCAAAATTTCATAATATTACCAACGCCAACTATATTGTATGTTGTTCAATATCTGAAAAGTAAGGGTCACGAAAGTTAGATAAATGCTCACTTATTCTTTCTTTGCCCACTTGCTATTATTATTGCACATAACCTAATATTGCTTTTTGAACTTTGCTAAAAAAAAACAAAAAAATATCATACTAACGTAAAATATTCTTTATTCAAGATACTAAACACTCTTACGTGTATTTATATATATATAGTTCTAATTTTCTTTCAATATACATATGTGTCAGTTGATTTACTAAGACACATATGAATGTATTTTAATATCTAAACACACCAGTTGTAACCTTATACACAAATCCACATTTATTGGGTATTTGTGTATAGACAATATTGAAATGGAACAGAATTCGGCCAAGTCCGGTACCAGCAAACACACATTTAACACTACAATTTCAACAAATGCATCTGCAACACTAGCAGCTTTGGTTTCAACACCAATCAAAGCCAGTGAGAACAGCACTACCTGTGATAAAAGTAAGAGTAATAAAACTGAACACAGTACTTTAGCTTGTTCTAGTGTTAATACTGGTAACGATAGCGATACTGGTGGTTTTCATACTGAAATGGAAGGAACTAGGAGAAACGGTAACAGAAAAAAGTGCAACAGAGAAGCAGTGGTGCAATCATCTGTGACCAATTCTACTGCTACACAGACTACTTCGTGTGCGTCTTCGAGTCACACATGTACTTACCCAGTTGTCACAAACAATATTACGTCCACTACAGTTATTTCTGGGGCGACTTCGACGACGACGACGACCTGCAAAAAAAGCAGTACAGCCATTTCAGGAGTTCCTGGGAATAGCAACATAAGCAACCACCTCCTTAGTAATTGCAGTGATAACAACGGCAGTGATATCTCATCGGTGAAATCACAAAAAACAATGAAGAGTACCCCCATCTTACGACTTGGGGGCTCTGCGACAGTAGCAAGGACTAAACGGACATCTCCATCATCACCGCCTTTCCCATCTTCTGTTGTTGTCGGTGGTGGTGGACACAGTACACATTCGACTCCTATCTTCGGACCTGCTGACATATCAACCAGCGATGATGATGAAATATCAGAGGTAAGGAACACATAATGATAACATCAACATCGGCTGGTACTGCCGTGGTTGCTGTAGCTGTTTGTCTCAGACAAATTCTTGGTGGATGAGTTGGAAATAAAAAGGGTCATGATATATAACCTATAATAATAATAATTTCCTCATTTTACAACCGATTTATTTGTGAATAGTTGTCAAACTTTGTGTGGTGTAGAAAATTTTCTTGTACTCCAATCCTTTCTGTATGTTAATACAATCGACAAATAATTAAATATTTGAATGACCAAGTGTGTTAATATAATTACGTGTTTAATTTACGTGGGAATATTCATTGACGTCTGTGATCTCACACCCATCTGCTTACACTTTTATCTTTGTCTATTCCCTTCCGAAAACAAAATTCCTCTTTGCACATTTACGGGGGGGGGGAATCCCTTTTAATCCTCTAATCTACATCCCATTGCGTATTAATTTTTCTCCTTGACATTTAGTTTCTCCCTCAACAATTTTGAAAAAAGAAAATCTAAAATGTTTTGATCACCTACTTGATATTAATAATTTCTATTAAAATCCAAACCTAGCATTTATTAGATAACATAAGCTAAAATTAACCTTGACTCCTGCAATCCTTAGGAAATAGTCATTTATCTATAGCGTTTTCACTTTAATATAGGACATCATTAAATTGTGATTCTGTCGATATATACTTTTTGTGTATACCATTCTGTTTAGAAAATCTGCTACCCCGCTTCTAATTAACTGATAATAAAATGCATTTCCAAACAAGGTATCTGTACGCTGACTAGCTACATTGTTATAATTCTCATGTAATTTCGTCAAGTTCCGAATTGTCAGAAATTGTTTGTTTGATTTGTGCTAATGGTAATAACTAGTCTCATTTATTTAGTTAACTAGGTCTGGTGGTTTTACAGAGAGGATGTTTATGAATTACCATTTCTATAGTTTCGGTATTTCAAGGTATCATCAAAGTTCTGCACGTGGGTACTGTGTCATCCTCCTTCAACTAGTCACCTTCATTTCAAACGCTACCCCTATATATATATATTTTTAAAATGCTAGTAACCATTTTGGGTTTTTTTTTTCGTGTTGTTATGAAGACCAGCTTTGTTAGCTGCTTCTATTGTCATGCGAGTAGACTGTCACCCATATATTACCACAGCTTCTGTATATTTTCTGACAGTAACACCCGTTATTTTCTCAATGATGTCCCTTGTTGCAGCAACCGCCATACTTCCCCAACCTCTGATGCAATTTGAGCTTCTGGAATTTAGTCACATGGACAACTGCTTATTTTATTGATCCTAGATTGTTCAATTCACCTAATACATCATTTTGGTTACACTAAATTTCATTTTTTTTGGAAGGATTGTTTAAAATATTACACACACATACATACATACTTACACACACACATACATATACATATATATATATATATATATGACTATATCTTTGTTCTGTTCGCTTTTCTGACCTGAGATTTGTAAACAAATTGCCAATATCAACTCCCTATTTAAAGACTATGTTTCATTGAAACTATTTTTTTTATCTATAAATTTATTTAGAAAGATGTTGTTTCATATTTTGTATATTTGTCCATTATTTTTTTTCAAACATCCATTCATAAAATTTAAACACTTTTACTTCCAGAATTATTTAGAAAAAACCACGTCATGATGGTTTCTCCATTTGGTTGATCAAATAAAATTTGTAGTCTTTCTCGAGTATGATTTAGGTTGAACTCTTTTAATAAATGTTTCTTTAGGGTTTAGTTGTCATTCGGATTTTTTTTCGAATAATAAAATATTTGATTTGATACAGTTTAAAATTTGTCTGCAGAATACCCCCTCTCCACTTTCATTTTGCAGCTTAGCTGGAACGAATTAAAAATACTTGTGGTTCTTTTTGAAATACGTCAGTTTAGTGCTATCATACGTAATGCGGTGAGAGAAAAAAAAATTCATAATACCTATGTGCTTTTAGTACTTTTAAATTCGGTAATTGGAATCTGATTAGAAAAATGTAAAGAGATCTAAGAGCTAAACAGACTCGTAAATGTGGTGGTTCTAATGAAGTTTGCCATTCAGTTCTAGAAGAGTGTTACGTATTCCAGATCGGGTGTTGATGTAGGTTGAAAAGTGTAGGTTAGAAATGTAGGAGTTAAATGTCTTGATGTCATGTCAAAATTGTAATGTGTGCTTTTTCCTGCATTAATCTTGCATTCTAGTTAATCAAAATCGTTTTACAATCTTGTAGGACTCATAGCTATCGATAAAACTAGAATATTAAGGTAACTGATATTTCTTACCATAGAACAATTCACGTGATGCTCAACTGTCCACATTTTTATTTACAAACAGTAAAGGAGACGAATTCATTTGCTTTATTGTGCTTTCTACTCTCACAGACGGTTTCTTCACATACAAAAGATATATTCTTTTAGATATTGTTTTTAGTTCTTGTGTATTAAATACAAAAGTGTTACTTGTAATGTTTATCTCCAAACAGTATGACTGATGCATTAAACACGTCCAGAATTTTTTTTCGTTGGTATTATTACTACCACTGATTAAAATAATAGCTATAATTTATATTTAGCTCAACGAAACTTGGTTTTGACTCCTTTCTTTCCTTAGATCCAGAAAAGCAATATGGACCCCCTCCCCCAAGCTTAATACTCTACAAAAGCACCATCATACATTACTGCCCTCACCAACATCTATCCGTACCATACCCGACAAATCCTCAACATCTCGTAAATGGGGAAAAAATATACTTCTAAAACCTAATAACAACTCCCCACAAAGCAATGTCGTGCACGTTCACAAGACCTCACTGCTTCCATCATGTCACATCCTCAGAAAACCCAGGAAGATTCATCCTTGATAATGTTAATCCATTCATTCCTTTTTCAATTCATAACCTGGGCATGGACTACTGCTCTCAGCTACCACCTTACCCTGAAATCTCACACAAACGATACATTAATGCTTTAATAACACAAATAAAAGCCTCTTGCTTCAGCCTGTTTACCCTTAATACTTATGCTTTTGACTCCTACTCAGATAAAAAAAAATCATAATACTGCCTTTAGAAACGATACGAAATGCACACTATCTATCGGCTTGCCAAGTTTATTTAGAATTCAATTACAACACATTTAGAATCCATTATCTCTATTATCAAGCATTACAAGGATCCTTCCTCTTTCTTTTTAACTTATACCAGTATATCTCTACAAAACACAGTTTCGTATGCAGTTGACACCACACCTCTCATTGCCATAACAGTACAATTGCTTCAGCTTTACATCAACTATCAAGAAAATTAGTTCCAAATGTTTTGACTAAAAACAGTAGCATCTGCCAAATCCACCAACTCGCTTCTGATCAGGATGTCCTATCATTCTTTAATATCTTGTAATCTGCACAAAGTCACCTCTCTCAATACTGCTCTCCTCTTAGTTGAGGGGTCTCGTCTTGCAAGTTATTTGGTGACCTTGTTGGTGCTGTGTAAAAAGCACCTAGTACACACTGTAAAATGGTTAGTGTTAGGAAGGGCATCCAGCTGTAGAAACCATGCTAACACAGACAGTATAGCTTAGTGCAGGCCTCTAGCTTGCCAGCACTTGTCAAACCATCTAACTATGCCAGCATGGAAAATGAACATTAAATAGTCATGATGATAATGATTAGAACATTGCATAGTATTCATTCTCACCCAGTTCTTAGTTTAAATCTTGTTGTGGTCTCTTTTCCATTCACCCTCTTAGGGTTAATAAGAAGTACCAATCCAGGGCAGTGGATTAGGAGAACTGTTGACATGTCAGACGGTATGGTTTGTAGTATTTGTTCTGGCTCTCTGTATTCCGAGTTCAAATCCTACCATAGCCTACTTGGCTGGTAGTCTTAATCCATTGGCCATCACTTGAGTTCGTGGGTGCTTTTAGCAAACTCCTATCTGTTGCACTACTTTCCTTCCTGACTAAAAGATAAAAAAGAAATCCACTAAAGAATAACAAATATAACCATTGCATTCTATAAGGAGCTCTGTGTGCAAACGAGGAATTGTAGTCAGAAAGCATTCTTATGCACCACGTTTAGCTAATAATGCATTAGATCTTTTATAGTTCTCTCTTATCTTCTCGGGGCTCTCAGCTGTGTCGCCATCAGCACTGTTGAAATAGATTTTCTATGGCCAGATGCTCTTTCTGATACCAACATCTGTTTCCAAGCAAAGTAATATTCCCCCCCCCCCCCCAGTCAGACTTGTTTTTATCAAAGATTGGAAACTCACTATCTTACTTGTATGATAGTAATGTTTGTTTACAATCATTATACGTCAAGACAAGGGTACACACACATACACACATATATGATGGGCTTTTTTGGGGTTTCCATCAACTAAATTCACTCTGAAGGCTTTGGTTAGCTCAGAACTATAGTAGAAGACACTTTCCCAAGGTGCCAAATCTAGGACCATATGGCTGGAAGCAAGCTTCTTAACCACACAGCCACACCTGTTCTTTCACAGAAAATTTATTAAGAACACGGCTTGTTACACACCACTGCACAATGAAAGAAAAATACTCAAAATAAAAGACTGCAAGCATGTGAAGAGCACAGCATGTTGCTATACCCATTAACATCCCAAATTATTTGTGTCACTACATGTTCAATCACCTTGAAATATCCCAGAGCATTACAACTCTGTACCTTACATTCAGTCCATATTAATGTAAAATGGATACACACAAAAATAACAGGCGAAGGCATGGCTGTGTGGTAAGAAGTTTCCTTCTTAGCCACATGGTTTTGGGTTCAGCCCCACTGCATGGCACCTTAGGCAAGAGTCTTCTACTATAGCCTTGGGCCAACCAAAGCCTTGAGTGGATTTGGGAGACGGAAACTACTATATATATATATATATATATATATATATATATATATACATATAAATTTGACATGGGCAATTCTTTCTTGTCTTGGGATTCAATATCAAACGGCTGGGTGGAACTGCATGAAAATTACACAGATATGTAGAATGATCCCGTGGTGATCCTGGGCTTTGTATTTTTTTCATAGCTCCCATGGTTACTGAGATAATCTATTATAATAATACTCTTGTATTTATGAATGAGAAGGGAAGGGGTGATAGATGAATAAAGAAGGAAGGAGTGATGTCATACTTGGTAGTAGGATGATGAAATTATATGCTGAAAAAAAAAAAAAATCAAACAGCGTTTCAACTCTGTGAATATATGTGTGTGTATGTAAAAGGATGAGTGTGTGCATGTGCAATGGAAGTGGGATGGTTCATCTTTGTTTGCTTAGTATTTAGGTTTATTCTTTGATTTGGTTGAATCTTTGTTTTTTTTTTTTGTTGGTTAGTTATTCTTAGCGTTTTGAAAGAAAAAGTCATTCTAAAATCGTTTTTTAATGTAAGCGTGCCCAAACAAGTTGAATGCTTACACAGAGCAGGTTTTACAGCCACATCATCCAAACGGACCAGGTGAAACTGGGCTTAGCTGCTAGTATATATATATATATATATATATATATATATATCTGTGTGTGTGTTTGTCTCCCATCACTGATTGACAACCAGTGTTCATATGTTTACATCCCTGTAAGTTAGTAGTTTGGCAAAAAAGAAAAAAAAAGCCCAATAGAATAAGTATAAGATTTAAAAAAGTACTGGGGTCAATTCATTCGGATAAAAACTCTTCAAAGCGGTACCCCAGCATGGCCACAGTCTAACTGAAACAAGTAAAAGATAAAAATATAAGTCCTCCAGACTGCTAGACTGCATACCATTTGGAGGTAAGCACAGAGAACATTGACTCCTCTGTTCTATCTGAAGCAGCCTTGCTCACACCTTCTGTGGTCACTACTAGAACTGACAAACATATAGAGTGGACCATGGAGAAATTCCAACGTACACAAGTGTGATACTGTGCTTCAGAACTGAAACTCTGCAGCTCAGAGAGCAAGTTTGGTTCTTAGCTGAGTGAAGGCATGTTATATCTGAAGTACTGGATCTGTAGGTTACATTAGCTACCTAATGTACTACTACATGCCAATCCCCTGCTCACTCAAGGCTGACTATAACTACAGCTATGACAACACTCGCTATAGTAATAAATTTATTTCATTTTTCCTTTATACAAAACAATTTCTATTACATTGGTTTCAGAGTATAATATCGTCAAAAGCAGGTGTAAATTTCTATCTTAATATGCATTTTATCTAGATTTTATGTAAACAATTAATATTCAAACCAAAATTGTGTTATTCACTTAGCCTAATTTATTTTCCCCTCAATAAACATTAGTAATCTGTTTAGTTATGTATATTGCTCTTCTGAATTTTAAAAATTTCATTATTAGTAATATTTCCAAAGCAGGCATTTAATACTTACTCCGTCTACACAAACTCATAATTAGTTCTAGGTGATGTCAGGAACTGACTGGTTGAGCCTTTTATTCCCCCTTCTACTACTACTTGTCAGCCAACTCCAACTGGTACACTATGAGGTTTCAGAACTCCATAGTGTTTTCATATAGCTAAAGTGAGTTGATGAATTGCAAGTTCTGTCGACTGGCAGTAATCTGCTAACTGGATAGGTTGATCCTAGACTGACTGTTGGCTGAAGAAGCTTTTCCGCCCAGACTGTCATGTAGTTTTGTTGAATGAAGATTAATATGCCAAACTTCACATCTCCCATGCTGTTCCGCATGACTTTGCTGTGACCCTGGTTTGGGGATTATACATCATGGAAGTTAACTATATATATATACACAATTGGATGGCTGTTGACTCAATTGAATTCATCCACCCTTTGATGGGTTTTGTTTTTCATTCCACTGGGTGTCCAAATCACCCTCCTCACCAAACAAGCTTGCTAGTTTAGTTGCTGACAACCCAATCATGCAACAGGTGTGTGTACTGGTTACACGTTACCAGTAGCTTTACAGAGATTCATTTCTGTCATCGACTGACACCTTACATCACTGGATCTTTCTTTTTTGCTAGATGGAAGTGAGCTGAGCTGTTGCACTATGAAGCTTTGCCTTTCAACCATCTTATAATAATTCTGCTTGTCACTCTGTTACTTAGCTTGTCCATAATGCTTCCACGTGATTAGTTGAAGGGGGAGGGAGGGATGGGGGCGGTGAGAGGTGGAGGTGGTGGTAAGTGTAATATGTAATTTTTTTTTTGTTTTTGAATTAATTTTTTTTCATTCGTTACTTAGCCCATCTGTAATACTTTCAGGTGATTAGTTGAAGGGAAGGTGAAGAGCGAAAGAAAGGGTAAGGCAAAGCGGGAGAGTGTGGTGTATTATTAAGTCTATAAAATTGTGCATAAAGTGTATATATAAAGTGCATTAAGTAATCATAGTGTTCCGATTTCCTTCACTTTTCAGTGATAAGCAGATGAGCGACTATCTTTTGATACAGATACAACACAGGCTACGCTTTCAGGTTTTTTGAATAAAGTTATCAGAAGTAACCCATTAAGTTTACCATTAATTCCATGAAATATTCACAGGTCCCGCTAGTTCTTAATTATGCTGTTAACTTTCTACTGTACAATCTAGTTCACATTGTATTTCCAGTTCACTGATTGTCTGACTACTACAGAGATTACAGATGGTCTATTTATGCTTCATTTGCTCCTACTTTTATATATCAATTAAATTCTATTTCTTAAATGTTCTTCATATTTCAAGTGCTGCAAATTTGTTCAAAGTATTTTTTGCAATTTTTTTGTTTCTAAAATATTATTCATCGTAACAGGTCCACATTAGGAAATAATGGTTTTAAATTTTGGTACAAGGCCAGGAATGTTAGTGGGAAGCAAGTGGTCAATTACATTGATCCCAGTACGTGACTGATACTTTAATTAACTCTACTAGAATGAAAGACAAGCTAGATTCTGGAAGGATTTGAGCTCAGAATGTAGAGAGTGGGAAGAAATGGTGTTAAGCATTTTGTCTGTTGTTCTAACAATTCTGCCAGCTTGTCTCCTTACATTAGGAAATAATGAGTTCTGTTTTCCCAGCTATATAGTTTAGGATTTTTGTCCCACTGTGTGGCACCCTGGACAAGTGTCCACTACTGTATTCCTAGGTGACCAAAGCCTTGTGAGTGCATTTGGTAGATGGAAACTAAAACTAGCCTTATGTATGTGTATGTATAATGTGTGTGTGTCCTTGTCTTGTTATCGTGTGATTGCTGTAAATGTATGTTATTCATTTCGAGTATTCTACAAAAACGTCTAACCATGGGGAAATATTGCTTTGCTTGGAAACTGGTATGGGTTGGCAACAGGAAGGGTGTCCGTCTGTAAAAAGTCTGCCTCAGTAAAATCCAAGCATGGAAAAGTAAACATTAAAATGATAACAATATTGGAATAGAGTGTAGTTTTCATTGTCCCTAGTATACTGAACAGTGAAGGCACATGGCTTAGTGGTTAGGGCATTCGGCTCATGATTGTAAGGTCGTGAGTTCAGTTCCCGGCAACACATTGTGTCCTTGAGCAAGACACTTTATTTCACATTGCTCCAATCCACTCAGCTGGCAAAAATGAGTAGTACCTGTATTTCAAAGGGCCAGCCTTGTAACGCTGAGTCTCCCTGAGAGCTACGTTAGCGGTACACGTGTCTGTGGATTGCTCAGTCACTTGCAAGTTAATTTCATGAGCAGGCTGTTCCATTGATCGTATCAGCTGGGACCCTCATCATCGTAACCGATGGAGTGCTCCTATTAGTATACTGAACAACTAGCCAAATGGGTTTGTAGTTCAGATTCTGTCACCAGCATTGTCTTTGTGGCTGAGACAAATCTCCAAAGGTCCAGTTCACCTAAATAGTAAATATGTATTATGGGATAGGAACAATTTGTTGCAAGTAGTGATTGCACTGTACTCTTATGCTGATTGGGTATAGGTCTTAGCTTTAATGGTTAAATGCTTTTATTACAATAACCCCTGAAGAGGTAATTATAACTTATGTTTCAGTTAAATTAACTGAAGTAATGTTCTTTGTTGAATTAACTCATAAAATATTAGTCCCAGAATTTGAACCAGTAACTTACAAAGAAACCTATTTTTATCTGATATATTTTTAGAGTTTAAAGTAATGGTATTTAAACTGGATGGTATGCCACCATGGAGTTGTATTAAGGCTTCTGAGGTGTGAAATGAGAACACATGAATGATTGTAGTCTTGGGAAAATTTAATCTTAGTAAAGTTGGTGTAGGTGTAAACATAAATTGAAAACTAATGTAGCAGGTGTCCATATAGCAGGCTATGTTATATAAATATTTACACATGTGATTTCAGCAAAAACAAAATGCAAAATATTTCCAAAGTTAAGATATATTTATAAAGAAAATTAATGTGAAAGATGTATTTCTTGAAATTATATGTAAAATTGAAGGCATATTCATTTGTTGGTACTAAGGAAAATATAAGACACATATTGCTAACTTTCAAACAAACATAAATTGTTTTTCAGATAAATTTCTGTGACTGATTTTTCTCCAGACACTAAAATATGAATCTTATGAGAAAGGGTGCACTGATTTTGGGTTCAGTCTCACTGTGTTGAATCTTGGCAATGTCTTTGGCTATTACTCCAAGCCAACCAGTTCCTTGTGAATGGAGGCTATAACTCCAAGCCAACCAATTCTCTGTGAATGGAAACTGTGAGGAAGCCCATCATGTGTGTGTGTCTTTGTGTTTCTCTGCCACCTCCACTTGACAGCTGGTGTTGGTTTGTTTATGTCCCTATATCATAATGGTTTAGCAAAAGAGACTGATAGAATGAGTACCAAACTTTAAAAAATAAGTACTGAGGCCAATTTGCTTGACTAAACTCTTGAAGGTGATGCCTAGTATAGCTGCAGTCCGACTGAAACAAAGTAAACAGTAAAATATAAAAGAGTTTTAGAAGTATGCAATTCATCATCATCATCGTTTAATGTCCGCTTTCTATGCTAGCATGGGTTGGACGATTCGACTGAGGACTGGCGAACCAGATGGCTACACCAGGCTCCAATCTGATCTGGCAGAGTTTCTACAGTTGGATGCCCTTCCTAACGCCAACTACTCTGAGAGTGTAGTGGGTGCTTTTACGTGCCACCAGCACGAGGGCCAGTCAGGCGGTACTGGCAATGGCCACGCTCAAAATGGTGTTTTTCACATGCCACCTGCGCAGGAACCTGTCCAGTGGCACTGGCAACAACCTCGCTTGAATGTCTTCATGTGCCACTGGCACAAGTGCCAGTAAAGCGACGCTGGTAATGATCACGCTCAAATGGTGCTATTTACGTGCCACTGGCATGGAAGCCAGACAGCTGCTCTGGCAATGATCACGCTTGGACGGTGCTGTTAGCACTCCACTGGTACAGGTGCCAGTCATCGAATTTAGTTCAATTTCAATTTCAATTATGAAAAGATATTTATATTTTTTAAACCATTCAATTTCAAATTTTTTTTTTTAAAGTTTTTTTTTTCTAGGGAAATAATTCATTAATATGTTTTTTAAGTGTGATGTTTAAAAAGATGAATTTTGAAATAGGTTTGGGTTTAATCAGTTTTGTGTGTGTGTTGTGAGCAAAATGGTTGGTAGTGTGTACCTTGTCATAACTACCACATTATATCCACTCTGGACAAATGAGTCCACCTTAAGTAGGCACTGCATAATGGATTTAGCTTTTTTCCCCTGCTTTCCTGGACTTGGGCAATAGGAAATCACTTTAATCATTAACAGAACATCATTGATGCTCAAATGATCTATTGAGCTTCAGGAATAATGACTATCACCCCCACATAATAAATTATATTATTTAGGGTCTCAAGCAATTTTTCATACCTCTACAGAAGCTAGATGATCATTAAAAGATAATGAACCACTGATTTATGGAGTGAGTAAAGCAGTGTTACTAATTTGTTTATTTATGAGTAAATGGGCAGTTTACAGTTCTTGCAAACAACCCAGTCTGGTGAGGTTTATGCTGTTGGTGTTCAGTTTGAACTTAAGTAAAGTAATGCTTGTTGGATGAAAAATGTAGGCAAGGAAGTTATTTTAGACAGTTGCTGTTCTAGGGTAGAAAGATCAAAGTGTGTAGTCTGTGATCTGCTGAATGAAATGACTATCCTTTTTAAATATAACACATTGATTGTGCCCTGCCTTGTAGTTTGACTTGAGATGGGATACAGGGTAACAGTTAGAGTATGGAGGAATCATATTTGTTATCGAATTAGATTCGTATGATTGGAGATTTTGATTGAAGTTAGCGCAAAATAATGTCTAATTTCATAGAGATGACATGATTAGAATTAGTTGCCTTCAGCTATTTTGGCAGATCTACACTGGATCTGTTAGTGAATATATGATGTGTTGTGTTTTAGAGTGATTCTAATGTGCCTAAGTAATTGATTGAGTTGTTTCTGTATTTGTGTTGGTTTAAATATTACAGTCTAGTCTTTGATTTTTAAAGTACTTTGTTTTATCATTGTTGATAATCAATGGATATGTTTACTTAGATAGCCTGTTATTGTAAGTGTTGATTTCACATTTTGTAAGTTATTTCTTTTTTATCCTATTTTGATTAGGTGAAAGACCCCCAGGTTGTATTAGGCTTAGCTCATGTTAGACATGCCATATCACTTGTAAATTAAGTTCTGTTAGCAGTCAATGTCAAGAAAAGATCAGGTGGTTCTTTCTTTATTTGCATTTAATAGAAACATGGATTGAAGCGAGTGTTTGACAATGGATGTTGTTTCTGTCACAAATCATTACCGTAGTCATACTGATATAGATTTTTCTCTTGACAAAATGTGTTCTCTTAGAACATTAGACAACACAAAACAATGGTTGTTGTAGGTATTGAACTTGTGATATTAAAAAAAAAAAAGAGCATTCAAGAATTAAAAGGAATATGCTTTACACTCTATGTTCTGTGCCTTACAGCTCCTGTCATAAGCATTATAAGTTTGTTGTTGGCACTCCGTTGCTTACGACATCGAGGGTTCCAGTTAATCCGATCAACGGAACAGCCTGCTCGTGAAATTAACGTGCAAATGGCTGAGCACTCCACAGACACGTGTACCCTTAACGAGTTCTCAGGGATATTCAGCGTGACAGTGTGACAAGGTTGGCCCGTAGAAAAACAGGCACAACAGAAGCAGAAAGTAAGAGTGAGAGAAAGTTGTGGTGAAACAGTACAGCAGGGTTTGCCACCATCCCCTGCCGGAGCCTTGTGGAGCTTTAGGTGTTTTCGCTCAATAAACACTAACAATGCCTGGTCTGGGAATCGAAACCGCGATCCTATTATCGCGAGTCTGCTGCCCTAACCACTCAGCCATTGCGCCTCCACTATAAGTTTGTACTAATGATCTATAATGGATATAAGTATGGGTGAATGGTTTAGGAGTATACTTTTTCAATCATGAGGTCCTGGTTTCAATTCCACTGCATGGCATCTTGGGCAATACCTAATCTTATATTATTTTGAGAAAAATTGGGCAATGAAAACTGTTTGGCAGCTTCCTGGGTGGATTATACCTGTAATTTACATGCTGTCATGCTGATTCTGCTTGAGACTTATCTTATGAATGCATGTGGGATAATACTGTGCTATAGATACATTAATTCAATGAATAGTCTGTTCTGTTAATCAAACAGTTGCGATATTCGTTTTTGAAACCAACAGAAATCCATGCATAATAATAATCATCATCATGTAACACGTTTTCCATGCTGGCGTGGATTGGACGGTTTGACCTGAGCTGGTAAGCAGGAGAGCTGCACCAGATTTCAGTCTGATTTGGTTTGCGGTTCTATGACTGGATGCCCTTTCTTAATGCCAACCATTTTACAATGTGCTGGGTGCTATTGTGGCACCAACACAGGAGCTTTTTACATGGCACCAGCATAAGGCTCTTGCAGGCCAATCCTCTTTGGCAGGGGGAGCAGCATTAGCAATTCTGCTGTGGAGGATGGGTCTTCTTGAGTACAGCAAGGTGTCAGACATCTCATTTCTATGTTAATTTATTTGTTTTGTGCACATTAGTTCAGCATCATGTGGTTTTGGGTTCAATCCCTAGCACCTTGGGCAATGCCTTCTACTATAGCCCCAGGCCGATCAATGCCATTAACAGATTTGATAAAAGAAAACTATGTTGAAGCCTCTCTCTGTGTGTGTGTATATATGATGATGGTGATATATATATATATATATATATAAATAAATAAATGTGGAGGTGCAGTGGCCCACTGGTTACGGCAGTGGACTCGCGGTCGTAGGATCATAGTTTCGCTTCCCAGGCCAAGTGTTGTGAGTGTTTGAGTGTAAACACCTAAAGCTCCGCAAAGCTCTGGCAGGGGTGGGGATGGGGTGGCAAACCCTGCTGTACTCTTTCACTACAACTTTCTCTCGCTCTTTCTTCCTGTTTCTGTTGCACATGTGTCATGCTGAATCTCCCTGAGAACTACGTTAAGGGTACATGTGTCTGTGGAGTGCTGAGCCACTTGCATGTTAATTTCACAAGCAGGCTGTTCTGTTGATCAGATCAACTGGAACCCTCGTCGTTGTAACTGACGGAGTGCCATGACATAAATAAATATGTATGTTTGTGTGTGCCCCCCCCCCTCCCTGCACATAACAACTACTGTTGGTTTCTTTGTGTCACCATAACTAAGCGGTTTGGCAAAGGAAACTAAAAACTGATAGAATAAGTACCAGACTTTAAAAAAATAAAAAAGTACTGGGATCGATTCATTTGACTAAAAACCAACCCCTAGCATGTCCACAGTTCAATGATGACTGAAACAAAAGAAATGGAAAATATGCATATTAACTTTCCATTTTTGTGCTTATTGACGAAAGAATATTTCTGAACACCTAAAAATTGTGGGAGAGAAAATGCTCCCTTAGTTATGTGAATATCACTATTTCCAACTGGTTCCTATACTGCAGGTGACTGTTTGACCAGGTAACTAATAAATATTCTATTACACTGCAGTGGGCTGTGTTTAGTAGAACCCCTGAGATTTTTTAACAGAAGCTCCTCATTTGATGAACACTTTTTTAGTGTGCCAGTTGACATATCTTCTGGTTTTATATTTTGTTTTATTAGTGACATACTTTTTTTTATTATTCCTGGCTGTTTTCATTATCATCATTACGTCCACTTTTCTATGCTCACATGGGTTTGATGGAATTTGTTGAGGTGGATTTCCTATGGCCTGGTGCTCTTCTTGTCACATGTTTCTAAGTAAGGTAATATTTCCCCATGACTAGAAGATTAGGAATAAAGGACTCTGCTTGTATGACAGTAACATTCATAACTATCAAGGAGACAAACACCACACACACACACACTTCTTTCAGTTTTTGTCTACTAAATCCACTTAAGACTTTGGTTGGCCTGAGGCTATAGTAAAAGACATTTGCCCAAGGTGCCATGCAGTGGGAGTGAACCCGAAATCATATGATTGACAAGTAGACTTCCTACCACACAGTCATGCCTGCACCTATGCAAATATTCTTTAGGGAACTAAGTATCTTTTCTAGAACTGAGTCAATATCAGACCCGATGTTTCCAAAGACACAGAATCCTTTACAAAATATTTAATGTTTCGAAACACTGCAACCAAGAAACCCATTTGTGTTGAATAGAAGTTGTAGAGGGCCTACAGCAATATTTTGTGGGTACTGCTAACATTAGCTTCCTTATTATGTTGTTTACCTACTTAATAAAATGTCTTACATCACTGAGAAATTTTGAATTGTGATTTAGAAGAACTCTTTTTTTTTTTTGTGAAACTGTGTTGGTTACTTCAGATTAAATTGACTTTTACAATCACTTTGTTACTGTGGTCCATGTTTCAACAAGAAACCAGACCATTTCTGTTAACATTTTACCAAATCCATGGATTTTTTAACTATAAGTTTGTTTCCACTGTTTCACTTTTATTTTTTTAATGTAATCACAAATTTGCCATTTGAGATATTGACTTCAACTGAGTAGTCTGTTTGGATTTTGCCTATTGCTCCAGAATGGTTTTGATTTCTCTTGTTTTTAATGTCAGAGAAGAATTGCTTTTTATTTTTTGTTTGTTTCTTGTTTTGATAAAATGCTCATAAATCCACCAAAAATTACACCTTCAGTATATAGAAGCATCTTCTATTACAACCTTGTGTCTACTCAGTTCTCAACTAATCAATATTTGCATTCTCTTGTTTAAAACATTAAGTGATTGAGGAGTACATTGTCAGATATGGAATCATCTCCTAATATAATAATGAGAGTAGTGTTTTTATATATTCGTATATATATATATATATATATATATATATCATCATCATCATCATCATCATCGTTTAACGTCCGCTTTCCATGCTAGCATGGGTTGGACGATTTGACTGAGGACTGGTGAAACCGGATGGCAACACCAGGCTCCAGTCTGATTTGGCAGAGTTTCTACAGCTGGATGCCCTTCCTAACGCCAACCACTCAGAGAGTGTAGTGGTTGCTTTTACGTGTCACCCGCACGAAAACGGCCACGCTCGAAATGGTGTCTTTTATGTGCCACCCGCACAAGCCAGTCCAGGGGCACTGGCAACGATCTCGCTCGAAAATCCTACAGGAGCCAGTCAGGCGGTACTGGCAACGGCCACGCTCAAAATGATGACAAGCAAAAGCGAAATTGTGATGGCACCTGTGCCCAGCGTCGCCTTTCTGGCACTTGTGCCCGCGGCATGTGTAAGGACTTTCGAGTGAGATCGTTGCCAGCGCCCCTGGACTGGCTCTTGTGCGGGTGGCACATAAAACACACCATTTTGAGCGTGGCTGTTGCCAGTACCGACTGACTGGCCTTCGTGCCGGTGGCATGTAAAAAGCACCCACTACACTCTTAGAGTGGTTGGCGTTAGGAAGGGCATCCAGCTGTAGAAACTCTGCCAAATCAGATTGGAGCCTGGTGTAGCCATCTGGTTTCACCAGTCCTCGGTCAAATCGTCCAACCCATGCTAGCATGGAAAGCGGATGTTAAACGACGATGATGATGATGATGATATATATATATATATATATCCAAGAAAGTTAGGGGTTGTGAATCCAACCCACTAAGGGATAATATCTATCCAATATACTGCCGGAAGAATACCCAATTATTATTACACTAGAGTTTTTCCTTCGTATTACCAAGTGCAATAAATGGGTGCGGGTAAAAGGATATTTTACCCTTAATTTATGTAGCAATAAGAAAATGGAGGGGAATAGGTGGTATTTATCAACTTGCAGACATTGTATTGTGTCAATTTACTTGTTTATTTGTTAACTAAGAGGAAATTATAACAACAATAAGTTGCTCTAAAGTAGAGAGCAATGCCCATATGTGTCAGAAAGATCCATGGATCTCTTCCGTCCTTGTCAAGGGGAGTGCTAACCATAGCACTCCCCTTGACAAGGACAGAAGAGATCAATGGATCTTTCTGACACATATGGGCATTGCTCTCTACTTTAGAGCAACCTATTTTTGTTATTATTGTCCTCTTAGTTTTTTAACTGTATTTATTTCCATATACAACATTATAAGCAACAAACTTTTGTCAGGATATTGCATAGGAAGAGTATGTAGAAAATCGTAGTAAGTATATTTAGGTATTAGTGTAGTGGTTTAATCATTATTTTAGGTTAGCAAAATATTGCATCAGAAATCAAACAACATTTTTTGCTAGACATCACAAGCTTGGTAGATATCAAATTTTGTTCGGGGGCCGAGGGCTGAATAATTTTTCCTGGAAGGCTAGACCAGGGCTAGAGGCTTTAAATTGCTGACTGTTGGTTCATATGACAGATATAGTTTGTAAAGACATTAACCTTATTATAGGTTTCAGCTTTATGAATATATTAAATATGGTAACAATCATCATCGTCATCATCATGTGTTTTAAATCTGGGTTTTGTCCCCATTAATGGGGGTGCCCGGATCTACCTCATTGCCATAGCAACTGCCCTCGCACCATCTCGCCATCTTGCCCGGTTTTGGGCATCCTCCTTTTTCAAACCAACCCACCCAATCTCCTCCTCCACCTGTCCCCTCCACCTGTCCCCTCCACCTGTCCCCTCCACCTGTCCCCTCCACCTTTTCCTCAGTCTACCTCGCTTTCGCATTCCATTTACCTCAAATGCAATCACCCTCCTCAGAACATGCCCATGCCAACCATTCTATCGATTCCTCCAACCCCAGCATTCCCATCAAATCCTCAGTCCTCCTCTTATCAAACAGCTTCACCCCACACATTTCTCTCACCATTGCTCTCTCAGTCCTCAAAATTACCATCTCTCTCTCTCTCTCTCTCTCTCTCGCTCTCTCTCTCATACAGCATTGCAGCTCTCACTTAACTCTTATAGACCCTTCCTTTCATCTTTAATGAGAACCTTTTCTCATATAACAGTGCTCCACATTCCCTGAACTTCACCCAGCCAAGTCTCGCTCTTGCTGTCACCACTGATTCACATCCACCCTATCCCTCAAATAACAAAACCCTGTCCCTGTTTCCACCTCGTCACACAGTGTTTCCACTGGTTCCGCCAGCCCTCCAGCTCCTTTCTCACATCTTCCACAAACAAACCATCTCGCCAGTCTTGGGGTCAACCTTCATTTTCGTACATCTACCATGCTAATCTTATAATTTATCCTTATATTAAGTTTAAATTGATGTTTAGATAAAGAATACAGTCTTTATAGTAAACATTTTAATGTTATACATAACCTATTATCTAGTATAAAAAGACTTCAAAATGGCTCTATTTTTCAAGTAAAGGGTTATTTATTCCATGAGGCTTCAAAAGAAAGAAGTGCTCAGATGATTTGTTGATAGGAGAAACTAAAGAACACTGCCTTACTGCACTCTTGTACAAGTGATTGCAGATATACGCATGCACTCACACGCACACATACACACACACACACACACACGCACTTCTTTCGGTTTCTTACTACCAAATTCACTTAGAAAGCTTTAGTTGGCTCAGGGCTACAACAGCACTTGCTCAAGGTGCTTTGCAGTGAGACTGAATCTGAAACTGTGTGGTTAGGATGTGAACTTTTCAAATATACAGTCATGTACTATTCCGTGTTATGTTACATATCTTTACCTAAACTATTTCTATGGTGTAGGTAGTGTAACTATTTCTATGGTGTAAGATATGAAAATTTGTTTATATGGAATTACAGTAGCTATTGTTTGTTCAATAGTTTATTTATTTTTTACCACTTCAGAAGTTAACTAACATTAAAGTAAAACCTGTTTTTCTCCTAAAGCTTTTGTAACTATTACTTCTTTCTTGTAAGTTAAAAATATTCTATAAAATTATCAAATTCACCAAGAATATCAAAATGATATTATTCTTTTATTTGGTTTCAGTCATTTCGACTGCAGCCATGCTGGAGCACTGCCTTTAGTCGAACAAATCATCCCCAGGACTTATTCTTCGTAAGCCTAGTACTTATTCTATCAGTCTCTTTTGCCAAACCACTGTTATATAGACGTAAACGCATCAACATTGGTTGTCAGGCGATAGTGGGGGGACTAACACATGCATAAATACATACATATATACGTGTGTGTGTGTGTGTGTGTGTGTGTGTATATATATATATATATATATATATATATATATATATATATATATACGACGGGCTTCTTTTCAGTTTCCATCTACCAAATCCACTCACAAGGCTTTGGTCGGCCTAAGGCTATAGTAGAAGACACTTGCCCAAGGTGCCATGCAATGGGACTGAATCTGGAATCATGTGGTTGGGAAGCAAGCTTCTTACCGCACAGCCACTCCTGCGCTTTAGTTTGAAAAAAAATTTATCTCCTCTAATTAAACCATAACTCAATGAAATTGTGAACATAACTACAGACTTCCAATGTGACTAGAATACATTCTGATAGCTAGGCTTTTTTTGAAAAAGAGAAAGGAAAAAAAGCTTGAAACAAAATACATCCATTGAAAACAGTACGACAGATTTTATTTGGATTTGAATAATGGGCTTAGTTCAATATAAAGATCATCTTCAACACTGTTTGATATCTATATTTTATTCTGGCATGGGTTGAATGGTGTGACTGGATCCAACTAGCCTGAAAGCTGTGTTGGTCTTTGTCTACTTTGGCACGGTTTCTATGGTTTGATGCCTTTCCTAACACCTATCACTTTTACAGAGTGTACTCATTGCTTTTATCATGGCACCAACACTACTGGGGTCACCAAGTAACATCCAAAACATAACCTTTTACACAGTGGGGGTGCTATATTGAAGGAGGTGGCATTGTGCTAGGTATAGAGAGGTAAAAGTAGGAAAGAAGGAAGGACAGGGACATGTGTCTTATTGTAGAGGAGACACATAGGTGCCTCAGCAAGAAAGAGAGAAAGAATGCTGGACAATATAATCTTTGATATTCAGTTCAGTATTTTTGAAATCTTCTACAATACTTTTTATAAATAAGTATTTTTTTAGCTGGTCACTTCATTACTTTATTTTGGTAAACTTTATGTCTTTAATCCTAAAGCTGCTGAGCAATAAATTCTTCCATATGTTATTTTTATCAAATTATGTCTTTTAATCTCCAGTTTTTATGTAATTGTGAACTACTTGAAACTTTTCTAAATAAGAATGATCATGGCGTAGGAGTGGCTGTGTGGTAAGTAGCTTACTTACCAACCACATGGTCCCGGGTTCAGTCCCACTGTGTGGCATTTTGGGCAAGTGTCTTCTACTATAGCCTCGGGCCGACCAAAGCCTTGTGAGTGGATTTGGTAGACGGAAACTGAAAGAAGCCTGTCGTATATATATATATATATATATATATATATATGTATGTGTTTGTGCGTCTGTGTTTGTCCCCCCAACATCGCTTGACAACCGATGCTGGTGTGTTTACGCCCCCATAACTTAGTGGTTCGGCAAAAGAGACTGATAGAATAAGTACTAGGCTTCCAAAGAATAAGTCCTGGGGTCGATTTGCTCGACTAAAGGTGGTGCTCCAGCATGGCCACAGTCAAAAAGACTGAAACAAGTAAAAGAGTAAAAAGAGTATGGCTGAAACTTTAATTTCCTGGCTAGGTTTTATTATGGGATCAATAATAATTATCAATCATGCATTGTAAAGGTTTCCATGTAGCTATTTTATTCGTAAATGGAGTTTAAAAAAAAATGAATAGATTAATACTTGAATATGTTGCTTAGTACCTAAGCTGTGTATAATATTAATGCCATTTTAAGATCATTTAACTATTTCATATATCTCATATCCTGTTTGTATATCATCACCACCGCCAATAAAACTGATTGGTCTGCTTATCTGTTAATCTTACTATATCTAGAGATTACTATCCTAATCATAGTTCTATCATTCACCCTAACTATCTCAACTATGTAAAATAATTATTCCAGTGAGGGTATATCCAACTCTGTTACCAAACTTAGCTACCCAACAGTATTTCCATTTATGCTTCTCTCCTGTGACCAGCCTGACTAATCTTACTACACGTTTTATTTTTTTATTGCAAATATTGACTTATGTTCTAACATCTCTCCTATCTTTTCAACTCGACTTTTTATTGGGTTGGAACAAAAATTTGTAGTGATTTTTTAATAGATGGTGTTTAAACATATAATTTTGTTTCACATGTGATTGAAATATACGACATGTATACATACTCTGATAGGTAACATTTCATGTCTTTCAATAGAATTCATGTGTGGATTGTGAGTTTTAAATATTTTTACATTAAAAATGAAGATTGAGGAAAATGAGATGCATTTTCATCATTTGATGCTCTTTTATTTCTAGAAAGGAAAAACACTGAACAAACAGCAAAAAAGATGTGCCATTTATGGAGATGGTGCCATACCTGAGATTACTGTTTGAAAGTGGTTTGCTTGGTTCAGTAGTGGAAATTTTGATCTGGAAGATTGAGAATCTTCCAGCAAGTCTGCAGCCATTGATGATGACAAATTATCTAGGTCACACTGTATGGGACATTGCAGAGATACTCTCTATATATCTCATATGAGCATTGTAAGGCATTTGAAAACACTTGGATACGTGAATCATTACGATGTTTCAGTATCTCACGATTTAACAAGAAAAATGTTAATGGATTACATTTCCATCCACAATTTTCTGTTAAAACACAACAAAAACAACCTGTATTTGAAAAGAACGATAACAGAGATTGGGAAATGAATTGTTTACCACAGTGTGAGTGAAAAAGATACTGAGGAAAATAAAATGAGCACTGTTAACCAGTTCAAAAGCTGGTTGTATCTGAAGAAGGTGATGCTGTGTATCTGGTGGGGTTGGAAAGGCATTGTGTGTTACAAGTTCCTTCTGCAAAATCAGATGTTGAATTCAGACAGGTATTACCTAATTTGACTGATTAAAGGTAGCAATTGATGAAAAGCAGCCAGGATTGACCATTCAGAAGGGTATCATTTTCCGTCAGGATAATACCTGATCTTGCTTCTCTTTGCTGACCCAGCAGAAATTGTTATAGCTTGGCTACCATGTCCTACCTTACTTATATTCATCTAACCTTGCAACTTTCAATTACTACTTATTTCAACCCCTACACAATTCTCTTAATGAGAAGGGCTTCAATTTACTGGCAGCCTGTGAAAACCACACAACAGTAAATTACACAGAAAGATGTCAAGTTGTGGGAGGATGAAATAATGAGGGTGTTGCAAAGATGTTGAAAAGTAGTGGAACACAATGGCACATGTGTAGATGAATAAATCTAAGTACAAATATCTAAATATTGTCTTTGAATTGCACATAAAAAGCCCTATGGATTTTTGTTCTGAAGTAATATTTTATTTGCCAACCCAAGACAATGACTGAACTCCCTCATTATTATTCACATGCCAGATTCCTTCACAGATGACAAACTATTCTCCCTGTAAATAACTCTGCTTCACTGCCTCCTAAATTATCACCAGCATGGATTTTGCTTGAATAAGTAATCCCAATGATAAAGAAGGAATATATTTTTGTTCAGAAATGTAAAATTGACAAATGTGAAATGAATGTAAAAATGCACACCCATGCATATATTTCATCACTCAAATACAAGTAATATAATTGGAAGTTGAGCCTTCTTAGTATCTGTACCTGAAAGTTGGGGCTAATTATGAAATGCTGTGTAAATAAATCTGGAAGGAGGAATTCCTCTCTTTTTTTTTTTCTGTGACAGTTTTGCATATTTGTTTATTTTTTTTTGTTCTACTAACCTAGTAAATTTTCTTGTAGACTTTTGTCACATATCTCAGCAGTATTCTAATTCTTCCACATTCTCCTAAGCTTGGAAAAAAAAAATAAGGCAGATGTTGTAGGCTTTTGGTTTTGTTTGTTAAATACCACTTTGTGATATAGTGACTTCAGTTAAAGCATTATATATACACACACTTAAATTTATAAAGCAAGTATTTAAATATTTGACAGTGAAACCATTTTCTAAATAAACTGTTGCTTCTTCATTGTTATTTGCTTTATGCTGTACCAAACTTCTCTCCTCTTTCATTCCGTGGTTAGATATTCTAATATAGGAGTTAATAGATGTTTGTATATTGAGTAAATTGTAAAACAGCTGCATTGATTTTCGTTTGGTGCAGCTTTTCTATTTAGCTATATATTGCTTGTTTTCCATTTTGTTTTCGTTTTTTCCTTCTTCTGTCTCCTGCATTTCCTCCTCTTTGTTCTCTTCTACATTCCTTATTTTTTTCTCTCTTCCATCTTTTTCCTCCTTTCTTATCTCTACCTCTTTTACCTTCCTTTTTTTCTTTCTTTCTCCTTCCTTCCTTCATTTTTCCATTTTCTTCCTTCTTTCTGCCTATTTTTCTCTCTTTTCCTTTCTCCTTTTGTCTTCCTTCTCCTGTCTCTTCATCTATCTTCTCCCTATTCTTCTCTTTATTCCTTTTTTTTTTAAATTCTCCTTTCCTTGTCTTCTCTCTTCTGTTATTTCTTCATCCTTTTTCTGCCTCTTTATTTTCCCTTTTTCTTCTTTTCATTTTCCTTTCCTTCCTTCATCCTCCTCTTTCTTTTGACTCTATCCAAAGTTCCTTAAATTTTTTTTTCTTGTTAATTTAACGATTTTAATGTAAATTCCTTCACCTCATATCTTTTTTTATTCCTCAAATTATGACCTAAAATCTATTATTCTCTAAACTTTGGTTTATGATAAGAATTTGTGTTTACTCTCATTTGACTGGCATGAATATAAAAATGAAACTTCTTAGAATTGTGCTCTTTTTTTTAATATGTATTTAAAATTTTTTGAATTTTTATCTGAGTCTTTGCATTAAAAAATAAAGAAATATCTAAATTAGTATGATACAACAAGCCTTAAATCACCAAACATTTAACCATAAAAAAACCCCTCAAAAAACTTATCATTCAGTCCTTTCATATATTCTACAGGAAACACCAGGACAAAACTTACTTTTTACAAACAATAATTTATTCTAATATTATCAATATTTTCTTGGAGGATTTTTTATCTTGAAATATTCTGTCCAATAGGATTGACTTTCTTCTGGATTACTAATACATACACATCATATTGTTTTCATAAACACTACTATGTTGAAATTCTTTCATTTTTCCTTCTTTTCCATTTTCTTATCTCCTCTTTGATTTGACCCTTGCAATATTCTGATAAATTGTAAAGAATTCATTTTACAAACTTGATTTAAAAGTGAATTGGGAAATTTAATCCTTAGTAATTTATTTATTTCAAAAAGAGAAGAAAATACTTTTTAGGCAATTTATTTATTATAAAATTTGCCATAGATTGCCTCTTTGTATCTAATTCCAGAAAACAACTGGAAAATTGCTGTGAAAGTGCACATTTTTGGTTGTATATCATTAGCAGTAAGTAACAAGTAGGTAAATGGAGTTAAATTTTAAACTTATTTCATATTTTCATTTGAATAATTTAAGATTATTTGACAGTGAGTACAACGACAATAATAATAATAATAATAATAATAATAATAATAATAAAGATTAATATAAAGAAGTTATTTTTAACTAAGTTTTCTCATTTACTCTCCAAGACTAGTAGTACACAGTTACACTGTGCTACTAGCCTTATGTGTTTAAAACCTATTTTAAACTGCTCATAGTTATGTGCTGGAGGGAAAATATGTATAAACACAAACCTCTGTTTGGAGAGATGTTGCTAGTGTATTGTTAGTTAAGACAAAAATGGCTGGTCAGAATAGATTAAAATAAAATAGGACTTTATTAAGAATGTTCAGAAGAAATGATATAAAGACCAATTAAGGGTTATGGATTATTTCTTTGATAACGAATCGAATGCAGCTTTTAAAAAATGGTTGATAATATTTTGGTTGGCTATTTCACAGATTTGGTAGATGTTAATTCAGGCTGATCTGGTTTATCATATACATAACCATCCTAGCTGAACATGATGTTTGTATAGATATTTGTATAAGATAGGTCAGTCTCTGATAATATTATAGTGGACTTCATTTTTTGAATTGGAGACCATTCTTTACAGTTAATAAGTGGGTCATTCTTAAATCCTTCATCTGAATTCATGTAGTTGTATTTCTTTAAGTTTTCATAATGTTATGATAATCCAGTTAGGTTTTCCGAGACAGAAAAATTAAATTTTTGAACTTAATTTTGCATATGATTGTACTGAAATCTCATATTTACAAGTAATTTTAGGAAGATTGATGTTAAACCTTCCTAAAATAATAAATGATTATGATATATATCTGCCTCTATTGTCATCACCACCACCACCACCATCATCATCATCATATTTTTTTAGCATCAAAAACTTGCCACTACTTAAGGGCTCTTGTCATCTACTTTGTAAGGCTTAGTGTTTTGAGATTATCATTCATTATTTCTGTTCCTACACATTCCTACTATTTGGATTGCTTGGCACTTCTTTGCCTGACTGTCATCCTTCATATACTTCACATATTTGTACTAGCACAATGCCTTTTGTACCCACCATAACTGATTTTACTGTGGCTCATCTAATTCTCTCTTTGCTCATTTGTGTTCCACCATTTTATGCATACTAACATTCCACATTCAGCAGAATCCGCTCTCTTCATTTCTTTCTAGCATTTGCACATTCTTTGCATCTAGTGTATTTATTCTTTCAGTTTTTGTTTCCCAAATCCACTGTCAAGGGCTTTAGTTGGCCCAGGGCTATAGTAGAAGACACTTGCCCAAGGTGCCATGCAGTGGGCCTGGAGTCAAAACCATGTGGATGAGGTAGCAAACCTCTCAACCACACGACTACATGTTCCTGACAATTGTTTATTTGCCTGAGATTATCATTCTTTTTCATGTAGTGGCATTTGCAATTGCTGCTAGATACCAGCTTAATAATCTCTTGAAGCAAAGATAATTTCAATAAATCAAGAATTTAGTATATCTTTCTTTCATTGTTGTTATTCCAGTGCATGCCACTGGCCTCTCTGGCAGTATTTATTCCAGCTTCTAACAACTGCCAGTTCAGCTGCACAGAGACACTGAAAAAGGTGGAATATTTAACTGAAGGCAGTTTTCCAACATGTCTTTGATTATGATATATAAAACCACTTAAAGAACTTGACAAAATTTTAATAATTAAAATTAAAAATCCAATGTAAAATTATACATGATCTAAACTAATGTAAAAACCAATCAGTACATGCAAACAGGTCCAGACAAACATGCATGTGTATGTTTGTTATTATTCTCCAGGCCAGCCTTGATTAAACAGACCTATGATGAGAAGCATTTCAACTAGAATTATCTTGTTTTCAAACATATCCTATCTTGGATTTCATAAACCAACATCTCCTTTTTTAAGACAATACAAATATGAAGTAAGGAACAGTCGGGTGCTGTTTCTTAAGGGTTAAACAACCTTACAAACAACCTATATTGTGTTGGACTTACTGTTAGAATTCAAAAGCCAGTGGCATTACTAGCTATACACTAATATATATAATCATTTGTAGAAATACATAGCTCTATCTGGAAGAGAAGCACACTCTAAGATGTGGAGCTCGTGGTTTCTGTTAAATAGCTGACCAGTGCAGCACTTCTACATATTTTATGGAAGCCATGGGTCTTCCATAAATGTGGAACAATTTGTTATATCACTAATCAGTCCATTATCACTCTTCAGCAATGGCTAGCCACTAAAAACAGTACATTTCTGTCTGTCTATTATTAACTGCATGGACACTTTTAATGACAAAATAAATTAACACTCTTTTGGTGGATTCTTACTTTTTCTCTGATATGACAATATTTGATGAAAGTCATCCACCCTTACATTCTGGACTGTTTTACTCAGCACTTCAACTTCTGCAAGACCATCTTGCAAACCATAAAGTGTGTTCTGTGTATTACAGTACTCAAGCTCTTCCATATCTCAAACTGCAGCAGATATTTTTGTTTCTTTACTAAAATGATCTCTGCTAACTTTGTAGGATCTTTTTTTTTCTCCACTTCTGAAATATGTTGCTTCTGTGAGTAATATTCCTGTTGAGTTTTCCCCACATTTTCTACCTGTTTTGCATCTAACTCTACACTAAACACCATAACACTCCAAGTGCAATAGTATCTCTGCTTGTTTAAAACCAACAAGGCAACCAACCGTAACATTGTTTCTTCCTTTACACTCAAACAATGTTTCTTGGAGCTATTCCTTATCTTTACCAAACTCCTGTCTCTCATTCCCATTACCCATGTAGGGAAACCCCTCTGATCCTGACACCTATTTTCCTATCACTTCCAACATCTCAAAGGTGATAGTGACAATTCTTAATCAATGATCACCAGAATAGTTTTCATAAAGGCGTACTCTGTTATGTCATTCACCAGTGGGCTTCCATGTTTCAGAAATTTGGTGCAAACATTTTGTTGCCCCCAAATTAGCTAAGTTTCAACCTTGTCTGAAACAATCACTTGACAAAACTGTCTGCCATTCATTCTTCTCTTGGATTATTAGCTTCTGATCAGATCTCATTATTATGGTTTGCTGATGGAGTTCTCTCTGATCTACACTTTATCAAAAGAGCTCTCAGGGTTCTAGTTCGTCTTCACACTGGTTACATGAACAGAGATCTCAAAAACATCAACGGCTCAAAGACATAATCACTGCACATATGAAGAAAACATTATCATAGCTCCCCTTCTCCCAATACAAACAGCAAGTTTATATTGTTAATATATATGTTAAATAAGCCTCACCATCACTGATGATGTCTCCTTCATCACAATCTCAACATAGCCAGGACTGTGTCGCAAAGACTGTCCTAACTCCTAATGTTTGTGTACAGTATTGCTTCCATATCTAGGATGGTACTGCTGCTATACATGCAGATGTCTTTGAGCCTGCATCCAAAGCTACTTAACTGATTGATATGAAGCCACTCATCTACACACCCTACAAAAGTGCTATCTCCTTTCTCTAACTTTTCTAATGT
Source organism: Octopus bimaculoides (assembly GCF_046866305.1). Lineage (NCBI taxonomy): Eukaryota > Metazoa > Mollusca > Cephalopoda > Octopoda > Octopodidae > Octopus > Octopus bimaculoides. The sequence continues at coordinate 106,540,053 of NC_142932.1, read as the reverse complement.
TACTGTAGTAGCCCCTGCTCCTTGGTGCTGGGTGATCTTGTGCCACTCCCCTTCAAACAGCTCTAACTCTTTCATCATCCATATTGTGTCCACTCACCCCAGGCTCTGCACTAACCACTATGCCTTATACATTCTTCCTAAATCATTAACTCTATACTTAAATGCCTTCCATTCATAGATACACTCCATATTGCCCTTCTATGGTTTGGTCAGTTTGATTGCGCTGAGCCAAATGTTAACTGTTTCTGTAGAATGAGTTAATGTTTTCAGCTGGGATGCCCTTTTGTATAACTATGATTTCTATCTTGAAGTTCCCCACCTTTTACCAGATATTACTTGATAGTGTATGATATGAGGTTTAAAACAATTATTTGCAAGTTTCTAATATAGAAGTGTAGCTATTCATAGTGTTATATGCTTAGTAGCAGGCATAGTTGCTTTGGTCAGCCCGTGGCTACAGTAGAAAACACTTGTTCAAGGTGCCATGCAGTGGGACTGAACCTGGAACCATGTGGTTGGGAAGCAAGCTTCTTACCACACAACCATGCCTGTGTGGAGACTTTTTTTTGAGCTCCTTTTCTATTGAGAAAGGATTGGGAAAGTGTTCAATGTAGACCCTGAGAGAAGAATAAGACATGGTAAAAGTGACAAGAAGTGAGATCGGTGTGCCTGGATAGAGGGAGTATGCAGCTGAGTAATTCAGAGGAGCTGAGGCTTTTCAGAAAAAGAGACTACAAGTCTGTGAGCTAGTGGTTTTGGCATGTTAGTGAGTCAATTGGCTGAAGGCCTATTTTTAAAATTATTTTTTTGATTTATTCTTGAATATTTGTGTGTGTAGCAACAGCATTGTCTTGGTAACTAATCAAGGCTGAAGTATTTTCTGGCTGTGCAGAGGGAAGAAAATTCATGGAATACATTTTTTATCAAGGATTTATATGTTGTCATGAAAGATTGTCAGAAACTGTGAGGTCCAGCATTTGTAATGATTTTAAAATGTTTGTGTGTTGTAAAGGGATTGGGGTTTAAGACCGTTCTTGGGAGTGGGACACTCAGTGATTTTGTCTTTGTGTTGTTGAAGGCGACTAAATTGTCATGTTCTCATTGAAGAATGTTTTCGAGGTCAGATATTCACGAAGTCTAGTGTGAGGTGTCTAGGCTGCATGTGGATGACAGCTTGTGTGCAGATGGTTAAGAGTAGTATCAGCTACATGAGAGAGTGTGTGTGTGTGTGTGTGTGTCAAGCTTGAAGTAACAAAAAGTAAGTAAAATGTAGGAGACTAACGGAATTTTGAGGTTGTGTTGGTGAGAATTTTATTTTGCAACCTTTTAGTTTTGGGTTCAGTCCTATTCTTTGATACTTTGAACATGTTTTCTACAGTAGCCTTAAGGTGAAAGTAAAATTTGTTACACACAAACTACAAAAGCACATCGTACACACATACATACACACACTAGGTACATTCTAATAAGCTATTTAAAATATGAATTGATAAGTATTGCCTGAGCTGGAAAAAGGTCTGATCTTTTTTAAAACGGGGGCCATATTTTTCATTAACGAAACACTTTGAAACTTGGAACACTGGTAGAATGTGTCATATAAAACATCTTTTTCTCTTAGTCTTCTTAAAAAAAAAGAAGAAATCCATAAGTTATTCCATGTTAAAGTCGTCGTATTTCTGTAATTTCAACCAATCACTGACGTCCATTCAGCCGATATACATTAAGTGCCGACTACATAAACAAACGATTCTGAAACAATTAACCCTAACCCTAACCTTAGGGTTAGGGTTAAAGCAAATTTAAAATGAAAAAAGCAAATAAAACGAAGGTATGGAGATTAAATACGCTTTACATCGCTTAATCAGCCAAAGGAGTAAATGTAAACAACTGAATACTTGTCAGTGATTGGTTGAAATTATCGAAATAAGACAATTTTTTACATGAAATAAATTCGAATACAAAAATATTTTTCTGTTCTATAACACAAAATAGATAAGTATATGAAGTTTGAAAGTCTTTCCGTACCAAAAACACTATGTAAAACATTAATGAAAAATGTGGCCCCCGTTTTAAAATAGATCCAAAAGGTCTTACATCTACGTGTTATATCTGTGTATGTTGAAGAGAAAAATCATGTTGCATTGTTTCATAAAAAAATGCTACGTCATAATCATCACAATCATTTTAATGTCGGTTTGGCAAAAGAAACCGATAGAATAAGTGCCAGGCTTATAAAAAAAGATGTGTACTAGGTTTGACACATTCAACTAAAAATTCTTCAAGGCTGTTCCCCAGCATGGCTGCAGTCAAATGACTGAAACAAGTAAAAGATAAAAGAAGCTGTTCAGAAAGTACCACAGGCTGCAGTTAGCTCATGATTGGCTTAAAGAGAAAGTTCTTCACACTTGGTTTACACTCTACATGTGTGTGGTGGTGCGATTGTAGAGTGAGGAAGTCTTTGTATACATTTCACAAAACCAGTTTCAATGTAGATTTGGAACCAAAGTGAGCAGCAAATGTAGTCTTTTCAAATGACATCCTACTTACAGAATCATCTTGGCTATGAAATGTCAGGCTGAAATGGTCTGCAAAGCTGGTTGTGATCCTCTTTGTCAGGGACAAAAAGTTCTGTTGCAGTTTTGCAGATGAGAGAGTTTTCAGGCTGATGTTTGTCTTGCAGGCATTGCAGTGGTGACTAAAAATTTCCCATATGATGATGATGATGATGATGGCGGTGGTGGTGGTTGTACATGATTCCCTTCAGGTATAATAGGCAGTGTTCTTCATCTGTACTGCTATAGTAAGACTGTAAGTAATCCTTTTGGGATTTTGTGAGGCATATGAAGGGATTTAACTCTTAGAATGGTATTGGTCACTCAGTTGTTCCCGTTTGAGAGAGGGGGATCAAAATGGTTATGAACAATAGTAAGCATAGAGAGCTGGTTTTAAGTGTCATTTTCATATCTGAGATTGTAATTCTATTCTTTCTTTTATTCTTTTATTCGTTTCAGTCATTTTGACTGCGGCCATGCTGGAGCACCGCCTTTAGTTGAGCAAATTGACCCCAGAACTTATTCTTTGTAAGCCTAATACTTATGTTATCGGTCTCTTATGCTGAACCGCTAAGCTACAGAGACGTAAACACACCAGCATCGATGTCAAGCGATGTTGGGGGGGGGGGGGGCACAATCATATACACACACATACATATACAACAGGCTTCTTTCAGTTTCCGTCTACCAAATCCACTCACAAGACTTTGGTCGACCTGAGGCTATAGTAGAAGACACTTGCCCAAGGTCCCACACAGTAGGACTGAACCTGGAACCATGTGGTTGGTTAGCAAGCTACTTACCACACAACCACTCCTGCACCTGTAAGGTGAGATTTTAGATAAAATCCACTCACAAGGCTTTGATCAGCCCAAATCCACTCACAAGGCTTTGGTTGGCCCAAGACTATAGTAGAAGACACTTGCTCAAGGTGCCACGCAGTGGGACTGAACCTGGAACCATGTGGTTGGTTAGCAAGCTACTTACCACACAGCCACTTCTGCGCCTGTAAGGTAAGATTTTAGATAAAATTGACTGCTATTTATAGTAAATTGAGTGACCACATCTTTATTGACTTATATAGTCAAAGATGTTTAGAATGCTGGTCTGTCAATCAGTGATATTAGTAAATGAGTATACTGTCTAGTGCAGATTGTTTAGTACGATAAAGAATTTAGTCTTTGTCACCATTAGAAGTATTGGTCATTGTATTGAAATCTTTGGGGATGATACCTTCAGAGAGTTGAATCAACTAAGAAACTGCATTGTGGTCATTCAAAAGCTAGAAATTGCAGTCAAATCTTCCTCAAAACATATCCTATTTCTTTCAAAACCCTAAATGCACCTTAATACTATTTTTACTCCCGAAAGTTGGGTGATCATGATTAGAAAATCTTTTTATAAATCTGCTGAAGCAGAGCTGATCTGGGACTAAACCAGAGCTGATCTGGGACTAAACCATAAAGACATTTGAAAGAAGTGAGATAGGTGAACTAAGATTATTATTTGGAATGTTGAGTGTTAATATTTCATTGTGTGAGTGTGTGTGCATCAGTACCCATAATTTGGCAGAATTGGTAGAACATTGAATAAAATATTCTATGGTTTTTAGCTGTGTACCTTTATGTTATGAATTCCAATCATGTCAAGATCAGCTTTGTCTTTTAGGCGTTTGAAGTTGATAAAAAATAAGTACCAGTTAAATATCAGAATTGGTGCGATTGATTGTTCCCCACCCCCACATACTTGTGGCCTTGTGCCTAAGAAGTCACTATTATTACTCTCTGCAGCCTCCCCAAATTGTGCATCCCTGTTCCCTCATCTTCTCCAATCTTTATAGATGTTGCTTACTTCCTTCTCCCGCTTCCCCATACACTCTTGAAAGCCTCCACTCTCCCCACCAACTTCTACCCCTGCTAGCTGAAGTGCCACTTGGACATCACCACTGTCTGTCTCCTTGGAGATACCTCTAATCCATTCTCTCTCTCTCTCTCTCTCTCTCTCTCTCTCTCTCTCTTTCTCTCTCTCTCTCTCTCTCTCTCTCTCTTTCTCTCTCTCTCTCTCTCTCTCTCTCTCTCTCTCTCTCTTAAATGTGAATAGTCATGTAGCTTCTCTCTCCAACCTCATACCTTAATCCTCATCTAACATACGGATGTTGCATCCTTCCTTCCTGAGTTTGTTGTCTTGTGAGCTGCATGGTGACCTCAGTAGTGCCGATAGCATGTAAAAAGCACCTAGTACACACTGTAAAGTGGTTGACATTTGGAAGGGCATCCAACTGTAGAAGCCATGCCAAAACAGACACAGGAGCATGATACAGTCTTTGGACTCCTCGGGTCCTTGTCAAATCATCCAATGGGATATGGACCTCAAATGATAATGATGATGACTTCTATATTCTGCATACCATTAATTTTAGATCAAATTACAAGTCTAGTTTTGGGTTGATTTAATTGATATCTCCCCCTCACAATTTTTTTTTGTAGCCCTGTGCCTCAGTTAAAAATCATTCATATTTTTATTATTAATGGAAATGGAGTAATGGGGCTCAAATATCTAAGCAGTAACCAGTATTTAGTTTCGTACCTTTGTATTCAGGAGTATTTTTGACAGGGGTTGATAAAATAAGCTTGAGCTATGAACTGGAGGATAGATTCACTTGATTGCACCCTACCCACTACAGATTTTACTTTGTGTCTATGCATGAAATAAGATGAAATAAATAAGATTTTCAGTTTTTAAATTAACTATTTTAATAACAAATTGTTAATTTCTGTGGCAGGTAAAAAAAATCCTGTGTTTTACTATTAATTAAAGACTTAATTACAAAAGCAAATCAAAAGGGTTTATGTATGGTATGGTATAAAGAAATATTATTAAAAAAAACATTTGTGATATTACAAAGAAGGGAAAAATTATTGCACTTTATGTATATTTAACTAAAAGTCAAATTCTTTAGTGAAAAAGGATTTTCAGTTGTTGGGCCTCACAGAGAGGATGGCAGGAGACCAAGACTCCTGGCAGTTTGCTGTACTTGAGAAAATAAATCAAGCTAAGTAAAATTGTGGTTGTCCTTATATACTGGTGTGTCCCCTGCATCCCTCTCTTGCTGAGCGATCCTAATCTTGCGAGCTCTTGGGTGCTGGTGCCACGTAAAAAGCACCCAGTATACTCTGCAAATTGGTTGGTGTTAGGAACGGCATCCAACCATAGAAACCATGCCAAAACAGCTGGCCAACTCCTGTCAAACCGTCCAACCCATGCCAACATAGAAAACAGACGTATGATGATGATGTAGTAAAATGCATATGAAATGATATTTTCTATCAGCTTTCAGATTCAGCTCGAATGTAGATTTTTCTGCTTTTGAATATCCAATTTGGTTTCTAGTAAATGGGTTTTTTTCATTGTTCTGTTTTATTTCAGGTGGAATCCTTTTTCTTGGGTCAGGAAATAGAAGACACAGAAGCCCCCATGCTGGAGGCTGCAAAGTTCCTATTACCAGCAGAAAATATCGAAGGAGCAAACTTGCAGACTGTTGATCCCGAAACACATGCTCGCCTTGAAGCTCTCCTAGAAGTTGCAGGTAACAAAATTCGTTAGAAAAAAAAAAAAAAAGTAATCATATATACATACATACGTGTGTGTATGTATATATATATATATATATATATATATATATATACACACATATGTTTGTGTATGTAATGTAGTTAGATAATGTGTGTACATACATGTGTGTGTGTGTGTGTGTGTGTCTATATATATATATGTGTGTGTGTGTGTGTGCATGTGTGTATAATATAGTTAGATAATGTGTGTACATATATGTATTTGTATATATGTTTGTGTTTGTGTATATGATATAGATGTATTATGTGTGTACATATACGTATGTATATATATGTTTGTGTGTTCATATATGTTTATGTATGTTTTATATATATATATATTTATATTGTGTATATGTATGTGAATAATATATTACTATTTTTCTTAGAGTAAACATGTTTGAAGTGTCATGTTTTTGTCATGAAGAATTTCTCCTTGAAATAGATACTTTGTATGGTTCTGTCTCAGTTCTTTCCTATTAATCCTAAGCTGCCTTTTGGAATATTATTCCTAGTTTTTTGACATTTTTTTTTCATTTTGGTTATTGCATTTGGAATTATTTTTTTCTGTTCATAACTTTTATTTTTGTTCATTTGAACATTTAACAAGGGGCAACTTCCATGACACCTTCTGTCGATAACTTTCTAATCTACATTGTGGAATTTGATTTTGGATATCTTTATCTTTCTTCTGGTCAAATTCTGTTATTTTTTTTATTGTTTCTATCTTTTACTTGTTTCAATCATTTGGCTGCGGCCATGCTGGGGCACCACGTTGAAGGGTTTTTAATTGAATAAATTGACCCCAGGACTTATTAAAAAAAAAAAAAAGACTTTTTTAAAGCCTGGTACTTCTATTGGTTTCTTTTGCTGAACCGCTGAGTTATGGAGATATAAACATACTAGCACACTGGTTGTCAAGTGCTGGTGGGAGGCAAACACAAAAACACTCACACACACACACGACAGGCAGGCTTCTTTCAGTTTCCATCTACCAAATCCACTCAAAATGTTTTGGTCAGCCTGAGGCTATGGTAAAAGACACTTGCCTAAGGTGCCACGCAGTGGGACTGAACCCAGAACCATGTGGTTAGGAAGCAAATTTCTTACTGCACATCCGCACCTGCTGTGTTTGTTTGTTTTTTTTTAATAATTGTTTTATATTGTACATAAAAAAACGTTTTGTGCTTTTGTTATATTTGCTTATTAATACACATTTGGTTTAGAAACATTAACAAAGATATTTTGCAAACTTTGCACTGGCATTTGGTATAAAAGCTGATATAGGTCACTACACAGAAAAATGAAAGATCATGGGATTTGAGTTTAGTTGCAGCAAATAAGATCCTGATTTGAATCAAAACATTTTATCGTGTTAACGGAATTTAAATTCTTACATTATATTATCTCAGAACCTTTTCTACAAGTATAGCTATATTGATTCATAGAAATTTTTTTTTTTCACCTGTGTATTGACCCTTTGAGCCCTGTCCTCCTGAACCTTATTTGACCATATTACCTGGCTTTCTGAGCAAAATAAGCTGAAAATTGGGTTAGTCGCCTGACTGGCCCTCGTGCCAGTGGCACGTAAAAGCACCCACTACACTGTCGGAGTGGTTGGCATTAGGAAGGGCATCCAGCTGTAGAAAACTTGCCAGATCAGATTGGAGCCTGATGTCGCCTCCTGGTCCACCAGTCCTCAGTTAAATCGTCAAGCACATGCTAGCATGGAAAGCGGACGTTAAGCGACGATGATGATAATGATGATGATGAAAACAAAAATATCAATGTTACTAACAATCTAACAACACAAACATACAACAGAGATGCCTACCTGGCTCCTAGTGCCAATATTCCACCTTGGTATGCCAATTGGTCTAGCATGTTGATCCTCTTTTGACTTGTTAGGTATCTCCACTTTAGCCTGAGTGGTGTGCAGATTAGTCGTTTCAGTGAGATTCTACCAAAATGCTTCATTAAGGAATAGGTCTACAAAACCTTGTGGGGTTGAGTTTTCATTTATGTTTGGTGAAATGTTTCTAGGCCCACAATTAGAGTCATCAAAAGATAAATCAACTGGAGTGTAACTCTTATTCCAATTTACAGGTACAGTGTTAGTTTGAGCAGGTCTCCTATCACCTGAAGGGCCAGGACCATGCCCCTTCTCCTTCTCACTCTAGAATTTGATTCTTCATTACTCACACTAGAGTCCGACTCAATGTCACTGTCAGAAACTGAATCAAGATCACTTGCAGGATATTCTTCATCATTTTCAATATCTAACTCACTTAATTCGTCTAATTGAGTGATCACGTCAGCAGCTGTGAACAGCTGCTTATGTTGTTGTTTTGATTCAAAAATTCCGGGTTCAGGTTGACTTCATTTCATGGTGAAAGAACTTTTAATTTCAACATCAAAATAAGCCACATTCAACTCAGAAAGGCAGCAGACAGGTTGTTTTACCATTCTATAGTCCTGGGGTGAGTGAGCATTCTGATTGGATAAAAATAAATCATTATACTTTAATGCAGATGCACTCCACTAGTAGAGCGGGGCTACAGTATTGAGAAAAATAAGCCATCCACTGATAAACTGGTGTTATGGGCTCATAGGGTTAAGGTGATCAAATAAGGGATTAAATGTCTATGTTGTTACTTAGTTTCAGATGGATTAAGGTAATTAATTGTCATTAATACACTATTTTACTTGCATAATTAGAGACCACTTTTTGTAAAATCATTTGATGAGGGCAGCTTCAATGACCTTTGCAGATCCTTTCACTGTGTGTGTCTGTTGCAGACATGGAGGCAATGTTTTAATGTGAGATGCTAATAAATGTTTTAATGAATATATCAATATACAATTATGTTTAAAAAAGAAAAACTGAGAAAAGTATTTTACATAGAAAAAAAAAAAATCCACATCCAAACCTGCACAAATTATAAATAGAATTGATTAGATTGGAAGGTAATGCAAACTTGGACATAAATAATGTATATTATTAGCGCTGATATTTTCACCTATTGCCAAGTTTTTATCAAGAAGTACTTTTTTCCAACTTGAGCATCTCCTGTTGAATAAATTGCTTTTTTCAAGAAGTTCAAATATTCAGCCAGCTCACTTCCTTGTATAATCAAACTTACATTCAATACATCTAAATAAATGAGTATACCCTGTAACTTTTTTGGGTCATTAGAGTACATCTGAAGACTTAATTTGCATGCGGTGATGATTCAATGGAAGATAAACTGTAGTTTCTTGTTGCCAAACCTATTTAAGTAGATGCTTATTAACTCTGGTTAGTACTGGAAAATACTGGTTTTCATCATTCTGTACCATTAATGTTTTCAATAGCAAACTATATCTCCTTATGGTAACTTTTGTGTCTAGGTAAACTGAGTTTTAATCTCTATGCAATTCTATTTGTCTGCATCTGTTTATGTAGTGATTCTCTCATCACTATCCTGGCAAGTACGGTAAAGATTGTTTCCCTATTGAACTTTCAATAAGACCTCAACATATATGGTGTTCTCTTCAGCTGTCATCATTTTATACTGGCTGTCCATGTTGTTATGATTTAAGTGGGTCATCACAGTCAGTTATATTAAGATCTACAGCTTTTGTAGGTGTCTTGCTTGTATACGTCATTTTTGGCTTGAATTCTATGAGTGGATTTCCTTTCTGTGACATCCACTTTTGTGTGTACTGGGTGCATTTTACAGCACCCACACTTGAGTGCTTGTCATGTTTTTGGCAAGACAAGGCTAAAACATGGTTCCACTCAGCTTTGTTTTCCAAAATAAAATATTGTCATTGATTAATATTGTTTTCCTCACCGCATAACTATTTATAGTAATTTTTTTAATGTACTCTGCATATGTTAACACTGGCTTAAATTTCAAATTCTGAATAACTTAATGGATGTGTGGAATACACCTTAGAATAGCTGATGATGAAATATAAATTGTCAACCTTTTGGTCTGTAGGCTTGCATGCTATTAATTTAGTCTGTTCTAAACATTCAAACAACTCATTCAGTTTTCCTTCTGAAAGACAAATGCATTATATCTTAGAATGCATTCATCTCCCCACTAAGCTAAAGTAAATAATATGACAAACAATTGTACCCATGCATATTCATTGATAAAGCACCTTACGTGCTGAGGTTGAATGAAAGATTCATGTTAAATTTGAGAATGATTTGATATTGATTTGTCAATCAAAATAGCTGAATGGATATTAAAAATAAATAAATGATCTGTTAGAAAAAATATAAAATAAATACTTCATTTGTGGCTGGGGTCCAGCTTCCTGTCAACCAACTATTCTCTTTTTCATCATTAAAATTCATTGAAATGTATTAACAATCAAATGTTTGTTTGTTATAACATTAAGATGGTTGGAAGTTCTTTGTTTTGGTTTATTTATTCATATTTTTGTGCTCAAGGAGGACATTGACCTTAGCAAATGAGTCATCTTGGATAAGATTTAGAAAGTGATATACAACAAACTCAAATAATCAAATCAAGGATTATTCATCTTCATAATGATATGATTTATGATCTGAATATCTGCAATGTGGTCATTAGTCATCAGAGTAATTTTCTTTTCTATTTTCAGTGTTAACTTGGGAAAGCTGGGTATATTTTGTGCTTTATTACTTATTAGTCCACGTTAATGCTGTATTATTTATTATAAATTTGTTAAATTTTTAATATTTCTTGATGAGTCCTCAGTATGCAAATGTGCTGTCTGTCTTGTAGAGTCAGCCATGGTTGTTTGTTTACTGCTTGTGGTCATTTCTCATTTAAGCAATTCAAATGGAGGAAGACAAATGTGTGTCCTGTGTTGTAATCTAGCTATTATTTTATAGCTAAGATATTTACAGACAGACAGACAGATAGTTATTTATTTATTGTTATATATTAATATGATTTGTTAGTATGTAACGTAGTTTTGTTTAGTGTTTTAGGTACTTATATAGTTCGACAGACATAGGCACTCTATTTAGCCAATAGAGAGAAACTAGAAGTAATCCATCATTCATCATCATCATTTAATGTCCTCCTGCCATGCTGGCATGGGTGGCCATCCAACTTTTCCACAACATAACTACAATATATCTGAAAAATGGTACACTACACTTTATTGTTGCAGATTATGCTCAGAACACTTACACAACAAAGAAAAATATAGGTTTCAAATTTTGGCACAAGGCCAGCAATTTGGGGGAGGAGGAGGAAATTGATTACATTGACCCCAGTGCTCAGCTGGTACTTATTTTATTGACTTATCAAAGGAAAATATTGGAAATAGATTTTAAAAAATGTTTGGACATGTGAAATCACAGTTTCTTCCTCAAGCCCTGCCACTTCAAAAACAAAAGCACCTCCAAAGACTCAACAAGGGTACTACAACAACATCCTAAAAACACTACCTCTCTCACTCAGTCCTGATAAACATAAAAACACATACAAATAGCTGCAACATTAATAGCCTCACTGGTTCCAGCCATTGTGGTTGGATGTCTTTTTCTTGGCCAAATATCACCAATAATATATGCAGAAGAGCAGCAACTGTTGCATTCTGATGGAGCATATCGTACCTGCCTTGATGTGATGGTAATCAAAATCTAAGAGTATGGAAATAGATTGGACAGTGGAAAATGTGCAACATGTCCAGACTGTGACATGTCATCATCATCATCATCGTTTTGCGTCCGCTTTCCATGCTAGCATGGGTTGGACGATTTGACTGAGGACTGGTGAACCAGGTGGTTACACCAGGCTCCAATCTGATTTGGCAGAGTTTCTACTGCTGGATGCCCTTCCTAATGCCAACCACTCCGAGAGTGTAGTGGGTGCTCCTATGTGCCACTGGCATGAAGGCCAGTCAGGAGGAATTGGCAACGACCATGCTCGAAATGGTGTATTTTACGTGCCACCTGCACAAGTGCCAGGAAGGTCTGACCGTGAAGAAGAATTTGTGTATCATGCCTTGTTGCTCAACCAATTGTGTGTGTGCTTTAGGACTGCATGAACTGAGATGACCTGAGGTTACAACTTGACAGTGATAAATAACAGATAAATCTCTCTTAAATTGCACCCTACTGTCTTAAAGGAAGGATTTGGACGTAGTGATGCATTAAATGCATGACTAGCTATATCTTTTTCATCTAGGTGTTCTTAGTTATGTATGAGCTGATTCCAGTGTAAAGTTCCCAAATCTTTCATTGTTTCTAGACATTCAGGTAACACCAGTTATGCTTGATGTAAATGTTAGTACTGAAATTTTAATTTTGGCCATTAGAGATAATGCTTACTTTAGTTTCTGACTAATGAATGCTGTATGTATGTTTACTTTAGTATTGGGCTGTGCATTGCTGCTCATGTTAATCACTTTTTTTGTGGGGAATTCTATAGTATATCATTATTATCATATAATACCAACTTTTCCATGCCTGCATGAGTCAAATGGCATCTAGTGAGGTACATATTCTATGGCTGGGTTCCCTTCCTGTTACTATCCCTCATCTATTTCCAAGTAAGGTAATATTTACCCATGGCCAGTCATATTTTTCATGGAAGACTAGAAATAAACATTACTTGTATGATGGTGATGTTTGTTTTCACATATCAAAACAAAGGTACTCACACAGACACACACACACACACATATAATTCTTTATTGCCCACAAGGAGCTAAACATAGAGGAGACAAACAAGGATAGACAAAGGGATTAAGTCGATTACATCGACCCCAGTGCATAACTGGTACTTATTTAATCGACCTCGAAAGGATGAAAGGCAAAGTTGACCTCGACAGAATTTGAACTCAGAACGTAGCGGCAGACGAAATATCGCTAAGCATTTCGCCTGGCGTGCTAGTGATTCTGCCAGCTCACCACCTTATATATGTATGGCTTGCTACCATACACACACATATATGAAGGGCTTCTTTCAGTTTCTATTTACCAAATCCATACAAAGCTTTACTCCACCTGAGGCTACAGTAGATGGCATTTCCCCAGGGTATTATGCAATGGAATTGAGCCCAAGACCATATGGTTGGAAAGCAAGCTTTCCAACCATACAACTATGCCAGGTGTGTTATTTCCTTATCTGATACTGTTTTGTGTTGTTACTATAGTTGCTCCTAGTTGTAACTACATGCTTAGCCCATGAGAAAGTGCTATGCTTGAAGGACCAAAGCAACACTTTGTAATGAAGTTTATGAATTTCATGTTTGTAACTGAATTTGTAAATCAATTCAATCATAGTTGACTTGGTCATGGATTTATATATTTATTGTTGTCTATAAGAAAGATTTTGTGTTTTCGTCATCTAGATTTGTTAGGCATACAGGACTTTTTTTCCTGTTTTACAAGATTTTTGATACGTTTTTCTTTTTCATTGTTAGTATGCATTTGATTCATTCAACACCATATATGGTTTCTGTATTTTCAACAGGTGCAGTATCTTATTTATTTAAATATATTTCTTGTATTGCTCTGTAGCTTGGTCTATTCGTTTGTTAGAATATGATTAGTGTTTGTTTTATTCAGTGTGCTTTGTTTGTGGAGGAGATTCTAAATGCTCTTCTCAGTAAGGATTTTACCATTGACATTAGGGTATTTAGTAAGCCACTATGATTTTCTTTTTTTTTTTAAACTGATTGATATTTGAATATCAGTGAACAATAGAGTTACTCTGTAAGGTCTGTGTGTTTCTATTTAAAAAAAAAATCTTATTTGATCCTACCCTTGACATTGTATACATCAAAATATCCACAAGTTCACACCATCTTCATTTTAACGTCCACTTTTCCATGCTAGCATGGGTCAGATGACATTTGTTGAAGCAAATTATCTATGGCCATTTGCCTTTCCTGTCACCAACCCATACCTGTTTCCAAATAAGGTAATATTTCCCCATGACCAGACATGTTTTCATGGAAGAGTGCAAATTAGGAACATTGCTTGCATAAGGGTGACACTTGCTTACAATTAACACATGATAACACACCACACATTTTATATATGTGTGTGTGTGTGTGTGCACACGATATGTCCTTGTTGAAGCTCTTTCCCACAGCATAGTCTCCTAATACCCATCCTCTCTCTACTTGTGCCCACTCACTACATTCACTTTCTCCAATCCCTGATCCACTTCACTATGCATGCCTCCCAGTAACTTCGGTGTATGGCCTCCTGCCTCCTCCTTGTCACATCTTTACCATCTTCTCTCTCTGCTCTCTTCACCTGAGGCAGTTATGTTTCTCCTCTAATGCAAGACACCTTTTCTGTTCTTCAATACTTCCCTTCCCTCCATCATCATCATCATCAGTTAAGTCTGTTTTCCATGCTGGCATGGGTTGGACTGTTTAAACAGGAGCTGACGAGCTGGAGGGCTGCACCAGGCTCCAGTCGTCATTCTTTTTTGGCATGGTTTCTATAGCTGGATGTCCTTCCTAATGCCAGCCACTTTATTGAGGGTACTGGTTGTTTTTATATGACAACAGCATGGGTGCTTTTTACCTGGCAATGTGGTATGAGTGCTTCTTATGTGACACTAACATGGGTGCTTTTTATGTTCTGCCAACACAGGTGTTTTTACATGGTGCCAATACAAGTGCCTTTTATGTGGTGCCAGCATGGGTGCTTTTTACATGGCACCAGTGCCTACAGTGTTGCCAAGTGGCTTGCAAGACAAGGACATCTCTGCTGAGAGAAGGAGAGAAACTGAGAGAAGTGGTTGTGTGCCAAGTGAAAGGTTGGAGTATGGTACAGGGTCAGGGAAACTTAACCAGAGTGTCACTAGAAGTGTAAAAAAATGATATTCAAATTACCGAACATCAATTTTGTTATTTAAATAGTTAATCTGATTCTTTGCTGTAATGATAATTCTTTTTTTTATCTCTATGTGAAATAGTTCAGAACAGTGTAGTGTGGAATCTGTTTGTTGGGTTCTCTTCTCTATTGTATGTTTATAGATGCTATTATCCAATGACAAGCTGGATTAGCAAATTTGTATCATTCATTCAGAGGAATCTGTCTATCTTACAGTGAACATCAGAATTGTCTACTAACCATAATCACTGTATTTTTACCATCAACTGCTTTTTTTTTTTCTTTTTCTCTTTGCCTTCACTGAAGCACTTTTATTAACTCACACACCTGTGTTGAATTATGAGCTCTACTCCGAAATTTATTGCTGTAGTATGATTGAAAAGAAAAAAGACAATACCAAAAAGTAATGTTCTTGTTTACTTCCAAAATTAAGCTACACCAAACATGCTCTAGTACTTTGAAGATGACTTTAGGAAGTGAACGTGCTGTAAGCTATAAACCACAACGTTGTAACCAAGTTGGGTAGATGTCAGCATGTAGGATCATCACAAGATTTTTCTCTTTTTACAGGTTTTGAATTATGACCTTGATCAAGGAATTTAACTCTATTTCTGTTACTCTCCTAACTAGGAATAAAGTTATAAAACAAACTTAATGATGGCATGCATCATGTTCTTAGAATTTATTGATGAATGAATCAAGTGAAGTTGAATGTCAATTACATTGAGAATATCTGTGAGGAAGGATCATTAGGAGGTTTATTTTCTCTGAAACTAGTCCTGTTTATCCAGTTTGTTTTATTAACTAGTGTTATTCCCTCCCTCTTCGTATGTATCTCTTGTTTTGGCTCTAAATACAAATCATTAATGTAAGGACATTATAATTGTGTTTTTTTTAATGCATTATGTAATAGAGAGTCTAAATGGTAGTGTCTATAAGAGGACACATAGAACAGGCTTCTTAGAGAGAAACTGTAGGAATGTCACCATTTGTTAGAAATGTTAAACATAATTTAATTATCACTCTTACTTCTATTTTAAGTCACATGACTGTATGATAACTAAAAAAATATATCTTCGATATTATATAACTCATAAATGGTGAAGTATTATGCTAACTTTTTACTGCTGCTCACCTTTGCTTCTACTTCTGCTAGAATAATATTTTTTTGTATAAACCTGAATAAGACTGTTTTGATGTGGGATACACATGCCTTGTGTCATGATGCAAGACAACACTCTGCCTTTCATACTTCAGATTCACCGTTAAAGACTGGGCTTTTCATTGTAGTTTATTCATGATAAGCAAAATGGAAACTACTTATGTCAACCAAGACTGAAATCAAGACCTGTATTACCTTTGTTCTCAGTATATTTCTGTACACATGGAACCTGAGGTTACGTGCTTCAGACCAAAAACATTAGCTTGGTACTTTCCATTACCTTTGTCTGAATGCAATTCTTAAGTTTCCGTAGGATGAACTGCATTCCAGATATGCTCATCATCAAGATTTAGGACATTGAAAACATATGTATATATCACCATCATTTAACATCCATTTTTCATGTTGGGATTGGTTGGATGGCTTGACAGGATCTGATGAGCTGCAGAGCTGTATTGGGATATATATATATATATATATATATATATATATATATATATATATATATATATATATATATATATATATAGCTGACATTGGAACCTGCTGCAGCCCTATGGTTTGGCAGATCCTGTGAGGATCTCTGTCTCTCTCTATATATAATGTGTGTGTGTGTTAGTATCTGATATTGAAACCCAATGCAACCCTGCAGCTCATCATATCCTGTCAAACAGTCTAACCCATGCCATTATGGAAAATAAATACCAAATTATACATTTCATGAGTATGTATATATCTGAGGGGCATTGAGTTGATTAAATGAAGTCCACAGGTCATCAATTCATATTTCACTGTAAGCATTTTGATTGTCAAAAGGACATTTTTTTGTTTTAGTTTAGTTTGAAAATAAATGCCAGGTCACTTGAGAAATTAATTTGAAATAGATTAATATCATATTCAAATGGATTTATTAATCAACTATTTATTGCAATAAAAACAGGTTTAGTACCATTTAATTTGTCTGAATCTTCCACAAGATAACTTGATGTGCATTCAATATATTTGCATTGTTATGAGATGTACTGAAACAGTTTTAATGTTGTCAGAAAGGTGTTTCATAATTAGTATTTTATTAAACAATTCATATGTATTTTTGTACCCAATGTTATATCTGACTTTTATCTCTAAATTCAGTGTCTGTTGCAAAGAATTTGATGAATTTGATCTGATTTAAGCAAGGCAGCGAAGAATTAAATGTACTATGTTTACAGGAACGAAAACTCACAAACATGTTAAATATGATGATGAACATATTGTGAACACATGGCATGGATTATTACATGTGGTTACAAAAAAATACAGGTAGATTAGAGAAAACTTGAAATTTAAGTAATTAAAACTGATCTAAAATAAATAGAAGAGAAAGAATCGGCTTGATGAATGGAAGACAGAAGGAATTTATGTATGTTAAATTCATCTTGACTTGGGACAGAAATTTAAAATTAGGAATGATGGAAATACCTCAAATTAGGGTAATTCTAAACTGGAATTTATAGTCAGTTCATTCATATATTGCCAATAATTACATATAAATCAAATTGTTGTAGATGTGTTCTATTTTTTAGGTTATGTGGAAATTTATGTTCAGATGACCTTTTTCTTCTGTGCTTTTTAGTCTTTTACCTTCTACTTAATTGTTACAATGGAGTCTTAAATTTGATGTTCTAAAAGAGGTAAGTTGAAGAATCAAGATTTTTATGAATATTTTCTTTTATTTTTTAAAATCTATTGTATTATAAATTTATTAATATAGTTACAAGAAAAATGTCACAAAAGTGCTTAATAGCAGCAGTTAAGAAAAACATAAATGTAGCTATCATTAAAAATTACGACAAGTAAATTTAGCAAAAAGACAAGTATAAGCTAAAAGATATCTAATACTTGCAAAGGAAAGATCTGTTGAATTTTATCAACTATTTTGTCTCAAAATTTCTTACTGAACCATAAAAAATTTAATTTTAATATTGTTTCCATGTCAACAGATGCTGCATTTGTTGTGACATGAAGTTAAACAGTAGAATGATGTATCTAGATTTTATTACATTAAGAAGTATAGAATATTTTAGAATTTCTAACACATTATGTATGCATTAGCTTCAGTTAATAGTGAGTAATTGGTAGCTTCATAATGTAAAAGTTATATTTTTTTCCTTACCAAATATTTACTTTCCGTAATGGTTCTGAAAACTCATTTAACCAAAATTTGTTCAAGGTTTTTTTTCTGTTTTTAGTTGAACATCTCTTGTTAATTAGTTTGTGACACTCGTGTTCAAGCAGACTTATGGCACAAATGTAAACAACTGAATGTTGAGAGGTGACCAGAGGTGTTAATTCATTACAGTAGTTTTTTTTTCTTTCTGTGCATTACATTTTGGAGCACATTTATTTTCAAAGTGTCTTGCATTTAATTCATTGTTTCACTTACTTTTGTATGCCTAAGACAGTGAGATCAGGTGAGATGTGTAACTGTTATCCTTCAGAAAGTATTACCTGTTGTTGGGTAACTTTTAGCCTTAGCAAACTCATTGAATAGTAAATCTGCAATAGACGAGTAATAGGTAACGGCTTCATTATTGTTGTACCTGTTCTCTTTTTTTCTGTAATTGATTATTTCTTGCATGGCAGTTTTTCACTTGTTCTGACCGTTTGTTATCTCCTTTGTGAGGTTAGCTTTCACTATTTCTTCCTATGTCTTTCTCAGTCTTCCTTTTCCCCCAGATTCCTTCCATTTGGATTGCTTTCTATCATGTTTATGTACAGACATAAACATATGTCTGTACAAGTGCAACTAGTGTTGACTCTTTAATGATTTGTGCTTATGGAAGATAGAAAGTAAAAGTTAGCTGTATAGGCGTTTAAGTTTGGCAGCTATATAGTCCAGGCCGTCATTTTATTAATGAGTCAATGTACCAATGTGTTGGTCAAACCACTTTGTGACATGTATTGAGCATGCTTTTCAATTGAAATGAGTTTCTGGTTGAATCTGGTTGTTAAAGTCCTTTGTATTTGTAGTAAATATAAACTAGAAAATGTTGTTGGTACATTCAATTGACTTGCTCTGATCAAACATGTCCATTGTGCAGATGTAGTTTATTGAAGGAGAATTGGGATAGTCAAATTATAATGTCCTAACAATACTTTTATTCATATTTCGCTATCAACTTTTGTAGGATTAGAGATTAGTTATCAGTTATTCTAATTACCAATACCAAACCACTATAGTGCTTGCATAAGCCTGTCTAACTGATTATTTACTGGATATAATATGCTGTCTTAGAACTATGCTTTTTAGAACATGTATCACTAATATTTACTTGATTGCTTTAATTTCAAAGAATTTGAAAAAGTAGTTTGTTATAATGTTGCTTTTGCTGACTGATAAATTGAATGCTGTATAATTTTTTTTTTCTGTGTTTTCATATTGAAAAGTTTACTTGGTAGCATATTTGATTGTGATTAAAAAAAACTTGTCATATGAAAGGAATCATCTATGAATTTTTTGTAGCTCTATGCACCATGGATTTGCTTGATCAGGGCTGACCTGGGCTAAACAACATCTCTAAATACATACATGTAGTCTGATTTAATGAAAGAAGCATTACACAATTTCACTTGCTAAAATTAGCAGTTGATTCAAACTGAATCTTAGCTAACCTCAGGAAATCCCAGGATATAATGGACAATGTAGTTCCCAGTACATTATGCTTTAAAAACAATGACAGAATGACCTTGGCTGGGAATTTAGTACAATTGAGTAGGTTAACACTAAAAAAAAAAAATCAAATAAGGAAAAATACTCTAAATAAAAAACTTGGACATACACGAGGCATTGTTTATTGAAACAGTGTCAGCTCTTGCCTTTATGGTTACAGGTATAATCATCCCAAACACTTAGCTATGCTACAAAACCCCAGAACACTACAACAGTATCCTTTAAACACTATCCTTCTCTCTCTGTCAAGACAAACATAGCGTACTGTGCACATACACACACAGCTTCAAATCTGTAACCTCACTCGCTTTAATCACTGTGTTAGGATATCCACCAACAACAATTGTTTCTGATATAGACAAATGACGTCGAATCTGGGGAAGGAGTTAGTTGATTAAATCAACTCCAGTACTTGACTGGTACTTTATTTTATTATCAAAAAAATTTTATTGACTGGAGAGATGAAAGATAAAGTTAATCTTTGCAGGATTTAAATTCAGAAGACGGCCAGCTGGCAGAATCGTTAGCACGCTGGGTGAAATGCTTAGCGGTATTTCGTCTATCTTTACGTTCTGAGTTCAGATTCCGCTGAGGTCGACTTTGCCTTTCATCCTTTCGGGGTTGATAAGGTAAGTACCAGTTGCGCACTGGAGTTGATCTAATTGACTGGCCTCCTCTCCCCAAATTTCAGGCCTTGTGCTTATAGTAGAAAGGATTTAAACTCAAAACGTAAAGGACCAGAAGAAATACTGCAAGGCATTTTGTCTGATGCTCGAACAATTCTCCAAGTCCACCAGAGGACATCGACTGTCATGATCTGTGCCTATTTTGTCTATTTCTGTTATAGCTACTTCAAAATTTACTGTTAGCAAAAAACTGTGCAGATAGTGGAGGTGAGCAGAAACATGCTCAAATTGCATTTAGTACTTAGCACAATTCGGTCATGATACGTAAGCAACTACACCCACAGTTTGTTAGGATTTAATTGAAAATGAAATCGCGTTCAAAATTTAATTTAACCGATTACAAAAATGAAATTATGGAACAGTTGCTAATATGTTTAACAAGTTTCTTTTTAGCTGTATTGTGTATTATTGGTTGTCGGTCTTTAATATTTAGAACAAAGTATATTCTTTAATGTAATTATATAATGTAATATAAACTAAAGTGTGTTGCATATGAAGATATGAATAATTATGATAGTGATGATGATGTAGAGAAGTCTCTGTTGCCAAATATTTCATTGTATAATATTTTAATTGGCTCCAGTATATGCTTAAAAAAATCATTTTGTGAAAACCTGCCTACCGATCAGTCACATTTGCTAGTAATATGACAAATGTTAATTGCAAGTTAGTTTAATTTACAGTGGCAAATGACATTTTAAACTTCAAAAGAGAGAAAGAGAACATGTATACCAGATATGGCACCTTTTACTTTGTTTTCTTATGAGATCAAGTACTAGATATGGAAGTGGCAGATTTAATTATGTTAAACATTGTTGTAATATTTTTGTAAGAATTGATAAATTAACTTTCTGTACAGAATTCTGGACTAGAAATATGAAGTATATGAGAGTAATTTCTTCTTCAATGTTAGAAACCAGTGTCTTTCATTGGAACTGATGAGAAATAAATTAATAAAATAAATAAATAAAGGACGAAAGATAATTGAAAATATGCTAATGTGAACAATTATTAATTATGTTAAAGAGAGTGCGACCAAGTAAGTGTTGGAGGTTATAACCACGGAGGTGACTTGATTTTGATTCTGGTTCGAATTACTTCATTTTGCGTCACCTTGGCTGTTTTGGTGCATTTCAAATAACTATTTTTATTGTGGAAAAACAAGTCAATCTCTTAATTGCTTCTAATTTTAACTAGCGGACATATGTATAAGAATGATAGATTTCATTGATTAATATTTGAATTTGATTGACTCTACTTTATAAACGTTTTCAAAATATCTATTCACGAATAGTTGCAAGTAAGTATATTAATTTTTAATTTTGTTTACCGTGATACCAAAAGCAAATTAAAAAATAAAAATAAAATAAAAACTTTACAATAAAAATCCAAACGAAACCGTGAAGGGGAGATAATTCAAAATTATGGGCCTTCATTTAATGTAATTTTCTTTTCTCCATTTCAACTTCCTCACGACGAACTAATTTATTCAGCCTTTTGTGCATCATATGTTCCGGTGCAGACCATCAGTAGTTTTTTTCGGATTCTCTTGTTTCACTTTCAGTTTTGTTATATTTGCTTTGATACAATATATGAGAGTGTATTGGAGCAATGACGGTTGAGTCGAGAGAGTCATATTGGCTGCTTTAAATACACATGATCATCATGATTTTTTTTCAGTATTGTTTTAATTCTCAAGTTAAGCCTTTATATATATATATATATAATTTTCAGTGGCATAATAATAGCTTTTAAATGGTTCGTATGATTACTATGAAATTATATTTTCTTCAAAATAATAAGTGAAAAATTGAATTGCAGTTTTTTTTTTAAATATACGATCAAATTTAAAATATAGTCGATAATTTGCAATGTATCTTTAGTAATTTTTGTTGTTTTATATTTGTGAGATAGTGTGCATGTGTTTCGTATATTAAAAAAAAAATTATGGTATTTTTTAACATATTAATGCGCATCAAAAAAAGAATGCAGCCTTACATCTTTCATTCCGAACTTTGAAATTAAAACAAGAGAAACCAGTATTATACGAATATTTGTAAGGGGAGGTGAATAGTCAACTTATCTCCCCTTGTCATTCATATTGGATAAGGTTTGAACTTAGAGCATTGAAAGAAGAAAGCGCATACTGTAGTAATATTTAGAGTTTGGTACTCTGATTTGACGGCAAACTAAATAAATACATGTGTTCATGGAACAAGCGTTTGCCATCACAACGTGAAAGATATATCTCAGTAAACTGAGATTTAACCCATAAAACGCTGGGATTTGCACTTACATAGCTTGGACTGCTGAGCACATTTTATGAAAATGAGACTACCATGCACACAAAAAACAAAAAACAAAAAAATAGTTAAAATATCTTCTTAGAATATAATGGTGGCAAGTTTTACATCATCTGAAAAGTCATTAGTTGAACTGTTAGTCTTCTTGCATTCGGGGTGGGGTGGGTATCGGAGCGTTTGTGTGACATTAGACCCCAACAAACGCCCATATATTAAATGGCCTGTTGATCTGTGCCTGACGGCCACAATCGTGGTCCGTCGCGCTTTATGTGTTAATTATCGCCTAAAACTTTGCCTACAATGCTACATTCATGTTAGTGTGCATGAGATTCTGTTTAAGATTTAAGCAGTTAAGTTGAATAAGTTTGAGTCAGGTTTTATTGAACTTATTACATCTATTATATTATTCTAAGACATTTAAATAAATAAAAAAAAAACCCCAATTCTATGAAGTATATTTTAGATTTAATTGAAATAGTGTTGTAAAACTTCTGTTAAGTATTTTCAATATCTATGCTATTTACTCCTTGCATTTTATAGATGTGTATTGTTGCTATACAGTTAAAATGTTTACAAAAACAGGGCTTGAAACGTGTGTAAACTTTATAAATGCTACATGCATATTACACCAAATGTACAGATGTCAGGCCCTGTTAAATTTTAAAGATCACATTAAATGTTTAAGATTATATTTACGTTATAGTTTTGCAAATTTCGAGAGAAGTTGATTAGACTGTGGACCCATTTAATAGCCACCTTGATCTTCAGACCTTCTTCAATTAAATAGAAGAGAGTTGATTTAAAGGAGCGCATCACATTAGAGTTTATAAATCCTGGAGAAAGTTCAAAGGACAAGCATCAATTAAGTCAAGATATGTTTGGAAGTAAATGGCTGCCAATTCAGACATTAATATAATCTAAAATATATACAAAATTCTATGGGGCTAACTTTTGGTAGCGTGTGTGTGTGTGTGTCTGTTTTCCTACAGTTTCTTTACAGTAAAAAGATCATTGGAGCAGTGAATCCATACTTCAATGTTGTTAAACACCTATTATTTACAAGCACCGTGTATCCAACTTTTCACATACTGAAAGCAATGGACTGTAATGGTATTGGGGAACATCTTCTATTGTGAATAAAGGGATTTTCTCCTAATATGAAATTTAGGCTATACAATATTTTTGAGGCATGATGTTCTTGTCACTGAAGTCACAAAGTTTTTACTAAATGAAAATCAATAAGATGATTATAAATGGTTGATGTATATTAACTGATAAAGTGTTGTAGGCTGCTGGTTGATTGTAGTTGATGGAGAATAAAGCAGGTTATGAAAAATATTGTCTGGACAGATATTATGCTATAGAACCACCTAGTTTTGAGAAGAGGGAGAAAAAAATGTGGGGTACCTAAAATTCATGAAAAACCAAACCATCCTGACTTTAAAAATCCTTTCCACATAGTTTAAATTCTGATGGTTATAGCTTTCAGAAATAATTCAGTGTATGCTTAATGAATCTCTGCATGTATAATTTGTGATGTAGGTGACATTGTATAACAGACATTTATGTCTACAAGAAATTTAAACCTATTTTGATGTCCAACAAAACTTTTTAATTCATGCTCAAGTTTCAAATTGATTTTACAAATTTTCCTTTTTATTATGTTAATTTCGAGTTATTTGTAACATTGAATATGATTTCTCACAGTCATATTCAATGTTGAATAAATTTGTGGTTTATTATTTAATTTCATTTATATTTATTACTTTTTCTTTAAGTTGACCTCCTGTAAAATCATAAACTGACAAAATATTTTGTTAGTTTAGGTTTACTGTGTCACAATAGCACTAATATTAGTCCTTATAAAGCAATGTTTTTGATTTATGATTTGTAGAAGGATATAAAGTTGTATCCTGAATCTTTATCTGGAACCATGTCATGATTTTAGCTCAACATTGTGGCTAATGAAACACTTGTTAGTTTACATTCTTGATGCTTAAAACTTTGAACTGTATCATCTATAATAAATACAATTCAACAAGGCTCTTAAAGGTTAAGAATCATTGCCAGATTGAACATGTATTGCAATTAATATGATACCAATTCATTACTCAACCTATGACAATGTAGCTGCTTGTTATTTGATTTTGTATAACTTTAGTGATTTGATACACCAAAATGTATTATGAATTATCAGAAATACAACAGTATTTATAAATGTGTTTTGTATTGCTGATAGTTTTATAATTCTCTCTCATAAAATTTAGGTTTGGGGATTTTATTTTTATATCAAATATTGTACATGAGAACATTTTACTTTGTGGAATATTTTCATATCTGTGTAAATGTTGTTTTCACCAAACCTAGGATCCAATATTTTTTTTAGCACACATATTTGAATAATGAGGTTAAGTTTAATATTGCATTAGTTAATTACACAAGCATACAACCTAACACATTTCTCAATGAACCAAACTATGGAGATATCTCATCAGTGAAGAATGAATGTCAAAGAAAAAGGTTCCAAGGACTGAAGCTTGTTTCATTTGCATGTCTTAATTTTTTTTTTTATTATTGGGTTAGAAACCTCATAGATCCCAACTCTTCTTCCTTTCCTAAATAAAATGTCAATCAACTGTGTTAATAGACTTGACCTTTCCACCAAATATAATTCTCTAATTTTTCAGCAGACCATCATAATAAAATGGAATGAAGTATAAGCTCTCTTCAACTGCTCCCTAACCCTCTTCAAATTTCTATTTTTAGGATATTTTTCAAGCTTAAGATCGTTTTCATCAGAATAAAATGTCAGTGATTTAGAAAGCACAATGGATAGAAATATTTATGTGAAAATGGAAATATGTACTTTTAAAAAATTTTCAGCCTATATGTTATGAACTTCTGATAGTGAAGTTGAAATCAGAATATGTTACATGTTGGTGTTTAAATTCTTCCTGAGATTTTGCTATGAATACCACTGTTTTGCATGTTTCTTCTATTTAAGTATCAAAGATCTTAATCTAATATGAAAGATCATTGTTACCAAGTTCAAGAAGGATATTATACAGACAAAAATGGCCAGTTGTCAGAATAAATGTCTTACAGTGTTTTGGTATGTCTCTTTTACAGTCAGTGTACTGAGAGTAATTCATTTGACTATATATCTCCACAAGCAAGACCTCTGTTCCTCTATCATACTTTAGTCTCTTATCACCTTGTATAAAGCCACCTCCCTCAATACTACTACCCTACCAGTTGAAGGGGTCTTGTCTTGCAAGTTAGTTGGTAACCTCACTAGTGCTGGTGCCATGTAAAAGGCATCCAGTACAATTTAAGTGGCTGGCATTAGGAAAGGCATTCAACTAGAAAAAAACCATGTCAAAGCAGACTTTAGAGTTTGGTGCAGTCCTCTGGATTGCCACTCCCTTTTAAATCATTCAGCTTGGAAAACAGATGTTAAATGATGTTGATGATTATATTTCTCACAAGCTTTGGATGTTTTGTTAATGTCAGAAATCTTTAGTAATAGGCAAATGACAGAAACCCCTGAACTGAATTCTTATGAAGCCAAAACCTGATGTGAATTTCTGACTGAAGTTATTTCCATTGACTATTCAGGAAATGTCTGTGTTTGTTAACATTTGCACTTTTGAAAATCGCTGGGCTATGGGCACTGATGTTACTGTCATTTCCTTTGTCAATGGTTACTGGCCTTGTATCTTCAAAGATGTATGGAGTAAGATAAGCAACAGGAAGAGCATCTAGCTGTGAAACAATGTCTGAATAAGATATTCATCTAACCCATACTCGCATAGAGAAACAAACAAAACTGACCAACTTTAATGTTCTCTCTCTTAGATAAAGATGATGCTTTGGCTTTAAAAAATAGGATTTGGCTATAGAAGAAAGATCATGCTTTGTCTCCAATATATTGCTAGTGTTTAATTTATTCATCTCAAGGGGATGAAAAGAAAACCGAACCTTTGAGATGTGAAATTAAAAGCACCGCTTGAAATATAATACTATAAAGCATTTTGCACACCCCATCTTGCTTCTTAACTGTTTTTCTGCATCATTTTAATGCCTCAGGTGTACAGAAGAGGAAGTATGATTGAGAAAATCTGAGTACAATGTGTTTTCTTTATTCCTTTTTAACTACTGGTTATAATTGGTTTTTCCAAACTCTACCCTTTTCTTTCTTTTTTTTTTTTTTGAAATAACATCTCAAGGAAAAGAAACATGCTAAAATGTTTTATATATTTACTTTTTTTAATCACCTCTGTTATAAAACTGTTTACAAATAAAGACGTAATGAAGTGTGAGTAGTAATTTACTGTGTGGGACAAAACTGAAAACTTAAATTGACTATAAAAGATGGTTAGTTCATTTTCTCTCGGGTATTAACTCAAGGTCAGTTGTCATTGGGCGGACCTGTAACTGAAGACATTCTATCCATGACCGTCTCATCTTTGTATATCCTTTTCAAACATAGAAGGATGGACTTAATTTTGTTGCTAGTAAATTGAGTGAACATATACAGTATCCATTTTGATAGACTTTTTCCTCTCATGATTGCTTTGTAAACCTATTTATGTAAAGCCAGGAAGTCAATAGGGCTGTTTGATTATTGAGAGTAAACAAGCAGAAAAAATGGATATTCTAAAATAGCGTTTTAGTTATTTTAATTTTTTAGTACGAACAGGGCAGTATCCATGACTTTGGAAAGTTCCTCCAGGCTGGTTAGATCAATTTATTTTATGTTCAGTGTGTACTTGAGTTGGTCGTTGTAGTTTAACCCCACATCTACATGATTGAACATGCTTATGATGAAAGGTGTTCTAGCTATGTCCATCCTGTCTTTCTCAGATAATGCAGCTAAGATTACATAATCCGCTGTGATCTTCCGTTTTTGGATGATACAGCAGGATTTGATGGAGATTTAACAACTAGTTCGAGCAGGTAAAATTACTATGTAGAAGCTCTGTTTGGGAAAAAAAAAATCATGGGTGGAGAGGGAATTCCACAGAACTGGTGGGTTTGTTTTGTGTAACAGTTTACAAAGGAGGAGAAGCATTAGATGGGTCTGGATAGAGGTGGTAAGCAGCTTGTTTTTTTTCAGACAAGCAGAAACCACTATAGTAGCAGTAGAAAGAGTATAGAGAGAGATGTGTCTTAAAATTTGGTGGTAGATTTCTATTCTTAATTATGTTTCTCAAAGGTAAGTATTTCCAGCTTCTATTAACTCAGACATTGTGAGACAATGTTGTTTTCTTGATATTTTTTTCCATATATTTTGAGAAATGCAATTTTTTTTTCTCATTTATATTAAATACATCTTTCCATCAGCTTTTAAAGTTTTCTGTTATATTATTTTCACTTTTCAATAACTTCCACCTCTGAGACCAGATGATGTCATATTTTAGCAACTTTCATTTGCTCATGTTTATCCAGCCACTTTTCTTTGGGTCATATTTGTTTTACTTCATACTATGTTACTGTTATCCATTGGATAATATTGTCCTCTTTTAGTAATTTTTACTGTTGTATGGTACCTACTTTATGCATTGCTATTTCTTGAGACATATTTTCTGTTCTACATTGTCATCCTTCAGACTATGTTGCTGTCCTGAAATGCTGTGCCCTCCACCTTACTTCAAGCATTATTTAAGTATCTTCCTTCAGATATTGGGGCTGTTCTTCATTGACATTCTTCTGGCATACATGTTTTCCAATATTCTATCTTCTACCAGCCATTGCTGTCTATGTTATACTTGAAAAAAAATTAGCAAAATTCTGTATTCTTGTTTGAAGTCAGTTCAGCTTAAAATACCAGATAGTCTTTTCTAATCTCAGAAATGTATGATGGCCATAACAAAACCTCTTTTTATCATTTTCAAGCATACATTTATCTTCAACTTGAGCTTTACATCTCCTGCAATGGGAAAATGTCCAAAAAACGAAAAGAGAATGTCATTTTTAACTCTTTTAGTGCAGTGTAGTTTTTTGTGGGTATGTGGAATAACTTTTTATGTAATTTAATGAATGTAAGATGTGTCATCATTTAATCCCCGAGGAGCTAAAACTGTTTGATATTTTGCATGAAACTTTGTCACATATAAAAACAGCAAACTGTTGAGCAGTCTGCACATAAGGGAATAACAATATTGAGTCATTCTGGAGTGGGTTATGCACTGAAAGAGTTAAGGTATCTATTCCATATTTTCTTGAAATATTTGCATTTTCCACTTGAACAGATGCTAATTTTGTATAAAAAAAATTTAGTGACTGGAATGATTTGGAACCATAGTATATGAACATGGAAAAGTATTTCCAAATTTTGTCTGTTGATCTAATCTTGTAAATTATTCTCTCATCTCACCCATCACATTTTACATCCACTTCTGTTATGCTTGGATGACTATAATGGTATATGCAGTTGTGATCATTTACAAACTGTTGCAACAATTTTTATATTTTTGTTTCTGCTAGCAGCTATCCAGACAAAAGCTAATATAGTTATGTTCCTTCCTCAAAAGTACAATATTGGATGCCATTTTTGATCAGTGTACTTGTGGCTAGTAGTTTAGCACATTCATCACATCCCTTTGTACCTCCGTAAGCCATTGTGTTGTGTAACCCATTTGGTTTTGGGACAAATATCAATGAATTTCGATTTCACATAATATATCAAGAGCAAGTTAGCTCAGCAGAGTGTAATCCTCTGTAGCCTAGAACCACTGGAGATGTTGAATAGTGCTGCAAGCCAATGGCACACTCATACAATTCAAAGTGCTCCCTCTGTTTAACTCTTAAGCATTTAAACTGGCCATTTCTGGCTCAAATGTTCTGTTTTATGTTCAAACTAGCAAGATCTGATCTCTCACACCTACCCTGCAATATCATATCATTGAAATCTTGAAGCTTTCAGATAATGTATGATAAATTCAAAACATTGTGACAATAATTTGCATGCCAAAGCAGTGAGTTTTGTTTTTAAGCTAAATAGACTGAGCCGTATACTGAGTCTACAAATAGTGCAATACTGAAAACATGATAAAGCTGCTTATTTCTTAGCAAGTTGTCTAATACATTGTTGATTTAGCCATTCACGTACAAAAATTGTCTTGCATACGCTTCTTTCAGTTTCTGTCTCCTAAATACCCTCACAAGTCTTTAATTGGCTCAGGGTTATAGCAGAAGACATTTGCCAAAGGTGCTGCATAGTGGGATTGAACCTAAAGCTACGTGGTTGAGAAGCAAACTTCTTAACCACTCAGCCATGCCTTAGACCTATTTTACTTTCATTAATATTTATAATAATTTTATTGAATGAATGGATAGTGGAAATTTAGTCTTTGATTATGTGTGATCTCTTATTAAAATCTAGGATGCAGGATCAGAAATCTAGTGAAACTGCAATTTTATGTATGTTTCTATATACACACAGGAAGACTGACAATGATTAAATACATGTTAAACAAAGATATAGTATCAAGCTTCAGATTTTATTATTTCACATCTGTATTTATGCACCCACCTTTTTGTTCTGAGTTCTGACTCCACTTTAGTCAATTTTGTAATGCAAACTCATTACTAAGTATCAGATCAGTTGACTAAATGCCCTCCCAAAAAGTATGCCATTCTGTTTGAGGTTGAAGTTATTGCAACTTAATGTAAGGTCTTGGCTGATTTCATTTCACTGGAAAAGAATGAACATTTTTTATCTTTTAGCTGTGACCTTTTTGTAGGACCTCCAAGTCTGATGAGTGAGAAAAAGGAAGGTGTCCCATAACAAGTGACTTAATCCAAATGCTTACAATGAAGAGGATGGTGCCAACTGATAGTGTTAAATTGGATGATGGGTAGACCACAGCAGAATTTGAACCAGAACAAATACAAGACATTCAGTCCCAAATATGTGTTTTTTTTTAATTACCCTAAATTGACTTCTGTGGGATTTGAACTCACTATTTAATGCTCAAACAATTTTACAAATTCGTCACTTGGGAATTGATAGATTTGTAGATGCTACTTTTAGAGCCAGGTTTCTATGGGGCCATCTTAGAGAGCTCGTTAAAAGAAACCATTTATATGGTGTTATATGTAGAAGTATCTTGAATTATTTTTGCTCCTTTTGATTAGTTTGTTTACAGTTTATTCTTGTTTTTATTAGATATAGTTACTTTTTTTTTGTGTGTGTGTTCAGGTTGAAACGAATGTAAATTGATCCTGCTTGAATTTTTATTTATAAAATAAATGTTGCTTAAGTACACTGGAAGTTTTGAGACTAAAAATTCTTTTATCATTTTAATTGTTAAGTAAATAACTTGAGAAATTGCAGGTTTTTACAAACCTGCATCGAGCTTTCGATGCTAGGCGTTACCTTCGTTATTTTTATTAATAAAATTTTTGCGTTAGCGTGACGTGTGAATACTTTTTTAGAATTCAGGAATTTTGTTCCCAGTTCATGGAATTTCCTTCTGGTGGCCAGACTGCTATCTCGCTACGATATTTTCGTCATAGGTTTACATCCTTTAAACACAAGTGACGCACTGAAATTTATATATATATATATATATACACTCTCGCACACCAATGGTCATGTTTTTCTTTTGTTAATGGAACAGTTGGTTTTGTACGGACATAACTGCAAATAAACTATTGTACTGAGAAGAAACGTACCGAAACTCTTACTACGTATGTAAATGTTATTCTTTTAACATCTCACTGTTAATAGCTGAGCTTGCTAAAGGGGTTTTATACCGACCGATATGTGATCGTTAAATAAGACTGAGTCATAATCCTTGGTTATTGAAGAAATCTCGAATATATTTAGTGGATATTTAGTTGATTTACTTTATCTTTATATGGTCAAAATATTGCCATTAATGCAGATGTTCTGATGCATTATTTGGGAATTAAACATATTCACCCTCTCAAAAAGAAAAAAAGATGGCCATAATCCATAATATTCGCGTATACACACAAAATAAGGACACGATTAGGTGATGCCTCTTGTACGATGTTGTGAAGTAGCTGACATGGCACTAAGTCCCGTCTAGCATCGTCACCATCAAAATATGTTTTATAATTGATGTGTTGGAACAGAAAAATAAAACAAAAATATAATAAAAATGCGAGCTACTAATAATGTGTCGGGAAGTAACTGTCGTAGCTAATAATTTCCATTTCAGATTCATAAATTCATTTCTTTCAAATTGAGTCAAATTATTCTGCAGTCACAAACTTTGGCAAGCAGTACGTGTAAAGCAAGCCTTTTACTTTCCCCACCCCCGAGATTCAAACGCATTGAATCAGGGGAAATAACCCAGAACTGATGCTCTTTAACATTCACTTAAATAAATTTTTGATCGTTTTATTCCATTGACCCTTTCAAAAACCAATACTTACTGCGTATGTTTATTTGAAAATGTTTTTATTTTTCTTTGAAAATGAAAAAGAAGAGTGAAAATTGAAAAAGAGTAAATATTCTGCGTTAAGTCGGACGTTATTCATTTTTACGGCAGTCGTAAATAGGTACATTTCCTGTAATTGCCGCCATATTGCCATGAAACACAAGCGTGACTGTCTGGTAAGACTGGCTGATTTCATTTAGCTCTCAGACATCCTTTATTTTAGATCATTTATTTCTTATCTTCGATTCATATTTGTGAAATTACTTCACATTCATTGTGTCAAGCGCGTTACCTTGTGTTGTCGATTGCTTATTTTTTGGCTCATTTCGCGGATATCTGTCTGTCTGTGTGTGTGTGTGTGTGTGTGTTTAAATGACGTTCTCTCTCAACTCTTTACGTTTAGTCGTGTTATTTTCGCATAGAATTAATTGCATTTGCATTTTTCAAATAGAAATAAATCTGTTAAGCTATTTTTTAAAAAACTTTCAATAATATTTAACCTTGGCCTCTTAGTGGACTCGCACTTGTCCACTATGTTCGATTGGTTGGTACGTGCTCCGCCACCTTCGCTCTGTGTCATTCACTTAATACATGACTATGGTGTCTCAACAATTTTCCTATTTAACAGTTTACATTTGCAACTTTTATCTTTCTTATACACATGCGTCTAAGCTTGTTTTATTTTTCTACAAGTAGATCTCGATTACTCTTCGTTGTCTCTGCAACACTTTTTTTTTTCTATAACGTTTTCATAGAAGTCTTGAGCTGCTCAATGTCGGACATTTACCATCAGTGTGATAACTACTGCCTACAGAAGGTGCGTCCCTTTGTAATTATTCATTAAAACATTTATTATCCTTGTTTTAATGTTTTTTTTCTTACTCATTTGTAAGCTTTCTCATCAGTGTATTTTACCACTGACCTTTCAGTGTATTTGATACTCTTAAGTTTTTTCGTTTTCCTAATTTTCTTACAATGTCTCAATATTATTTGGTCTTTATTTTTAGCTTATATTTTTCGTTTTCATTTTGTTTCTCTTAGAAATTGGATCAAACCTTTTATTGATCTTTTAGTATTTTGTTTCTTTGTGTAAAATTCTAGCTAATTGGTTGTGCATGTGACTTGGGTTTCTGAATTCACTTATGGATATTCTCAAATTAAACGTTGCAGAAACCTTTTCAAAACTAATAATCGGGTATGACATTCGGGTCTGATTTTCTTTCTCTCGATGAGGTTTCATATCTTTAACAGGTTTTCATACGTTTCTTCTAACACTCGTTAAACATTATTGATTAAGTTCGATTATGTTAATCTATTTTTCTTGGTTGATTTCTCTCCCTCTTGTATGCAACCTCTTATGAAAAATAAAAGCAAAAAACGCGAAACAAATAATGCTTGTCTAAAAAGTGGAACTAGCTGTGCATTACCAACCAGCAGCAGCTAATTTCGTCCAACTAATTAAATTCAATATCTACCGATCAGTCGATGTGATCTATCAGTTCGGATATATAGATTTTGCATACTGGTCGTCCTCCCCTTAATTTTTCATTTACAACTCACGATTCTCGAACTTTTTCATTTGTTAAATATTGTAACTTTATGATGCTATTTAAATTCATCACGGCAATTACGTTAGTGGACTTGGCATTTGCCATGATTTTATATAAAATAGTTGTAACTAAACTCTTTAGACTGAGATTTTCTTAGTATCATCCTGTAATTAAGTTTTTAATGTAATCCGTGGAGTTAAATCTTGATGTTTGATTTGGAGTAGACAAACAAACTTCGCTTAGAATATATATACGTGTTGATTCTTTTGATTAGATGTTTGTCTGCTCTTTTTGAGAATGGAGTATTCTCTTTTTTTCTTCTGATAGAAATAAACTGGATTAGATTAAATTTCACTTTTTTTTTTTTACAACTCCGTCATTTCTTTTCAAAAATATAATCTCATTTTTAATAATTGTTGTTTTTTTGGATACGAATGTTATATTTCTGTGGAGTTATTTACTATGTTTTCTCCCCGAACTTACGCATTATAGCATATTACTCATTAAGTATTGATCGGTGATTAATTTATTACTAACTATTTATTCATGATGGTGAATTTACTTTAGATATGGGCAGCTCAAGTTGATCTTCACATGTAAACTAATAAAACTTATCTAATATTCAGATTAACCATCTTATGTATTTTTAAGGATATATTCACATTGCCAACATTACAGTTTGCTATTTTCTTTCCTCCCAGTTAGAAGTGGTTGAGTAATTGACGTTGTTTATTATGAACGAAAGAATCCCATTCCTTGTAATTGTCTCAGTCTGTTTAAATATTGCGTGAATATAATACGGGAAACTGGAAAGAATTTAGAAAATTTCGTACAAGCGTCTAATTTCGTGATTTACCACACCGTCAGAGAAAAAAAAAATAGATGTAAAATTTCTAGTGGGAGAGCATCTGCTTTATCTCACACCTTGTTAGAAATGGTAAAAAAAAAAAAAAAAAAAAAAAAAAGACATTGCATAAGGTAGTCTGTAAAAGACGGAATGATCATGACAAAAATATCTTACCACAGGCCTCACCGATCAGGACTGACCTGGGGCTAAACAGCAACAGATGTAAACATGTTAACGTATTGAGATAGGCATCTTGTTATACAGGTTGTTGCATTCTATTAGTTTGTCAGTGGTTATAAATTTTGAAAAGTACGAAAGTTGTAATTTGTCAAAGAATTCTCTTGGATATCTGAAATGTCTTCATAGTTGTTATTGTCAGTGTTTAAAATTTTTTCTTTTAAATATTGGCATGGAGTTAACAGCCCTTTCTTTATTCTCTGTAACTTATTCTCTTATTCCTTTAAGCTGATTGATCCTGCTATAGATAATCTTGACTGTTAGCTTATGACACTTTCTAACCAACAGATGTTGCCCATTGTTTGTTTTCATAGTGACTATCCTGTAATTTTGGTTTGCTCATTGATCCAGTGATTGAGGGTTCAAACCACGTCACTGACATTACACTTAATACAGACTTGTAATGATGTGCTCTATTTTTTTCATTCATTCTTTCATATTAGGTGGAATTATGCTTTGAAGAGTAGATGAGGCTAAAAAGGATTTTGAAGAATTTGCATTTTTAAAAATCTTAGATTATATAAATGTATTTAAAAATCATATAACTTTCTTTTCAATAAAATTTCAGTTTCAAAAACTTCAAGGCAATATTTTAACCTTCCATAAAAGTTTTCTTTGAGAAGTATAAGTTTATATATTTTAGTAAACTTTTAGATTCTCCATTTCATTTTGATTACTCATTGTATAAAAATAAACCCAGTCACAAACAAAAGGTTTGGAATCAATTTAACAACTGTTTGTTTAAAGTGCCATTAAATGTAATTAGGTTAACAGATTTGATTAAAGCTATAATTATATTTTTAATGTATTTTTCCATGCAGAGATAAGCCAATTTGAACATTTTGTAGAAGGCCTTGTTTGTGTAGCAATGTAAAAACAAATGTTCGGAGTGATCTTTAGGTCTATCATTATCAGAAATTATAGAATACCCTTTTGGGTAGGATTCATATGTATATTCCCAAAAATGTTTTGGAATATATCTTGAATGGAAAATTTATACTTTTGTTTTTCTAATTAGGTGTTTTTTAAATTTCTTTTCAAATTAGTGTTTTTTTTTCTTTTGTGTTTGTTAGTGTGAGCAATTTAAGTAAACTGCTCATAGTCTTTAGATGCACTTAGACTTGGAAAATTAAGGTTTTGGTTCCATTAATCCAGATGTTTGAAGGTTGTGAAATGTGAATGATTTGTCTTTTGACTTTTTTCATAGTGTGATTTATTGTTATATGCCCCTTCTAAATCCAAATACAAAATCATATTGGGATTAAAAGCTATCTTTCATTTAGGTGAACTGAAGCATGTAATTAAGTGGAATGAAGTAATTTGTCAATGCAACAATGAAATAATTAGTTAGGGTCATTAATTATTGAAGATCTGTCCAACCATGCAAGCACAGAAAAATGGATGTAATACTATGCTGATTGATTACACTTAAACTGTTTAATTGGAGTTTATAATAGCTGTTATTTCAAAGGTCTGAGTAGAGCACCTATAGAAGATGAATAATCTGTCTTTCTTTCCTTCTTTCTCATACATGTATATGCATTTAGTAAATGAAGTTAGAATATGATATATAATTCGCATAATTTAGATGCTTTATTTGACCATTCTAGTTCGTATACACAAAACACTAGTATATTTGGTGATATACTGTTTTACAGGTTTTGGTCATTGGAACATGACTATACTGGGACAACACCTTCAAGGGTCTAGCCAATTATATCAAATACAGTGCTTATTTTATTGGACTCTGTTTATTGCACTGTTAAGTTAAAACTGGTATAGACACCCATGCATGCTTAGATATGCTCCACACACATACATACTCACACTCATGAGATTATACCCTCCAGTGGTTTCTTGTTCAAGCTGCCACTGAATTTGAAACTACATGATTGTGAAGTGGACTTCTTTATGACCCTGCTATGTGTGTACTTATGTACATTAATGTTTTAGTGACTCAAGACATTGCTGGAAAGATAAATATAGAATAGGATATAATCTATTAACACTTATTTCAGCAATTCATTAAATCATTTGGATTTACAAAACTGTCTTAACAAAAATGGGATTTCTTATTTAATCTTCCATGTCTTGGCAAATATTTGAAATATTCAGTTGTATGTTCTTGTCTGCAGCATTGAACTGTGTCTCTATATGAAATTTGCTTACAGCCACATTAAATGAATGAGAGAGAGATAAGTAACAATGATAAAATTGCAAGCAGTGGCTGGTAGGCAGGTGCTATAAGGTTTTGACCAGATTTAACTATTAAAATAATGTTAGTGATATTAAGTTTCCTTTTCTTAATGTTTTATATGAAATGCTTAGCAATAAGTTGTATTTTTGTAGTAATTTTGCATAATTAGTATTGTGAAAATAGATTTCACCATATCGTAGACCTTTTTGTAGCAGTTATGTTGAATATTACTGTTGAAATAGTTCAGTGAATAAACCTTGAAATGTCTCTTTGTAAAAATAAGCTATTGAAAATTAAAATAAGTTTGGCTCCTTTCCTCGCCTATTTGCTAAAAAATAAGAGACATGACTCTATCCTTCATTGTTGTCACCTTATGTTAATGTTGTAAATGACATCACAGTCAAGAGATCTATACCTCATTACAGGAGTTGTCCCTTTGCCAATGAAAGTTTGGTGCTCTTGCTGTAACAAATTGTTATTTAAGTGAGTATGTGCACATTCTTCACTCTCCATATGGCATTTTACATTTGGAGAGTAATGGTCATCACTGTTGTTTTGTCATTTCTTGAATATTTGTATGGATGAAATGATTTTATTTATTTGTAGTATTACCAAAACTGTTTTATGCTTATTTTTAGTTCTACTCATTGTTTATTTCTTCTCTTTTCCAAGATATAAATTTTAAGCATTTTCTCTTTTTTTTTTGTTAAATAATCTGACCGTGGTGTTTTGCTTGTTATTTTGAGAGTCTGTGGTCGTCATTGGCTGCTATTGTATTTAAGTCCAAGTTCAGTTCAGGGTATTTGTAGTAGATAGATATTTCAGAATTATGCTTTATTGTTGTTGTGGCTACAATTGTTTGTTTTTAGGGTGTTGGAAGTTGGGTCTGTTTTGAAAATTAGTTTATATGTATCTGTCCTTGCAATTTAGAAGTTTAATTTGATTATTATCTGAGGCAGATATGATTCTAAAAGTATTTAACTATTTGATAAACATTTGATAAATAAATATTCATGTGATACAGTATTTTTAAAAAGATAAATGTTTAATAATGATTTATTGCACATGCAAACATACATGCACACATGCTTGCATTACAGTTTTGCTTCTTTCAAAAGTGAATTACATTTTCATTGGTTAATATGTTTTTAAGGTTATGTTCATTAGCAAATAACATTACATGTCTTGAAGACTTAATTGAATGAAGTTTTCATTAATGAAATTGATATTTTGGTATAAATAGTAAATTTTAGCTATAGATGTGATCATCATCATCATCATTTAACATCTTCCTTCCATGCTGGCATGGATTGGATGGCTTGACTGGAACTGGTAAGCCAGAGAACTGCACCAGGTTCCAGTCTGAATTTGCCTTGGTTTCTATGGTGAAACACCCTTCCTAATGCCAACCACTCTGAGTGTGTGGTGGGTACCTTGTATGTGTCGCTGGTCTCAGCCACAACTACAATTTCACTTGGTTTGATGAGTTTTCTCAAGCACAGCAAATTGCCAAAGGCCATGATCACTTGTCATCCCTTCTGTGAGACCCCTCATTCGAATATCATGTTTCACCATCTCATTCCGTGTCTTCCTGGGTCTACCTCTTCCACAGGTTCCCTCCGCAGAGATCAACACTTTACGCAACTGTCTTCATCCAAATGCATCACATGACCATACCAGTGTATTCATCTCTCTTGCACACCACATCTGATGCCTCTTATGCCCAATTTTTCTCTCAAGACACTTATACTCTGTCGTACATGAACACTGATGAACCTCATACAGCTCTCCAGCTTGCCAACTCTGGTCAAACCTCAAACTCATTCCAACATGGAAAACAGATGTTGATGATGATACACACACACACACACACACACACACACGTACATCAGTAATGACAGTGAATCCTTGAAAAAAAAAAAAATAGTGGAAGTGTCAAGGGCATAGTTTTCTTATTCATCCCATTTTAATTTACAGAAGAATCTAAAAAATATTTTTCCTTTAGCACTTATCCTTATTTTAATTTTTTCTTTAAATATCAGCCACTACTTTGCTTCACTTGGTTATAAGAACGCTTTGGCTAGCTTTATCTCTCATTATTCATTAGATATTTGGGTTTAAAATGAAAACAAGGTGATTTGACTATTATAAACAAAATATGACTGGATTATGTTTCAGTTAAGTAGGTTTTTTTGCCCCCATGACTAATAATCTGACTTTTTTTTAAAATTTGAGCTAAATATGGGCATCTCTTTTATTCTTTACTAGGTTTTGTATGTGTTTGTGTACCCTCCCCAACCTGCTTACCTAGGTACATTGAAGAAAAAAATACAATTTAAAAATTTGAATTTGGACAGTTTTGGCTTGACATATCTATTACTTGGTTCTTTCATTGACGAACTTCTGTTTTATATCTGTAATATGGATTCTTTTTTTTTTTAAATCTGAAACAAAACACAGTTTCATTAGTGTTTATATTAAAATAACTGATATTAGGAAGGACATTCAATCCTAGACTTTCTACCTTTGTCATAAATATCTTGCTGCACAAAACAGAACAATACTCCTAAAAATCAGATTTAACCTAATTTGTTCCAGTGTGGTGCACTTGAATCATATTCAACTTGGAGAATTAGTCCAAAACATAAATTAATTTCATACCATGATTCGATTATATCAATATTTCAATTTCTTTTCTACACTGTTCTTTAGGCAAATTTCTTCTACCATAGCTGTGGTTTGATCACTATCTAGTGAGTGGAATTTGATATGTGGAAGCCCGTTGTATATATTAAATGTAACTTTGGCTGGTAAACTTTGTTGTAAAACTGATGCTCTTAAAACAAAGTTCTTTGCAAGAATGAAGGCCTTTGCACCAAGTTATTGGCACTTCCCTGTTACTCTCTCTGTTAGAAAGGCAGTGAACCATTGATTGTCCCATTGGAAACCTCTAACCAACAATGCTGGAGTTCATAAATTGTGATATAAATTCTAAAAAGAAATTTTATGTACGAAATCCATTTAACTTGAACTACTTTGACATATATTTGAAAGCTGTTGAAGTTTTAATTTTCATTATCCACATTGAGAAAATGGTTACTGAAAATGGAACAAGGAATGAAATTTTTTGCTGTTAAACATTCTGAAAATCAGTTTGAGACAGTAAAAATGTAACAGGACCATTAATGTGACTTAAACCCAGACCACTTCATAACTGACTGCATTACTTATTACACACTAGAATGCTTGTCATTCTATCTGCTAATTAAATATTATAATTTGTTATTGCTATTTTGTATTATCTTTCTCTCTAAATCTCACTTGGCACAAGCTTTTCTATTAATGTCAAGCATAAGAAGATATCCTAGCATGGTTGATGATTGTATTGAAAATCAACAAGTCAAATTATAAATAAACTTCCGATGATATCAAACATTTGATAAGTGACTCAAATCCCATCAGATGAGCCTGTTTCTTTTTCTGTCTCAATTTGATACTTATATCTAATATATTCTTTGAAATCTTAAAATTTAATTGATGAATTGAATTTTATTTATGGAGAGAAAAAAAAAAATCTGAAAATCTCTTTACAATATAGTAGCATTGAATTTGCTTATTCTGTATATTTTGTGCCAGCCCTTATTCTATCATAACCTGAATCACTTATATTAGTAGTACTCTAGCAGATTTTGTGAGTAATTCTATTAACAAGGACTCTAATTTTTTTTTTTTTTTTACTCTATTACTCTAAATTTCCCTACTATTTTACACACACACACACACGCACTTTTCATCATTATTCCCCAGTGTCTTTGTGAACCCTTACTGGTTAATAGACATTGTTATTATTTCTTGAAAAATTTTCTGTTAATTAGTTCAACTTCTTTATAAAGTAGGTGGCTGATGGTCTGAAACTGATTTTGAACCATTTGGATATGCATAAGAAACTATAGCCATGTTCAGCTTAGAGAATCAGACTAAGGTGTAATATTGAATTAAATGTATAATTTCATACACTAATTCAATTCTATCAACATTTCAATGACTTTTTAGTTCTTTACCATAGCACCTAATAACACTTATGGGCAAACTTCAGGTTTTCTGAATGTCACATCAATGAAAAAAATGACCTTGAATTCCTTTTTAGTAGAGTGGCCCACCTATGAGCCTCGTCTCATGTGGCCCACTTCTTGATAAAAGGTATTTCCAAAATGTATTCTGTAGCATATTTTCACAACCTGTCACTTTTTTCCTAATTTTGTATCCCGATCGTCTTCCTACAGTGATTGTTGTGGGAAGACTTTATGGATACTAATAAAGGGCATCTGTTTGATAAAAGCAAGTATGTGTGTGTATTGGAAATGTTATCCATTCGGCTTGTAAAATGCATTTAAGAAAAATGGTTTTCAGTTTAATTTTGAAGTGGTTTTTCATTAAATTTAGGAAATTTTGTTTTTTTATCTACACCTCATTTTTGGAAGCTCTAAAGAATATTTGACTAGTTTATATGAAAATATTAAACCACACATGCAAATCATGTATGTAAAACAGTTTAAATTTTCAAATATTTTAGGATAATGATAATTGTAACAAAAAAAAAAAAAAAACTTTTATAAAAACTATAGCAAATTTTTTAATGGGTGGTAATTATGTATTTAGAATACTTCTGCCTAATTTTTTTTTGTTTTTGGTAGTTGTGGGGGGGGGGGGATCATTGATCAAAGATTTTCCTTTCAACTTTCAGTGAATTTCATCTTAGAGCAATTTTTTTTTTTTTCGTTTTGCAGAATTCCAGATTTATAAGCATTAATGCTATTTTAAAAAACAGTATTCAGTTAATATTCAACTCCTTTGTTCACTTTATATAATTTGTTATATGTTATTTGTTCGGATTCTGCTGGGGTCTATGAAAACTGTATTAAGAATTTTTTCTATACCTAGTATTGATTAAAAGTCTTAAGAGTCTCACACTATTTCTATTATCATTTTCTTTATTAATGAGAGTCACTGGTTTAGAATAATAAATAATGAACTTACTGACTGGTTGGTATTTTTCATTTTAATTTTCTTGTTCTTCTAATGAGTATTGCAAATCATCAGGTTAATTTACAAAATTTCATTGCTTCCTCATAAATCATCATATTTATTTATGTGCATTTTTTTAAAAATTCAATTAAAAAAAAAAAACTTTTGATTCTGTATTATAGGAATTGGGAAACTGTCCACTTCTGATGGAAAAGTTCTAACTGACCCTGATGTTTTAAAAAAGCTGACTTCTTCTGTTAGTTGTGCACTTGATGAAGCAGCGGCTGCACTTCATAGAATGAAAGCTGAACAGCCAGGCGAGTCGACAAGTGAAGAAGGGTAAAGTTTTGGTTTTATTGTTTTAGATAAAGATTTAATTGAATATGTATGTGTGTGAGTGTGTTTATGTATTGGTGGTCTAGTCTAGTGTAGGTCTACCTTTGGGCAGATCCTTGCATGTGAACCTTCTCCAGCACTCCCTATATGACGTGGGAGAGCATGTATTCTTCCCTGCCATGGTTAAGTAGATTACTGGAACCTTGGCTACCATAACTAGATTTATGATGAATACTGGAGTGGTTTCCCATTGCCTTCTCTAGGCAGGTGGGATTTGAACTCAGAATGTAAATACTATAATGCATCTCTTTTGACACACCAGTGATTCTGCCGTTCACCCACCTTAAGAGCAAAGTGTTTTGCTCAAGAAGACCACGCACTATTGGTCTTGGAATCAAACCCGTTTATCTAGTGATGGTGTGTGCAACACCCTAACCTGTAGGCTATATGCCTTGGTGGTATATTAGCATAAGTAGAGCATCAGAGAATGTCTTCTGTCTTTCTGGTTCAGTTTTACCATAGTTGACTACTTTTCATATCTCAAAAAATAATATGCTCCTTAATATATTGTGACTTGGGTCCAAAATGACATTGTTATTAAATACCAATAAATGAGAGAGCTGTATTAAGATCAATAAATTAAAGCTATTATTATAATTGTGTACTTAGGCGTAATAGTTGAGAAAACTCTAGGTAGGAATTTTCAGATAATAATACTAAAGTACTGACATGTCTGATTCAAGTTGGAAAAATTCCATCTACTGTGGTAAGTTAATTTCTTCTGTGGAATTTTGACCATTGTACAGATGTGAGTGAACATTT
Source organism: Octopus bimaculoides (assembly GCF_046866305.1). Taxonomy (NCBI): domain Eukaryota; kingdom Metazoa; phylum Mollusca; class Cephalopoda; order Octopoda; family Octopodidae; genus Octopus; species Octopus bimaculoides. The sequence goes on along the minus strand of NC_142932.1, from coordinate 106,496,749 downwards.
GGTTTATAAATTTGGGTTAGTGATTATATACGATAAACTGCTATGTCTATGCAAAATTGAGCATCACTGCATTATAATACTGAAAATAATGAGAATGTATACTTGTTGAATTGTATGTTTTAAAAATTATTTACAATTTAAAGAAACATAGTCCAACCCATGCTAGCATGGAAGGCGGACGTTAAACGATGATGATGATAGTAGTTTTGTTGCTAATACTGAAGGGATTGACAATGCAATTCTTTATTTGTGTGACATAAAAATGATACATAAAAAGAAATTTAGAGAATTGTTAGAGATAGAACATGTGAGAAAATTGATTTATGCAAGATGTATGTGTATTGAATAATTTTAGATTCTGAACCCTCTGCTTAAAAGCAGATTTTTTTAAATTTAGATTTTTAACTTTCATGCATTCTAACTTTGTAGTTAAGAAATTTGATTTGAATCAAGTGATTCCAAATCAGTCTCTCTGCATGACACTTTTGGTGTCGCCTACCATAATTTTGGGTTAGCCCTAAGCCTTGTGCATACAACTAGTTTTTAAAGAGAAATTGTGGATGCCCTTCTGGGTGGATTCTACATTTTTGGACAGTAAACTTAATCTATTGTCCAGTTTAACTGCATCACTATCTGCTCCCTTAGTTGGTTTCTTACAAGCAGTTAACCTAGTCTGAAGTTCACTCAAGTTGTGTTGCTTTCTCATGAATTTTGGGGCTTCTCCTGCTGTCAATCTTAGAAGCCCTGCAAATGGTCATGGGCACTGCTTTTCCTCAGTCTATAGAACACACCAACAAAATAGCACAACATTTTAGAGATGACCATTGCTTACAGAAAGGTAATATTTGGTATTGACATTTCTGATAGATTTTATCTAAAATTTGGACTCAGAATGTAAATACATTAAAAAATGGTTCTTTTACTGTAAAAGAAACCAAGCATATTTTAGTTAAATGATCTAATTTTGTAAATTAAGTTATATATTAAACACCCAGATGATTTTATGTAAGAAAATGTCATGTAAATGTATTAGTATAGAATCTGCCATTGTCCATTTTGTTTTTCCAAAATATTTTGTAAACAGCTGATGAGATCTGAAACCTGCTTCTCTTGGTTACTTACTGAACAACATAGTCATTTATTTTTTTACTCACAAGCTTTGGTTTACAAATGTTTGATTTTTACATATTGCAAAACTTTGAACTGATCAATATTTTTTAGCTTTATGTTGTACTGATATTTGAACTATGATTCTTGCTTGATAAAATATGCAAACTTTTGTCAGGTTGGTACAAGCCAATTCTTTTACTCTTGTTGAGTTGACTGCCTCAAGGCTGATACGTTGAGAAGATTGTAGTTAAACTGTATAGAACTTCAACAAGGGCACATTTTTAATAGAGTTGATAGAGTTGACTACCTCATTAGCAAGTTGATTCAAGTTTTAAATTTTTCTGTCTATTTCATTTTTGATATACACTATGTTAATTCTTCTTTCTAAACGTCTAGTTTTATCTTGATCACTAAAATTCTTTGGTATGGGTGGTGACTCATAAGTGTTTTTTGAATGTTTGGATGTTATTTATATTTCTTATATAAATAAAATTTTAAAAATGTTAATATAAATATTTGCTTGTAGAGAATATAGAGGTTGAAGACTTATATTATCCAAAATAAAAGTAAATTTATGTATTCCTAAGCCTAGCAACACAAATGTCTAGTGCTTATCTGATTTTTAGCATGTTAAACATGAGTATTAGGGTTATTTTGTGAAATGATGCTTCAGTGAGGTGTATTATTGTGTTAAGTAAAAATGTTCTAGTGTTGCTCTGGTCAATTTTTCATGTAGTGAGTAGATTTTTAAGCATAACTAAACATGTTGGAGATTTTTGCTTAGCTGTTTAATGATTCTGTGATGTACTAACAGGTTCTTTGATGGAATGTGACAATGTTTTAAAACTGCTTAGGAAAATTAGCAGTTTGTGATTTAAAGCTGCCATGTGTCTTGGTGATGTTGGCAGTTCTTGTAGTGCAACTGTTGGCTGTTTGCTGTAGCATTAATGGTTGTGTTAATGTTGCTGCTAAAAAGTGAATCTAAAGTGTTCAAAAATTAAAATATTTGGTGGTTGGTTGCCATATATATATATATATATATATATATATATATATATATATATTGATTTAGCATTAATGTAGTATACAAGAAATGTTAATTTGGGGAGTTCATTTCTCTCTTATTCTATGCAAATGAAGATCTTTGAGTACAATACTCACTAAACTTGGCAGTTACACAGGTAATTTAGAGTGCTGAACCTCATCATATTGTGGAGCTAGGTGAACTAGATTAATGTTGAACATTACACAAATTATCCAGATTTTAAGTTAATATATGTGTATATATATAGTTATCTTTAAAAGATTTTGTGTTAAAACTGCAGATCTTACCCAGAATATTGACAGATTATTGGACACTGGTGATTTTACATGATTTAGCCTCTTCAGTAATCAACACTCCTGGATAGAATTAAGTCAAAAATCTTTGTTCTGATATAGAAATCAACAAACTGATTTGTGAAAAAGTTAGTTGGCCTGGAACAAAGATTTTGACTTATCTCAGAATGTCGAGTTTTTTAATCACTGAGGAGACCAAATTAAGTTGAAACTCTGGTGTCTGGCAATCTGCTGACAACATTTTGAATGAGCTCTGTTCTTTTAACACATTGTTTTTATTTGAAATTGCTCTGAGACAAAATATTACAGCTAGCACTGTTCTACATTTGTAATATACATGTTATATACGTTGTTATTTTTATCTAGTGCTATTCCAAGTATTTATTGATTTAATTTTTGCTTGGTCACCTTTTACACAAATCAGTAAATGCCTGGTATGCTGATTTCTGTATAGGGCTGAAGGTTTTGGTTTAGCCCAGAATGTCTGAAAGTGTTTTGTCACTGAGGATACTAAATCAAGTCATGAAACCAGTGTCCGACTATTTGCTGCCAATGTTCTGTGCAAGCTGTGTGATTTTAATATAGAAAGTCTCTTAATAGAAATTTTCTGAAACAATATATAACAGCTAGCACTCTTCTACATTTGTGTCTCTGTATAATAATAGCAGGTATAAATGTTGATTGATAAGTTGGTTGATTTCACTAATCAGGCTTCACATTGCATAGAGAGGGGGAGAGAGTTAACATAAAGAAGTGCAGGATAAGGCTTATACTAGGCTTGATGGCAGGCAATGAGTAAAATGCACATATGCACACGCACACACATGCACAGTTTGAGCATTTTGTTTTATTTGGAAATTATTCATTTCATCATTTTGTATTAGCATCAAGAAATTTTATAAAAGTTAAATAGTAATTATTGTATGTATGCCATATTTTCTGATATTACCTAAAGTAGCTGCTATACATATTGCTCTTTCATTCGTTATTTACTTTGTTGACCATGAATCTTTTGGAGACACCTATTAGGAATACAAACCGAGTTCAGTTAATATCCTTACAAAGGGATTGTAGCACTGCTTTTAATGCAGTATTATCTAATGTGTGTTTGTATGTGTAGGAATATGCATTTAAGAAATGTTTATGCCAAATGGTAGTCAGCATATATTGTCTGTATAAACACTATATTTTTTGTTCTTGAGCCAATCCTGAAATCACATTGTTGTGATTGAATAATTAACAAAATTAGGCATTGAGATTATAGATTAATGACCATAAGTTCAAATTTTAATACAGTCATTGTGTTGTATTCACTGAGCATAAGATGGGCTTGCTTCAGTTTCTGATTCTATATCACAATTAATCGAATAATATTTATGTGAAGAGACAATTGCTTCACGCAACAAATACAACGAACCACATGATTTATGTAAAGCTTCACTATTAGATTATAATTACAGCATGCATCTCCTGTATCTCAACCATTCTACATTTTAGCTGAAGTTAGTAAATTATTGAAACAACATAAAATGAATACTTACAATTTTGTAAAATATTTTTCCTTTTTTATTCAGTTAATTTCAGTTATTCTAGTGTGAGTATATTGTATATATATTTAGTTGCTTTTTTTTTTTTTTATCTATTTACTTACTAATAAATTCAGCTTTTGCTTGTAACTTGTTGGTAGCTAGCAGTATAAATGTATTTTGAATAGTAATGTTCTTCAATAATTAATAGAAATTTTTTTGCAGCTCTCGATCTTTAGCGGAAGCATGCAGTGATGGCGATGTGTCTGCAGTAAGAAAGATGTTACAAGAAGGTAGCAGTGTTCATGAGACGACGGAAGAGGGGGAGAGTTTGTTATCCCTTGCATGCTCAGCAGGCTACTATGAACTGGCTCAGGTTAGTTCAGGATTGTTTATTTCTATTTGTATTTCCAAAACTGAAACAGTAAAAAAAAATTTGGGTGGTGGGGTGGTCTAGTTTCTGTATTTTTCATGTTAGCATGGGTGGATAGCTTTTGCATGATTGGGACATAAGGACATTAGTATATTGTTAAAACAATCCTCCCACAATCAGAAACATTAATGTCACCTATTAAAAAAATAAAAATCACTGGCGAGAAACTTACATATCTTGCCTGGTGCCACAATACAATAGCTTTAGTATGAACTGAACTCAGAAGCATCAGCCAAGTTTTCTGGTACTTTATCAAGACCTCACTATCTTTAAAACAAAGCAGTTCCCTTATAGACATGGACATGCTTGCTGCAGTTCCACTTTGGTCTTTGCACATGCTTATTTTGTAAAGTGTCTTTTTTGAGCCTACTCTACTCATCCTGTATAAACACAATCACGTGGGAGTTTTTCGGGGTCACTTAAGCCTAACAAACTGATTATCCCAAATAATATCAGATACCAACCTATGTTTCCCAGATATCTTCTAATTTGTTTGTTAGGAAATTATTAGTTGTGAAATGTGCAAAAGTATTTCCTATTCACATAAAAAGCATTCTTTCGAGCTATCAGTTATAAGAGGATGTTAAATGATGATGATGATGATAATGATAATTGTTTGTCCCTTGGTGTTCAGCACTCATTCTTTTTGCTCATTATTGTGTGTGTCTATATATATACATACATACATACATACATACACATATATACATATATGTATGGAATGAAGGAGAGGTACAGGTATACCTAATCCTCAGTGTTTCATTGTCCACTTTTCCATGCTTGCATGGGTCAGATAGAATTTTGTTGAGGCAGATTTTTTAATGGCTGAGTGCCCTTTCTTTCACCAGTGGCCAGACATGCTTTTCATGGAAAGTTGGAAATGAATGATATATGATGATGTTGTTCATTTAGAATCATCAAGTATGTCATAAGAAGGACATATATATGCATGCATGCATGCATGCATGCATGCATGCATAGTAGGCTTCTTTCAGTTTCTGTTTCTCAAAACCATTCAATGTCTTGTGTTATTAAGTCTGAGCATTGTTTCTCTACCTTCTCTTTTCAACTTATATGGGACAATAAGAGCTATATAGAACTTGCAAAGAAGCTAATTTGATTGTTACTTTTATTTAAAAAAAAAGCACATTAAATGTTTTTATTTATAAATAGCTGGTTTGAAAATTCCACTCTGTACATATAGATCCTATATGATTTGGAAGTGTCTTGGATATTTCTAATTAGCTTTTTATTGATTTTTCTTTATAGGTTTTGTTGGTTATGAAAGCAAATGTTGAAGACAGAGGCATCAAGGGTGACTGTACTCCATTAATGGAAGCTTCTAGTGGAGGTTTTGTCGACATTGCCAAACTATTAATTACTCACGGAGCTGATGTGAATGCACAGTCTTCAGCTGGTAACATATTTTTTTTTAATTTTATTATTTAGTAAATAATTTATGGAATTTCTTCTTGTTGTCTTTTATGATTATACTGCATTAGTATATGATGAAATAATTCCTTGAAAGCTATTTTAATTGCATAATTACTTTTCAAGTATCTTATATACTTCAATATTGATACACACACTCACACACTATGCATTCCAGTTTTTTTATTTGTTGAAGCTCATTGTTAAACATAGTTATAAACAAAAATTAAACCCTACCAAGTATTTTTGTTAAAATTGACTGTTTTAGAATTAGACTTGCTCTTTTACAAAACAAACTTTTAGATAAAGAATATTCCGAGAATGTATGAGAATACTCAATAGCTGTTAAACTAGGTTATTATTTCTTAGTCCACAAGTACATTCTGGTCTTTATTGTTATATATAAAGAGGCTTTGGAGATGTTTCTTTTCTTGAAAGTTTTCTCTGGATTTTCCTTATTTTCTATTTTGTAATTTTGAGTTTGTTTTCTGTGTATTTGTATTATTATTTCATAAATGTTATGTAACACATCCAAAGGCTTAACTGTATATATAGTTAGCAAAATGAATAGAATGAAATGTATTTACAGTATGACAGTAGTTAAATTAACCTTTTACTGACTGGTTGGGACTTTGAAGCACAACATTTGCCCCTGTCTAAATTTACCTAAACAAATGTGTAATATTACCTAACAACAGCTTGTGATAAACTAACTCAAGTTTTGGGTCTACTAATGTTGGATATAACCACTTAATGGAGGCATCGTTCTATACATTCTACATTAATGGGTTTCACATTGTGCAAATAATTTATTAAAATTACTTTTTATCTAATTCATTTTTACACACTGGAATAGAGACAAAATTTAAATTTATTACTGCTCTAAATGTTTTGCCCATCTAAGGAATCTGCAAGACATTTAGTGAGAGGAACAGAACAAACTAACTTGGAATGTTGAACGTTACAGAAGCCTATAAGAAAAAAATATATTTATTTTACATTTTATTTTTATTTTTGGTTCTAATATTTTAATGGTCTTATTTTTAGGTAATACACCTCTTCACTATGCTGCCTGTGGTGGATTTGAGGATGTTGTGATGGTTTTAATTGAATATGGTGCCAATGTTGAAGTTCACAATGAAAATGGTCACACACCTTTAATGGAAGCAGCTAGCGCAGGTCATGTGGGAGTAGCAAAGATATTATTAGATGCCGGTGCCGGAATCAATACCCATTCCAATGAATTCAAAGAAAGTGCCCTCACACTTGCTTGCTACAAAGGTATGTAGGAGAAAGTATCATTAAATATCTATTATTTACTGTAATATATCATAACATACAAGGAAAATATACCCATAAAATTTTAATCTATCCATTTGTTTTACATTTCTTTGAGTTGAATGTATGTATATTTTTGAGTCATTGACTTTTGGCCAGATGTCCTTGTTGCTAATGGCTTACTGTTTTGGGATCCTGTTTTGTTAATTCTATTTCTGGTATATTTAATGAGATTAATGTAAATTTTCTATATGCTTTATTTTCTATTCAAACTGTCTTCACTATGGCAGTAGCTAAAGCAGCAGTGTTTAGTTATGTCCCTATGTTTTGCTTATGAAAATCTTAGTGGAGTTTACTTTGTTTCTTTTTTGGCTTTGATAAAATAGCTACAAAGTACTGCTCTCTCTTTGATTTCAAACCCCCTTCCATAATACAATATGTAGTTCTGTGCAAAAAGTTAAAATTCATCATTATTATTCTTATTTCACAGGACATTTAGAAATGGTTCGATTTTTATTAGAAGCTGGAGCTGACCAAGAACATAAAACAGATGAAATGCATACAGCTCTGATGGAAGCTTCGATGGATGGTCATGTCGAAGTAGCTAAACTACTTTTGGATAGTGGAGCTCAGGTAAACAACTTTATGGACAAATATTTTACTTGTATAGTGTTGTTTGTGTATAGTGTTTTTAATTCAGAGTTTAATTCCTGGTGAGTATGACCTTCTGATGATATATTAACATACTGCAGTGTAAACAGTAAGATCTTGGTTAATTTATTCTATAATTGGATTGTGAAACCCAATAAGATCCTTTTCTACTGCAACAATGATAGTTTTAGTGGGGATAAGGCATGAAGAGAATCTTTCATTTTCCCAATTATAGTATTCCCCATGTGTATATTTAAGAATAAATTTGTCAGGAGAGATGAGGTATTGCTTTTGCAGATTATAGTGAACTGTGCTAAATGTTCTTGTGGTTGGTACTACTGTTATTGTGATGCAGTAATGAGGGTTTTGCTTTTCTGTTGAATATAGTTCATCATTTATTTTCTTTCTCATTATTAATGCTCATTCAGAAGGTCTCAATATCACATCTTTACATTCCTCTCTTTAAAGTTTTGAAACTCTATGTCTGTATTAATTTATCTTTAAATCATTAATATTTGTAGGTTAATATGCCTGCTGATAGTTTTGAATCACCTTTAACATTAGCTGCATGTGGTGGGCATGTGGAATTAGCAAACTTGTTAATTGAAAGAGGTGCAAATTTGGAAGAAGTTAATGATGAAGGTTATACACCACTAATGGAAGCTGCACGAGAGGGCCATGAAGAAATGGTAGCACTTTTACTTGCTCATGGTAAGTTTTTATTATTTCATTTATGAGATTTAGTATGAATTCCCATTTAAGTATGTATCTTTGGCTGCAAGCAGCACATCCAGCCATGAAAGCCTACAAAAAAAACCCACAGTAACAAAGATTGGCAACATTCCTGTTGCTGTGTGTATGTGTGTGCTAGATGACAAAGGAACACAAGTGGTAAGACATAGGAATATCTGTTGAGCCATAACCAACATAGAAAAATGGATGTGAAATTATGAAAACTTAGGCTCAACAGTGGTTTTGATATATGGATGTGGATATAGTGTTTTAGCTGAATGAAAATAAAGATGATACTTTTTAGAAATAGGATAGGAGACTAAATGGTAAATTCAGTGCCCCCGACTGACTGGCTCCCATGTTGTTGGCCCGTAAAAGGCACCACCTGAACATGGTCGATGCCAGGTCAGCCTGACTGACTCCCATTCCAGTGGCACATAAAAAGCACCATCTGAAGTGGTCGATGCCAGTGCCCCCTAACTGGCTCCCGTGCTGGTGGCATGTAAAAAGCACTATCCAAACATGATTGATGCCAGGGCCACCTAACTGGCTCCCATGCCAGTGGCACATAAAAAGCACCATCTGAAGTGGTCGATGCCAGTGCCCCCTAACTGGCTCCCGTGCTGGTGGCATGTAAAAAGCACTATCCAAACATGATTGATGCCAGGGCCACCTAACTGGCTCCCATGCCAGTGGCACATAAAAAGCACCCACTACGCTCTTGGAGTGGTTGGCGTTAGGAAGGGCATCCAGCTGTAGAAACATTGCCAGATCGGATTGGAGCCTGGTGCAGCTGCTGGCTCTCCAGACCTTAGTCAAACCGTCCAACCCATGCTAGCATGGACAACAGATATTAAACGATGATGATGACTCATGACAATGAACTTATTTTATATAGTGCTTGGCTGCAGGGTGGTTGGTGTTAGGAAGGGCATTCAGCTGTAAAAATCCTGCCAAAACAGTCACAGAAGTCTGGTGCAAGCTTCTGCCTGGCCAGCTCCTGTCAAACCATCTCACCCATGCCGGCATGGAAGGCAGACCTTAAACGATGATGATATATATATCTGTGTACTTTATTTTTCTCTTCCTCTCTATTTCCAGTTCAAGAAGGAACTTGTCTTTCGCAACAAAAATGTATGTTGAGTAAGGTTAGTGTAACTAATGGGAAGCTTGAAGAATCACAGCTTAGCTGAAATAGTGCGTAACAAAGAAGAGAATCAGTGTGGTTTGGAAGTGAGCTGTCAGCTTTAAATAGCATGTGGATGGGTACTATTGGTTTGAAAGATGGTGTGAAAAAGTGTTAAGTAGTCTAGTGATTGAAACATTGCAGCGTAATATGGGAATACATAGGTTGGGAAGGAATTGCATTTAGGTAGTGATTTTCAGAATTAATTACTTACTGCATGTCAGTAATTACCGTAGATGTATGGTGATTAACTTCAAGTGGTGTCAGTGTGTGTCCAATTAGTATTAAAAAAAAAAAAGCCATGCAGAGGGAGGATGCAGCATTTTGTTGATTAGACTTAATTATTTTCATTGTAATCTCAGATAGAAGCAGCTCTATCATGTGCAGAAGTTTATGATGTCATTTGTTTGGGATTTGTGCAATGACTACAGCTAATGTGTTCTGAAGCATTGATTCATATCTGTCCACTACGTCATTGATTTTAGAACTTGTCTTGTACACCTTGCACACTCTCCCATAGCATTATTCAAAGGATTGAATAATAGAATAGTAACAAATTTAGGATTAGGAAACAGTTGATTAAATCAATTTCCAGTACTTAACTGGTAGTTATTGACTTTACAGGGATGAACAGAACAGTTGGGGTAGTCCCATTCCATCACTGACTAGTAATATGAAAAAGAAAGATATTTTTTGATGACTAATTTAGCAGATAAAATATTTTTTAATTATTTTTTTAAGATGTTTATATTATTTTGTATTGAAGATATGTTTAATCAATTGCAGGTGCTGACATCAATGCCCAAACTGAAGAAACACAAGAGACAGCTTTAACTCTGGCCTGTTGTGGTGGATTTCTTGAGGTGGCTGACTTTCTTATCAAAGCTGGTGCTGACATAGAACTTGGATGTAGCACTCCTCTTATGGAGGCAGCTCAAGAAGGGCATCTGGATTTAGTTAGTTATCTTTTAAGTAATGGTAAGATATTTTACTGTTGTAAATAAAATTACAAATTATTGAATCTAGTCTGAATTATTGATTTTTACATAAACTTGGACAAGATTTGAAGAAACACTTTTCAGGATTTACTTGTGAAGAAGTGCTAATCTGGCAATTTCTATTGTTCACATCAGGATTTTGTTTGACTCTGATTCTAACTCAGCATTTTATGGTATCACCAACTCCAATTTCTATTTACAATTAACCATTAACATTTAAAGAAGCTATATCAGGCCTACATATTTTATACCTGTTTTATGCTCAAACTGGCCAGAAAAGACCTTTCACATTTACCCTACAATATCATTCGAAAGATAAACAATTGAATCATTGAAATCTTGCAGCTAAAAGATATGTAATTCAAAGCAACGTGAATAAATAAGCATTACATTTGATGGAGTAATCTGAATGCTAAGGAGTTAAACTAATTGCAGAACCTATTCACAGTGTGAATCGTTAAGCTACTTTGTCAGTTTAAAGGCTGTAGATCTGCAATCCCATTTTTGTTAATATTATGAACATTTGAGAATAAGATGCAACTTACAAAAAAAAAAAAAAAATACATGGCTATAAAGTAAAAGGGTATAAAAGAAATAAAAGTAATTGGGAATGTGTCAGTTTACCAGTTCAAAAATCTAAACTATATTGAAATTAAATACTTAAAAAGAAAAACAAGATTAAATACCTCACATAACAATTGACTATTTTTAAAAGAAATAAAACTCAGACACTATGTATCTAATTGAGTTTATTTATGTCCATCCTTTTCAATATTTAAAGTATTGTTTGAATATAAAATTTGAGTGAAAGAAATAGGAAAATTTACTAACACTTTGTTCTTAGAAATGTAAATGCTTCTACCAGATTCTCTTTCATAAAATCTCTTAACCCTAACCCTGGTTTCCTTAGCCCTTTCTGAACGCAACTGTATTTTAATATGGTATATTAATGCTATTACTGGTAGATTTGATATATTTTTAATTTAGTTTCCCAGAATAATTTGTGTTACAAGGTTAATGAAAGAAAAGTGCTAAGAATATTCAGTTTTATTCTGAAAGCATTTAGTTCATATATGATAGTAAAAGGTTGAGGTTATTCTTCAGTTTCTGAAATACAGATTGTCATCCACATTGTTACTTTACTTATTTCATATATTTATTTCAATGTTTTGTTTTTCTCAGTTGTGTTCTAACATTCAATTCCAGATGCAAATGTTCATGCTCAGACTGCAACAGGCGATACAGCACTGACGTATGCTTGTGAGAATGGACACACAGATGTTGCAGAGATCCTCCTTCGTGCTAATGCAAAACTGGTAAGGTTATAGCATCACAGTTTCAACTTAATAGTTTATTATTATCTATATATATAAAAATGAGAATGTGTGTCTGTCTGTCTGTCTGTGTGAATCCCTAAAACTCGAGAACTACGCAACCAATTTCATTCAAATTTTACACATGCCTTACTTAGGGTTCCAGTTGTGTTTTAGTAAAAAAAGTTTTTAACTTCTTGCAGAGTTCGAGCACACGGCAACATAATATCTCCTCCACTATTTAAGTATTACGTGTCAAAAGTGAAACAAAAACACTCATGTCAAATACTTTCACTTTAAAAATGAAACTATTCCACTAACTGAAACAATCACATTTCGATACTGTAATGACAGATACTTTCAGAGAGAGAGAGAGAGAGTTTGTATGTATACATATAGATGTATATGTACACGTATATGTATAGATATAGAGAGAGATGTATATGTATACATATAGATGTATATGTACACGTATATGTATAGATATATAGAGAGAGATGTATATGTATAGATATAGATGTATATGTACACATATATGTATATGTATATATATATATATATATATATATATATATATATATATATATATATGCATACATGTATATGTATACATATGTGTAGATGTATATATATATATATATAGATGTACATGTAATATGTACACATATATACATGCATACAGATATCTATACATATATACACCCATCACACACACATACACATGCACACAAACACACACATTAGTCATTTGTTTTCTTATCCAAAACTACATCAAAAGTACTGAATGGATCTTTATGAAATTTGGAAATTACATTCTATGCATAACGGCCATAACTCCCATGAAAATTCATATATTTTTGATGTTGATGAAATTTTAACCCGAACATAACAGATGGGCATTATTTGTAATTCAACGGTACAACAGTGTAAGACTACCCTTTCAGATATACTTAGATTGTGATTTCTGCAATGTGGTGCATAAATTGTCAAGTAAATGAGACGCATCTTTGCCTCCACTGATTCACTTGCAAAGTGTTGAGTAAAATTATTTCGTTGCAGACCTCCTTTGAGTCTTTTTATTATCACTGCGACACACATAGTCCCCAGTTGGTAACATTGATTTCAAGGCCTTCCCAGATGAATGACTGGTTGTTCTAAGACATTTATCGATTGTAAATTTTGTCTGCATAATTACCTATCGGTATAGTGGTCATTTGCAAACTCCAGAGGTGACACTTTCATTTCCCTTTACTCCAAACGTCACACGTTGTTATTTCAATTGGGTCATGCCCTTCCAATTGCTATAGATCCGTAATGCATCTTACAGCTATGCCTGTCTGGGATTGCAGCTACTTTGTTACCCGGTGGCAGGACAGCACACTCGACTTTTAAAATCCCGTTAAATTTAGCAGCATCCGAGATGCCTTCATGCAACATCACCAAAAGCTCAGATCAGGGGCAGGTACTTAAAAGGTGTCATCTAATTGTCTGGGATGAATGCACCATGGCTCACAAGAGAGCTTTGGAAGCATTAGATAGAGCCCTGAAAGACATCCGAGACTGTCACGCTCCAATGGGAGGTGTTACGCTTCTGTTGTCAGGTGATTTCAGGCAAACTCTTCCTGTCATTCCAAAAGGCACTAGAGCAGATGACGTCCAAGCATGCCTAAAGTCCTCTACCCTGTGGCATCATGTTACTATCCTCACTCTTAACACTAACATGAGAGCTCAGCTACACGGCGACCAAATGTCCAAAAAATTCGCACGGGGCATTTTGACAATTGGTGATGGCAAGGTGCCTCTCGATGCTGCAGAAGAAATAGAAGTATGGCCATTTTGTTCTGTTGTTAATTCTGTAGATGACCTCAAACACAAAGTCTTTCCCAACTTTAAACAAAACTACCAAAATCACAATTGGCTATGTGAAAGAGCAATATTAGCTCCAAAAAACATAGCTGTTACAAAAATTAATCAACACCTGATGCATTCTCTTCCTGGCAATCTTCAAACTTACAAGTCTGTTGATACAGTTCCAGATACAAATGAAGTGGTGAACTATCCTCCTGAATTTCTCAATTCGTTCGAGCCTCCAGGACTACCTCCCCACATATTATCACTTAAAGTTGGAACGCCTGTTATGCTGCTCCGCAATCTGGAACCACCAAGACTTTGCAATGGAACACGACTCGTGATAAAGAAAATGATGTCACACGTTATCGAGGCTACCATTCTTTCTGGATGTGCAAAAGGGGATGACGTCTTTATTCCAAGAATTCCTCTTACTCCATCAGGAGCAGACATTCCTTTTACATTCAGAAGACTACAATTCCCCCTTCGTGTGACTTTTGCCATGTCCATAAACAAATCTCAGGGTCAAACACTGTCTGTAGCTGGTCTTCTCTTGGAAGAGCCCTGCTTCTCACATGGACAACTGTATGTTGGCTGCTCAAGAGTGGGCAGCAAAAAAAACCTATTTGTATATGCTCCACAAGGGAAAACAAGGAACATTGTTTACAGTGAGGTGTTATAATCACAACAGCAAGAAAGTATGTACATGATCACCTTCTTTTACGAAACTTCATTGACTTTCATATATTTATATTGACATACATTTGGATGCGTGTGTGTATATACATCTCTATATATAAAGATGATGCGTAGTCTAGACGGCGTTTTTAGATTTCATTATTCTCTTTAACCCGGGCAACGCCGGGTATTTCTGCTAGTTGTTAATAATCACACATACCCATTCAAAATTGTTTTATATTTTTCTGTTATGAAAAAATTTTGTGAAAATATATTAGTAACTTAATGAATCCTTTAATGAAATATATTTTTGTATTTTCTTTTGCTGATACAAAAACATTGTGTCATCCAAAGTTTTTTTAGTGTTATGGTATTGTGTAATTTCTCATTGTTAATCACCTTGATAGTTAATACATTCTGCTAAATTGGTTTTCTTTTACATTTCTAGGAACATGAATCTGAAGGAGGAAGAACACCTTTAATGAAAGCTGCCAGGGCAGGACATCAATGCACTGTCCAATTTTTAATAAATAAAGGTAAACTTGTCTTTATTTTGTTTCTTGAATCTGATTTAATATTTTTTTTATGTCTATTCAATCTGATGGTAGTATGCCTAAAATGATATCTAGTGAGAAACTATCTTTTATTGTTTAGATGCCTTTAACAGCGTGCATTTGTTGCCAGTGTGCCAGAATCAGAAAAGCAGCAAGAACGACATCCAGTTTCTAGTTGTGCTGATCTCACATGTATTAATCTCTTGTAAAGTGACTGGCTATCAGAAGGTACCAATGGTAAAACTTTCTCAGTAGGGATCTGTTGTCAAATAAGAACTAATCTCATTATAACACTTTGAGGAATTACCTTAGCTAGAGATTCCATCAACAACTGAATATTTGTATTCTCTTCCCAAATCAAACGAAATATAAATTTGCTGAACAATTTCCTATCTTCTACACTTACACTTGTGCTCCCTTTTCTTCTGCTCACATCCCAACTCGGCCTTCTCTTTATCTCTAAAATATAAATTTCTTCTAATCTATTTAGATACATTTATTCCTCTTTTTTTTTTTTTTTTTAAATCTTATTCTTAAGTGACAGCAATAAAGATTTTCAACTTCTTTCAGGTGAAACTTTCTATCTCTTTGATCATCTATTACCCGAACTATTTACTAAACTTATTCAGCTATTTGTCTTTGATTGACCTTTGCAACATCTTGAACACTTAATCTCATTTCACCTTTAATCTCACTTGCTTTGCTATCATCATGTGCATATTTGGTATCTACTGACTTCTGCTTTATTGCTACATTTCACTGTACATTGAATTACCACTCATCAGCTTCATTTATCTCTTCTCATACAAATTAACTAATTTTTTTATTCTAAGCCCTCATCAGTAGAATTTCATTCCTTATCCATCTGAAATTGTTGTTTCAACAATTGCTTAATCCTCTCATACATTCCACACATCAAACCAATGGCATCTGAATGGTTTGCAAGAAGTTTAGTTGCTGCCATAGAAGCTCAGATTTACACCACCTTGGGGGAATAAACCTCTGTCACTTACATGAAAGCTTTTGGTTGCAAACACTTGTACAAGAAGACTGCTCAGAGAGCAAAAGTTTCTTTAGCATGAATTATGATTTATTAAAGTCCAACCCATGCCAGTATGGAAAATTGATGTTAAATGATGATAAAAGTAGATCAGTCAGTTTTGCCTATCACTTACCAACTGTGGTGACATTGCTTGTAGTCAGTGCCTTTAAAATTGCTATCTACTCTGCACCCAACAAACTCTTTATCAGATTTCCTCACTAAAACAACTAACAAAAGCATAGACTCTGTATGTTACACATACATACTCTCTCTTTCTGTCTGTCTTTTTCTCTCTCAGCAAACTTATATTTTCATTTTCTTACGAATATATTTACCTTGAAACATAAAGCCCCTCATAGGGTTTACTTATTTCTCTAACATTCTTCCTTCGCAGTTTCATTCAATAGTACCAAAATATAGATAATACACATTTTAAAACAGAAGACCTGCTCATCTTAAACCAATATATATCTAAGATAGTCATAATCCATACAAGACATACATCACAAAATGTGGCTTCCTTGTGCTGCTCACACATTTGGGATAATGCACTCATTCACCATATTGCTAAAAACATTGTGCTTGTGATGAGCATTCCTTCTTCACTCTATAATTTTTAACGTTTTGATCTGTTCTTATTTGTTCCATCTGTCACCCTGATCCCCTAAATTTGCTTCTGTCACCCTTGCTCTGTTACATTCTTCAGACTACATACTAAACATTACAATTCTTAAAACAATTAAATAGGTATGATAATCATTTGGTATTACTGTAAAGCAAATTGAACATGGCTGTAGCCATTGCACTCTTTTGTAGCTAAGGCTTCATTTGATATTTTTATTAGTTCTGTCACAATCTTTTTATAGATGTGTTAAATTTCCTTGGTTATAATGAAATTCAATTATAGGGGTTCATTATTTTTAACTCCTGTGAGGTGCAATAATTTAAGTTCAATGCTAGTACAAGAAAATGTGTACAGAATTATAGCATTTGCATATAATCATAGTATATGTAATGCAATGTAATAATATGTGGAAAACATATAAAAAAATATTAATTCTAGTTCATAATTTTAGTTAAATTAGAGTACACCAAAGTTGTTATATTTTTGAAATGTAGTTTTTTACCATTTTATGAGTAAAGTTATGTAAATTGATAACTTGATCAGTTTTGTAATTAAAAATTAAGATTTTGCTTAGTTAGTCTCTTGTAATCTAGATTCTATATTTCTGTACATTTTTTTCTTTTCTCTTTTGAGGTATTATTTTATCTTGATTGTCTACTTTGAATGTAAATTGCTTTAAGTCAACTTAATTTGCTTTGTTTCATTTTCCTTTCAAGGGGCCAATGTTAACCGTCAGACCTCAACAAATGATCACACAGTGCTTTCTTTAGCCTGTGCGGGAGGCCACCTTGAAGTTGTTGAACTGTTATTAAATAGCGGTGCTAACCTCACACACAGGTTGAAGGTATGTATTTTCACTAAATAGAAATCATAATTTTATATGTATGCATTTTTGACTCTATTTTATGATTCTTGGGGGGAAAAACTAGTAACCAAAAGTCATTGTTTATTGTACATATATTTAAATCAAAATAATTTTTAAACATATCATTCAAAATAATTATTAAACATTATATTTGGAAGATTATTTTGCATGAATATTACTCAATGCTTATGATAGAAAATTGTGAAAAGTCTCTTAAAGTACATTTCCTTATGACTATCTAAGAAACATTTCAGAATTTAGATACTTCCTTCTTATTATTCAGGATGGCTCGACCATGATAATAGAAGCTGCCAAAGGAGGCCACACTGCAGTAGTAAGCCTGCTATTGGAGTTTCCAAATAGGTTTATGCATTCTGCTCCTGAATACTCTCAACCAACTCATCAAGATGTCAATCTTAACACTGAGGTAAGTCTTTTCTTGTTTTGTCTAATTTTATGCAGCATCCATTTAAAATCAATAATGTAGAGGAGTAATATCTGATTTAGTATCAAGATCAATATAGGAAAATAATATCATTTTAAAAATACTAAAAGAATTAATAAATAAATTGTTGCATCTTTGGAATTGGAAAGTATCTTGTTTTTTTTTATAGCTTTTAAATTAAAATATTGTTTATTGGAAAATATTGACGATTGGTTATTCATATTTTATAATTTAAGTAATTTACCTGAACAAAATAGGTTATCTGTATTTTTCATGTATTATTTAATAGCATAGAGTCCCTGTACATGGCTTGGGAAATATTGTTCCTCCAAATGATCCAGATTCCGGTGCAATGAATGCTAATGGTTATGTTCCAAGTTTACCAGGTAATTACTTTTCATTTAAAATAACTTATTCTTGGAATTATGTACACTGAAATATTCAAATGGAAGATAAGTTTCTCTGAGTAAAATAATCACTATTAAATTCTTCATTAAAATGTAAAGTATAAATGTAAATTTAGTTAAGATATTGTCATTTGTAATCAAAATTATTAAACATAGTTAGGAAATTATCTTGCATAAACTTTACTCAAACAAATTTTGTAATATATATAAGTTATAGAAAGTCTCTTAAATGTATTTACCTTATGAATATCTATGAAACATTTTAGATTTAGTTTTGTGATTTGTCTTCTCTTCAAATTCACTTTATTTATTTTTTTTTTTTTTCTTTTCAAAGACCTTTCTCTTTCTCAGTCTATCACTGCAGTTAGACTGCTTGTGTTTGTTTGTAATTTTTTTGTATTTGATCCCATTGTAAAATTTCCAGCTTCTGTTGAAGCTGATTTTTGTTTTGTGAATTCAAATTATAAAATCGAATTCTCACAGTACATCTCTCCTAAATTCTGTCTCCTGTCAGGAATGTCATATAAACTGATGTAGTTTAAGCCCATAGCAACTTCACCTCCTTATTTTCATGTAAAAGAAAAATAAGCTAAGTATTCTCAGAATATTGATTATTATGTAGACATTTTAATGTATCTTGAACAAAATGTTTACTTTGTTCTATTTTGTAATAACTATAGACTTTTTAGAAAAATTAGACATGACAGGTTAAAACTATTTTTATTTCTCATGACTAGGTCATATTATTCACAGTAAAAGTGATATTCTTGTATCCTGAAATTAATTTCATTGCATAGCATTCAACTGAAGAAATAATCCTCTGCAGTTGCACAGTTGTTCATTATGAACAATGTAAGACAAATAGTGAGTTGTGTAATTTTCAAGTTCACAGCCAAATATCTATATATATAAAAATGAGAATGTGTGTCTGTCTGTCTGTGTGTGTGGATCCCTAAAACTCGAGAACTAAGCAACCAATTTCATTCAAATTTTACAGATGCCTTACTTAGGGTTCCAGTTGTGTTTTAGTCAAAAAATTTTTTTAACTTCTTGCAGAGTTCGAGCCCACGGCAACATAATATCTCCTCCACTATTTAAGTATTACGTGTCAAAAGTGAAACAAAAACATTCATGTCAAATACTTTCACTTTAAAAATGAAACTATTCCACTAACTGAAACAATCACATTTCGATACACACATACACATGGACACAAACACACACATTAGTCATTTGTTTTCTTATCCAAAACTACGTCAAAAGTACTGAATGGATCTTTATGAAATTTGGAAATTACATTCTATGCATAACGGCCATAACTCCTATGAAAATTCATATATTTTTGATGTTGATGAAGTTTTAACACGAACATAACAGATGAGCATTATTTGTAATTCAACGGTACAACAGTGTAAGACTACCCTTTCAGATATACTTACATTGTGATTTCTGCAATGTGGTGCATAAATTGTCAAGTAAATGAGACGCATCTTTGCCTCCTGATTCACTTGCAAAGTGTTGAGTAAAATCATTTCGTTGCAGACCTCCTTTGAGTCTTTTTATTATCACTGCGACACACATAGTGCCCAGTTGGTAACATTGATTTCAAGGCCTTCCCAGATGAGAGACTGGTTGTTCTAAGACATTTATCGATTGTAAATTTTGTCTGCAATTTGGAAATTATATTCTATGCATAACGGCCATAACTCCCATGAAAATTCATATATTTTTGATGTTGATGAACATAACAGATGAGCACTCTGTAGCTGGTCTTCTCTTGGAAGAGCCCCGCTTCTCACATGGACAACTGTATGTTGGCTGCTCAAGAGTGGGCAGCAAAAAAAACCTATTTGCATATGCTCCACAAGGGAAAACAAGGAACATTGTTTACAACGAGGTGTTATAATCACAACAGCAAGAAAGTATGTTCATGATCACCTTCTTTTACGAAGCTTCATTGACTTTCATATATTTATATTGATATACATATATATATACGTGTGTTTGGGTGCGTGTGTGTGTGTGTATATATATATATATATATCTATATATAAAGATGAGAATGTGTGTCTGTCTGTCTGTCTGTGAATACCTAAAACTCGAGAGCTACACAACTCTCTTTTACAAACCCAGTGAAAATACATATATTTCATATGTCAAAGAAATTCAAGCAATACATATAACACCAAAGTTAAAATAATCCCAACAATTCCACAATTCCCAACCTCCAGAGCTATTGAAGAAACTGTTATCATCAACTGACCAAGATTCCTAACATTTGCAAAACAAAATTAGACAATACGATGCTGTACTACAGATGACATCATTTGGAACCACAAGAGATTTAACTGAGGCAGCATTCATCCAAACTTTCAAGATCCAACCTCAGATATATCATCGCATTGTCTCTCTACTACCTCTGTCAAATGAATCACCAAAATTGGCCTTTCATTATTTATAATCTGTACCTGTTTGTTTGGTTACAAAATAAAATACACAAAACATGTTTCTGTATTACGTTTATTTACTTTATATACATATGAGTTGAAAACTTTCTTCTAGCAATCCACTTAATATCTATGTTCCATGCTGGCATGGATTGGAGAGTTATTAATGTAGAAATATGGTATCGTAGCTACTAACAGTTGAGGCTTGCGTAGTCTAGACGGTGTTTTTAGATTTCATTATTCTCTTTAACCCGGGCAACGCCGGGTATTTCTGCTAGTTTTCCTTAAAACTTAGGATGTATTCACGTATGTGTGTGAGAGAGAGAGAGAGAGAGAGAGAGAGAGAGAAAGAAAGTACTGTTTGAAAATTGAAATAAAATGGTTTGATTATCTACTAATTGTTTAGCTTAATGTATTTCTTTCATCACAAATTTATGTTGTGTGTATATTAAATTGATTTTAGAATGTGAAGTTCCAGGTTCCAGTGCTTCTTTGGAGTTGTCCCAACCTCGACAAACTATACAGAGAATGTCTGTGCAGCAACAACAGCAGCAACTCCAGCTTCATATGATGCCCCAAGAGCAAATTCTCCAGCTTTTTTCACAGAGCACACTGCCACAGCCGCAACCCCCTCCACCACCCCAGCAGCAGGCTCCACCACAACAACAGCAACTACAACTTCCTCCGCAGCAGATCCATCCTCCTGCCCAGCAGGTATCTTCTCCTCCTCCTCCCCCTCCTGTACAGCCACAGTCACAACAAGTTTTAGCTTCATCTATCCAGCAGGGTGGTGCTCCCACAGTTGCAATGGCAACAGGAGCAAGTGTCCAGTCTGTTGCCCAGCACCATTATCTAACCCAACAGCAGCAGCATCAACTCTTGCAGCAACAACTCCTGCAACAACAGCAGGCCCACTTGATACAACAACAACTGCAGGTAAGACCATACTACTAAATTAAATTTTAGCAATAATAGAGGATAGCAAAATCATACTCATGGCTTGGAAGTATTTTAATGGGAAAGTAATTTTTAAACTTTTTTTTTTTTTGATGAGCTACTTATGACATATTATTTAATTTTCTTCCCAATGATCTCCATAATTATATTTTATAACATCAGTATACATATAGACTTAAAGACTTCGCATCCTAATGGTTAAAACAAATGACTGAGCAACTGATATTATTAGGAAAATATCTCAACTAAAATATAGTTTTTCTTACTGATAAATTTTAGCAAAAATATATTTTGAGGTTAATTAAATCTTTTTGCTATCACTAATTTTAGCAATAAACATCATTGGATAATTTACTTAAAATAATGTATTGGATATAATATTGAATGTTTTTAAACCAAAAACCAAAGCCATACAAGCTTGGTGTTCACCTTGTGTGTTTCCATATTTCATAGCCAAATGAAAGTATGGATTGATAAATCTGTATCTAAAAGGAAGGACCCAAACATTGGAAGCTTTGGTTGCTAATATTTATAGGAGTCTGAGCAAATTTATTAAAACAAAGAAAAATGGAGCATAAAGTTAACGATAGGTGTTTAAATTTGTAGTTATATTATCAATTTAGACTTATTTTCATGTGTTTGTAATTGAAAGATAATTCTTGTAAGTTGAAAATTATATTGGCAATCTTGATTTTCTTTTTTCTTTTTAGGTTAGCCAACCTAATATGCCTAAGGTTAGGTGGAAACGCCATATACCGAACAACCATCAAAGTTTACAGGCACCGACTGTAGGTTTGGACACAGTTCCAACTCCTTCAACTACTCCACATACACCTACAGCTTCTCCAGCATCTCCAGGTGTACCTCATCTTCAACGTTATCTTTCACAACATATAGATCTGGATGCACAGACTGATAGTAACCATGACACTGCGTTGACTTTAGCTTGTACTGCTGGCTATTCTGACTTAGTCAGGTTGTTGTTGTCCAAGACAGCTGATATTGAGCACCGCGATAAAAAAGGTCAGTTCTCATTCAATTCATGAAATTAAATGATTTATATTTCTCAGGCTAGGATGGTTTCTAATTTAAAGTGTATATATTAGGCAAAAGTTTTTTTTTTATGTTGGAGTCACAACCAAATAGCTGAAACCTCTCGAAGAAATATGTGTGTGTGTGTTTTGTTAGTATCCTGCTTTTAAATTTTTATTTGATTTATTTTATATTTTTGGCAAAGACAACTCTTTCAAAATAATAATATTTTTGAATTGTTATAAAAGATTTATAACCTAGTCTGTTTACTACCATCACTGCCTGAACCTTGAGTTCCTTTAGTGAAATGTACTCTGCTGATCTCTTGTGTGATTACATCTGCATATATTGTTTTCTGCTGTAGCAGCCTATGTTGTGAATTCCCTCAACCAGTCTTTGAGGCTCTGACCTAACCATAAAACAACACTATTCTGCTTTCTCTTAAACATTTAGAACGAAACTATCTTTTAACTGACTTAGACACAAACTTTTTTTAAAATTTATTATATCTATTTAGTGTATTTGAAAAATCTATGAATTTCCAAATGGTTATAAAATAGAATACTAAGATATATGTTTGGTGAGGTAATTTCTAATGGTGATTAGCATATTTTGAATTTGACCACCAAATTCACTTCATGAATTTTCCAAATATTTCTAAGGGATAACTTGAATGTAATAAGCAACTTAACAACTTAAATGTTTAACAAATTAAATGTTGTATCACTTAAGCCTGTTTTGTGATATTCCTGTTGCAAACAGTATGCCTTATACTGTTGGATGCATGTGCATTGATTATTATAGAGAGTGGCACCTGTCATTATATACAGTTACTAATCAGATCCAGCCTGAAGCTAGTGGCATTTCCAAATGGGACAGTTTAAGGAACTCTATGGCTGATTACTGAAATGGTTTCTCCAGTCATACAAGCTGTGTTGAGTTTAATTCTATAAGTTAACGAACAACTTGTAAAATTTAATGGTGCTTTCATTGCTTGGTGTAACTCGTTATATCTGCTTTGTGGTACTGCTAGGTTAACTGACCTATTTGAGAGTTAGACTCCTTTGCTATAGGCTCAATAGATAGGATTCAATCTGGTAGCCTCTCTGCTGGTTATCTAGTATTCTATTTATTTGTTCATCCAAGCTTTTTATGTGTATCCAGCAATGTCAAAGTAATAATAATTATAATCAGTTCAAAGTCTTATTTGTACTGCTCTTCAGATTTTGTTATTCCATAAGAGTGATCAAATCTAATAATTTGTAGATGTGTGTATATGAAATAAAATATGAGTAGATATTTCTGAATGTTGATATCATATTCATGAAGTTTAATGTTTTTTACTTTTAGGTTTTACCCCATTGATTTTGGCTGCAACAGCTGGCCATGTAGAAGTTGTGGAAATCCTTTTGGACCACAATGCTGAGATAGAAGCCCAATCTGAACGAACCAAAGACACTCCATTGTCTCTAGCATGTTCTGGAGGAAAATTTGATGTTAGTTTCTGATTTATTTTATTCTTTAAAAGTATGTGTGTTATGGGACCAAGAATTTTTCTGCCTTGTTTTGTTGCTAGATGCTCCATGTTTTTGGTATAGGTGCATGTTCATAATTCCCAAACATTTTTTTGCCAACTTCTTATCTCTATATTTTAATCCTAATGCTTCCAACTCAAAATAGTCAATTATACAATGCAATAATTCTGGAAGTTTCAAAAGGACCCTAGGATTGCTTAAGCAGTTTCTTTCCTGTGGGATTGGGACAATAGCATCCGTTTTATGAACCAGTTGTTTATATGAAGGGTTTGGCTGCAATGTGTTCAACATTTTAAAGCTCAATGTTTATAAGGAATTGTTACAATTTACAAAACTAAAATTGTTTAAAATATATGAAATCTGTTTCATTATTTTTAAATTGTTTGAATTAACAAGCACTTATTTACATACATTAATAAATAATTTATATGTAAAATTCATCAACAGAAAACTGTTTGATATCTAGTTGAAATGGGATCTATTTTTTTTCAACTTTATAGTACAGTTCTAGTTTTATTTTATTAAATGCATATCATCTTGTAATCCACTTTTAATTTGAGTTTTTTTAAAAAAATTTTTTTAATTTTTTTTTTTATAATTCAGGTGGTAGAATTGTTGTTATCTCGCGTGGCAAACAAAGAACATCGCAATGTTTCTGATTATACACCTTTAAGCTTAGCAGCATCAGGGGGTTATGTCAATATTATAAAATTATTGCTTTCAAATGGAGCAGAAATCAATTCACGGTAAGCTAATTTTATTCTGTAGTTTGATACCAATGTTATGGTTTTATATTTTTCTTGGCAACATATTTGATCTACCTGCTTCGATTTACTTAATTAGTGAAGAGATAGAAATCCCTAAAGTATGCTACTTACTTTCACTAAACTTGCATATGGGCTTTTTTCCCCACTATTCATTAAATTTTCATGTATTTTATCCATTCAATTTCTGCGGAACATTGAAATGCTGTCAAACATTGTTATGGAAAAAAATTGGTCCATTTTGTCAATTTCTTGGCAATATGTTTCTGCTAGGATTAGATAGAGAATGAGTCCATTTGTTAATCTCTAAATAGTGACCATAATCTATTGAAGTAGCATTGATTTGGGAAAGTGTTTTGTTGCTTCGCTTTGATTATCCAGCTACTGTGTGGAATGCTGCCTGTTGTGCACTTATTACACATCACAGTGTAATCAAGAAATGGGCTTTTTTTTCTTTTCTTTTTTTTAAGGGCAAAAGATGGGTAGGGCAGACTGCAGATAGGGAGATATTCATTTTAACTGTGTGACATTCATTAACCTTATGTTGGTTAGTCCTTAAATGAAGGGGAAGGACTACAATGTGTGTGTGCCAAACAGGCAAAAAACAAAAGAAAATATCTTGACGGATGAATTTTGTACTTACTTTCACTTTAAATAAGTACAAAATCTTTAATCTTTCATAATTAAATTTACAATCTCATTGAAAAGTGCTGTAAAATGTTGACTTTCCTTTGCATCACGAGCAGGAATTCATTTGAGAATCCAGCATTGTTGTGAAATGAATATACAAATGGAGAAAAATTGGTGCAGTTTTTCCAATCCAGAGCTAGCTGAAGCATCATGTTCTCTACTATCTAGATTGTTATCATCATCATCATCTACCTCATCTGATGAAGGGAAGTTAGAAAAAAAACTTCATCACTGTATAAATCTCTCATCTGTGATTTGATTTCTCCCATCGATAAGAGCCATTTGTGCTTCGGTGCAGTTGACAAACATAATTGGGCATCAATTGATGTGTTGTTTAAGGATTAGTGGGAACTGTATGTCTTATATGATTTGTTTTTAGTACAATACATTACACTATTCTAAGCGGACACACTTTGTAATGACATTCTGACAAAGTAACTGTTAAAAAACAGAGGGGAAGAAATATAATTGACAAGAATATTTTCCAGGACTTGTTGAATGTCATTGTTACTTTCTAGAAAGTACAATACTGACATAAAAAAAAAAGAATTTTCAGATAAATACAACTCTTACTTAACCAAAAATAAGAGATTATAGTTATGTCTGTAAAACATTGTTTTGTGATTTCTACTAAATGTGGAAACGGTGATTCAAAAGCAGGATGTGGCCTGTAGAAGAGGTTAATAACTGCTTCTAGAAATAGTAAGGTAAAGCTTGGAGAATAGTTAGCAGTAGATGTTTATGAAGTTAAATCAAAGGATTTTCTGTAATTAATATGAATTTGTTTTATTTATTTCTTGAAAAAATATGTAATAAACACTGACAAATTATACGGTGTCCATTCTTTTTCAGAACTGGAAGCAAACTTGGCATTTCTCCTCTCATGTTAGCAGCTATGAATGGTCACTCTGCTGCTGTCAAATTGCTTCTTGATATGGGTAGTGATATTAATGCTCAGGTGAATAACAGATTTTATTTCTTCTAGTTCTGGTTGAAAAAAACAAATAGATTTTATATATAAATAGTTTTTATATATAAATATATTTTTGAATGTTAATTCTAAGATCTTCAACTAATTGCTTCTAATTTTGCCTGATTGCTTTTTTGTGTGTTATATTATCACCTAACTCTACTTAAATATAAAGGTTCTGATGAAGCACTTTTTGTATACTGGTGAATACACTCAGATATCAACAAAACTAGATTAATTCAAGCCTTTTATTTGGTTTTATGTATGCATATTTCTATATAGGAGAACTGTACACTCGTTTAAGAAAGGAAAACAATATAGACACTGAATGGAACATTTTAAGCTTCTGTTACCATATTTCTGTTGAAATACACCATTTTTGTTTCAGTTAACTTTGAGAATAATGAAGAATTATGTAAAATTTTGTTATTAAGCTGGTGTTAAGTTGTAGGATATTGTTAAGGAAGATTTTAATTTAAATCACTTTAAAATAGGTAGTTTGTATCATTAACTCAGGAGTGCTGAGATAAGAAGGCTTTAATTTTAATGCTTTTGCAGTGTCCTTTGTATTTATTTCTAGCATTTATTAGCAGCTGTATCACCATTAGAGTTGTTCTAAAAGTTATTTTATTTTGTTTTCTTTTTTAGATTGAGACAAATAAAAACACAGCCTTGACACTGGCATGTTTCCAGGGGCGTCATGAAGTTGTAAGCCTTTTGGTTGATCGAAAAGCAAACATTGAGCACCGTGCTAAGGTAAATGTCAATTATCCTTCTCCATTTTAACAAACCAGTACAAAATTAAGTGTTGGTAGTTTGATTCATAAATAGTTGGAATATTTCTCCTCTTCCTTTCTCTCCTCGTCTAATTGTGAAATTTTATAAGATATAGGGAATATTTGCATTTTTTATATCCTTTTGACAATAATCAAATTCCCAATTTCTGATTTTTATCTTATAGACCGGTCTTACTCCATTGATGGAAGCCGCTTCTGGTGGTTATGTTGAAGTTGGAAAAGTTTTGTTAGACAAGGGAGCTGATGTGAATGCAGCTCCTGTGCCATCATCAAGAGATACAGCACTGACCATTGCTGCTGACAAGGGACATTATAGATTTGTTGAACTGCTGCTTTCCAGGTAGGTTGCTATTATGAACAAGAGCTGATTATACATGAAATGACTTGATTTAGACACAATTTATAGAATTATCAGTCTGATATTGCAGTGGTTCACAGATTCACGTGTTGTCTAAAATCTGTACCTAGATCCTCTTGGTTTGAAGTAACCAGAGATTCTTTTACACTTGGTATGTTTGTGTGGTAGTGAGAGCTAGGTTTTGGTGGGGATTCACTTTGTGTGCAGTATGGTGTTGGATATAGTGTAGGCAGCGAATATGAAGGCTTTCTCTGCAGGGTATTGCTTACAGAACCATTATGGTTGAGAAATGGAGGAAAGGATTTTGAAACTTGGTTGAGAAATTAAACAAAAAAAAAAAATGACAGAAATCAAAAGGTTTGGCTGCTGTTGGGGAGGCAAGAGACTTTGTGGGTAATATGATACATAGAAGCTTCTTTCATGTTTTGTGTGATAGTCATGCAAAATTTATGGTGCTGGGTAAAAGCATTTGGTGTGTAGAAGTCTATGATTTTCTTCATGCATTGAAGGCTTTGTTCTTTATGATTGAATCACAGGGAAAATTTGAGATTATGAGTTTATATGTGTGTGACTTGTTAGAAGATATGCCTAAGAAGATGGTTATAGGATTTCAGAGAGCAGTAGAGGTAACATATATCTGGAGGAGTGGAGGGAGGAAACTTTGTCCCAGAGGAACTAAGCTTTTGTCGCTGATATCCAGAGGAACAATGTGGAGAGGGAAATATGAATAGATTTTAACCTGAACAGCAAAGATGAACCATAAAGATTGATAAATTTCTGTTTTGGAGAAGATTAAGTTGTATGGTTTGCACGTTTACAAGAAGTGGTGGATGGGATCTAGCTGTACTGGAGTTCATGGATGTTGAGGAAGAGGAGAATGACTTTGTTCATAATACTCTTTAAGCAATCCTAAACAACTGGGAAATGATAGTACTTTCATTTTGTACCATAGATTTATAGGATATTGGGAAACAATAATCTGTATATATTTCTTAAATTCTTTTAGAAATGCTGCTGTTGATGTGAAAAACAAAAAAGGCAATTCTCCTCTGTGGTTAGCGTGTAATGGTAAGTTCTTCACCTTTTCTTTTTTTTAATCATTTTGTGTTTAAAAAAATGTTGATTCACTGAGTTTTAATGCAGAATAGGTTTAGTATAATCATAAGCTTATAGCAGATATACTGTTTTATAACCTTAATTTACTTGAGGAGTCTCTTTTCTTTGAATATTTTTTCCCCTTGTTGGCAGAGGATGGTAATCCAGAATTCTTACATGTGTCCAAATCTCGCGTCTTTTGCATATTCTGAGATCAGATGTAACTCCTTTGGTCTTATTTGATCTTCCTTTATTATGATTATCCTGTTAAGACTATTTTGCAGTTGGAATTATTTTGTGTTACTCTGACACATTGCCGCTTCTTTCTTAACTGAGCCAATGTCTGCTCTTCTGTGTAGTCTCTTACTTCTTTCTGCCTACTATTACTTTCTCAGACACACACACTTTTCAAGCACATAACTTAACAGAATCTTGACAAAATTTCAACTTTCCCGAAATCCTTCATTAGGCCTCTAATTCAACTGCAGCTGTTGTTGGGGTAGTGCATATTATGTTTCTGAACCTTAGCTGTCCCCTAAACTACCTCTTTCCTTATAAATACTCAGATATGTTTTAATAGCCACACTTTCTGCATTGTTAATAATTTCTTCTATCAGCATGTTATATTCCTACTGTCATGTCTGTTTTGTTTTAGTTTTAAAAATGCTAAGTCTTTATTTACTTAAGAATAATTTAGTTGTATGTGGCTAACATTTACAACAAATCTTTTCAAATATTATTTTACAACCATTGTTTTCATTCGTAAATGAATGAAATGACATTTTGTTAGAGTAATTGTTTTTACAGCCGGATGACCTTCCTTAATGCTATCTTATTAACTGATTTGTATATTTGATTTGTTGGTTAGGCAAATTAGAGCTAGTATGGTTTTGTTTTGCTCAGTAGTATAAGGTAATGACTGTAAGGCAATATAATACTTCCTCAAATGATTTAACAGCTGATGTCATGGCAGTCTGTATAACCTCTATACTTTTGTGAGCATTTGATGAAATTTAGTCTAAGACTAAGCAAAAAAAAAAAAAAGAATTGGAAAGAAATATTGAGTAATCATGTATAGGTTTTGTTAATTGAATATAATAAAGAAAAAATAACTAAATGTAAAATAAAATTTGCATTCTTCATCAAAAATTTAATGAACATAATGTTAAAATATATGAAATTTCCTTTCTTTTGTTTTTCATTTTCTAAAACTGAAATGAATTTTATGAAATTAGTGGACATAAATTTCAAATATATTGCAATGAGTTAAAATTTTATTTTATCATTTCATTGTCGAAAGTTTTGCTAAAAACATTCAGATCTTTCTTACAATAGGTTTTTTGTCAAGGTAGTTTGAGCAATCTCTCTATTTTATTTTTCACTTTTGAGCAGGAAATAGTCAATAATGCAGGAGGAACTTTCTTTTCCTTTTAAATTAAAATGTAGGTATTGGAGTTCTTTATATATTATATCAAATTTTAATGTGACATTTTTGTACAAACGAAGATATTATGCTGTTGGATGTTTTATCACTTAAAACATGAGCATGAAAGCTTTGTAAAGAAAATAAATACTTCCTATAAAATAGTTTGCATTGTAATTATGTGACGAGGAAATATGTAGTACAAGAGCTATTCCAACTAGATATGTATTTTAATATTTAATGTTGAGAGGAGTGGGCAACTTAGAAATATGGAAACATTGTCGCCTGTACCCAAGTGCGAAGTCATTTATATTATGCTATGATTCTAAGTTGTACATAGCTTAATTTTTCAAAATGGCTGCAGCAGTAGATATTACTTAACCCCTTTGCTCTTTATGGAGCATAGGCCATAGATGACTTTGGTCCACTATTCTATATTCTGGGCTGCTTTCATCTTGTTAGTTTTGAATTGTCATTGCTGCTTCTGTAACTTTGCTTTTTTCTCAGTAGGGGGTTGGTCTTACACAAACCCATTCTTATCTCTGGGAACAGGTGGTCCATATTTGTCCAGCCTCTATCCTTTAATCTGTCCAGCATGGGAGGCCCTACTAGAAGCTTGCACTTCATCATTATTGAAGTACACAATCCAGCATACGGCAACAATGACAGGACCTTGAGGTGGACAAAAGATATTAGTGAAGAGATACTTAAATCACAGTGATAGTTTGGGATCTTTTTTAAAACGGGGGCCACATTTTTCATTAACGAAACACTTTGAAACTTGGAACACTGGTAGAATGTGTCATATAAAACATCTTTTTCTCTTAGTCTTCTTTAAAAAAAAAAGAAATCCATAAATTATTCCATGTTAAAGTTGTCGTATTTCTGTAATTTCAACCAATCACTGACGTCCATTCAGCCGATATACATTAAGTGCCGACTACATAAACAAACGATTCTGAAACAATTAACCCTAACCCTAGGGTTAGGGTTAGGATTAGGGTTAAAGCAAATTTAAAATGAAAAAAGCAAATAAAACGAAGAATCGTTTGTTTATGTAGTCGGCACTTAATGTATATCGGCTGAATGGACGTCAGTGATTGGTTGAAATTATCGAAATAACACAATTTTTTACATGAAATAAATTCGAATACAAAAATATTTTTCTGTTCTATAACACAAAATAGATAAGTATACGAAGTTTGAAAGTCTTTCGGTACCAAAAACACTACGTAAAAGATTAATGAAAAATGTGGCCCCCGTTTTAAAAAAGATCCATAGTTTGTATATTTCACTAAAATTTAAATGCCTAAATTTAATCTAATTTTTTGCTTTTCTTTTCAAGGTGGCCACCTTGATGTTGTACAGTTACTTGTAGGCCACAGAGCTGATATCGACAGTGATGACAACCGTAAAGTATCCTGTTTAGTTGCTGCTTTTCGGAAGGGGCACATAAAAGTAGTGAAGTGGATGGTGAAGTACGTCACGCAGTTCCCTCTTGACAATGAGCTCCAACGGTATATAAGCACAGTAACAGATCCAGTACGTTTCTAAATCTTTCTACCTGTCATTTTTTCCAATTCTATTTCAAGTTTCCATTTGTTTGTGCTTAAAGTTGGTCATATAAAATTCTAAGTCCAGGTTACTTTTTTAACTGAGGCAGTGCTTTTTTTGTATTAAGGGACTATTGAACTATTGGAAAATTCTTCTACCCAAACTTGCTCATCACACCTTCAACCCTACTCATTCTGGTAGTCTGTCTCCCATCCCACCCTCCTCATTCTCCTTCCCATACAATCTCGCAAATTGATTCTTCAACTTGCTTTGTGGGGCCATCTAAGCACCTCATCACCATTATCTATTGCAACTCCTACTGTTTATTTTATTTCTCCTCCTTTCTCTTCTATATGTGAGTAACCATGCAGATCTTTTACAAAATTCTGCATTCCCCCGCCTCCTTTCATAGTTCAATCTCTTGTCCACTATCATGAAGCTGACCCCTCTATTGCAACCCACAGAGCCTGTAGTTCTGTAAGCTGCATGCTAACCTCAATAGTGCAGGTGGCACAAAAAAATGCACTCAGTCCACACTATAAAGTAGGTGCTGAGATGGGCATCCAGCCAGAGAAAACATGCCAAAACAGACATTGGTTCACGATGCAGTTCTTGGGCACATCATATCCTGTCAAGCTATCCAGCCCGTGTGTCCTCATGGAACATGGGCGTTAGATGATGATGATGAAAACTGTTGTAATGTCCAGTCAGTTCTCGTGGAATAATTTAATGCCATATTGAAGTAATAATCATTTTAATAATTTTGAGTGTTCTTTCTCTTTCTCTCTCTTAATGCTATGTACCTCACCGTCTTTCATATTTAATAACTGATATCATTGTAAGTTAAAGTTTGTATAGGTGATGATATTTGTAGTGTTTTACTGTCATGTTATTCTGCATAATTTAGTTTTCAAATACTTTGTATGTGTTGAACACTACTTGAAAGTAATGATGAATTTTGGTGGAATGGAATCCTTTTATTGGAAAAGTTATGGTTTATTTTATTTTTGAATAATACACTAGTCATTTTTTTTATTTGCAGGAATTAAACAAAAAGTGCAGGCAGTGTATGGATGCAATCATAAGTGCCAAAGATCGGCAGGCGGCAGAAGCTAACAAGAATGCTACCATCCTTTTGGAAGAACTAGATAAAGAACGACAATGGGAGGAAAACAAGAGGGCAGCAGCAGCAAAGCGGAGGGAACGGAAGAAAAAGAAGAAGAAAGAGAAATTGGAAAAAGAAAGAGAATCAAATATGTAGGTTGCCAGTTCTGCATAAATTGATTGCATAATTTCCATTTGTTCAATAACCCTGAATAGACCGGTTTCATTGTATCTAAATTAATGATAGATTAATAAGTACGACTGCAAGATTTGACTTATTCCTTCAATTTTTTTCCCGTTTCTTTTAGCAAAAACAGTTCTCCTGTGCCCGAAACAAACAGTACACCTAAAGGGGAGGAAGAAGAAGAAGAGGAAGATGTTTTAGTTCTATTAGAACCACCTTCTGCAACTACTACTACTACAATAGGTCTGTTATTACTTTATTGCAATTTTAATTCTGTAAAACATTTTTAGTAAAACTCTCTCTCTCTTTCTCTCTCTCTTTCTCTCTCTTTCTCTCTCTCTTTCTCTCTTTTTCTCTTTCTCTTTCTCTCTCTTTCTCTCTCTCTCTCTCTCTCTCTCTCTTTCTCTCTCTTTCTCTCTCTCTCTTTCTCTTTCTGTGTGAGGTGAATAAACTCATCTAAATTACACAAAATTGAAAATAACACTGACATCTCATTTTAACAGATATACTTACCTAAATTTTATTCAATAAAATCGCCAGTGGCTTCAACCACAGCCTCCAGATGACTTTGGAATCTCCTGCAACTCTTCTGGATGATTTCCTTGTTCAAGATGGTGAATGCTGCCATAATCCTTGCTCTCAATTCATCTTTGGTGTTACAAGGAGTTTTGTTGGTCTCTTGTTCAACTGCACCCCACCCATAATAATCAAGGGGGTTGCAGTCTGGAGAGTTAGGTGACCAGATGTTAGGAGTGATGTGGTCGCAGAAATTATCTGGCAGCCATGACTGGATTCTCTTGCTTGTGTAGCATGGTGCAGAGTCCTGTTGCCAGACATAGTCTTCCAGCAGCCACCCTCTTGACCCAGGGCAGCATTGCCTTCTCCAGGCACTTGGTGTAGACTTATGTGTTACGTCTGAGACCATGTGGGAAGATGAATGGAGGCCGTAATGTCACCATCACAAGTGATCACTCCAAACTTCCTGATGTTGACTGGTTGTTTGATTTTTATCACTCTCGATACATATTTTTTTACTTATTTATAGCTTGGCCTAGCAATGATTTGCTGGCTTTAATAGAGAGCATGTATACCAGTTGCTGTAAAAATCCACAAGCTTCTTACTCTTAGTGTTGGTTTACATATCCTATAATATTTAAGAATACTTTTTCTTATTAATTAAATTGAGCTGTAATTGTGGTGGAACATCATCTGCTCATTTGTGTGAAAAGAGGTTTGCATCTCAGTCATCTGGTTTGTACCATAAGATAAATCAACAATAATATATATATATATATATATATATATATATATATATATATATAATGGTAAAATTATGATTGGCAGAATTGTTATTGCATCAGACGAATCACCTTGTAAAGTTTATTTCTGGGTCTGTGATCTGAGTTCAAGTCCTATCAGAACTAATAAAATATCAGTCAAATACTGGAGTTGATTTAATCAACTAAGCCCACTCAGGTTGCAGTTTTGTGCCAACGTTTGGAATTGGTATTAGTAAAATTACGTTTTAATGCATACATTAAATAACAATGTCTTTTTATAAATTTAAACCATTTTTCCCTGTGCATGTATGTATGCACATGGACATGTGCTTGTATGTGGCACTTGCATGTTGAAAAAAAAGAATTGTTTGTTTTCAGTAAGGTGGAAAATGTAGTTTTCATTGTATTTTGTAGGCACTATAAGTAACGGTGCAATGAGTGAACCAAAGATCAAGCGCTATCGGAACCACCAAGCAAAGCTTATTACATGTCAAACTTCAAACTCAAGTCTAAATCATGAGTTGCGAAAGAACAAGAAGGGCAAAAATAAGGTGAAAGACAAACCACCGGATAGCAGGCTCACAAAATTGTCAAATACCTCAACAGTTGCTATTGGCTCCTCGGCCACTGCCAGTCAAACCACTTCAACAGTAACAATGTCTGTTAGTAACATGAATGGGAACAAGGAGTCTGAGGTGAGATCAACTAATAGTGGAAGTGGTGGAGGAGGTAGTAGCAGTGGTGGTGGTGGCAATGGTGGGAGCAGCAGCAGCAGTGGTGGTGGAAGTGGTAATACTAACAATAACAGCAGCAACAACAACAGTAACAGTAGCAAAAAGAAAAAGAGAGACCATGTAAATTCAAGTTCTTCAGGTAAAAAGTCAAGTAAGTGTGATTTTTTTTTTTTTTTTCTGCCAAATTATTTAAGCTAATGAGATATATTTATTTACCATTGTTACATACTTTGTGGAATTTGTATTCACTTGACATTTAGATGTAAACATATTTATATATTCAGGAAAAAACTTCATGTAGTTTTTTCCTTAAGAACGATTATGCTAATGTGACTGACTGAACTACTAAGAACTATATCTGGGTAGCTAAATCTCCCTCAAATCATAGCCTACTGTCTTAAAACAAGGACTCACATAAGATGTCTTAGAAACATTGAATAAAAGATGGCTGTTACTTGATTCCAGTGTCCCTTTGGAATGACTTATTCATGCTGTTTATGTATTATTTAATTTTGCATATACTCTATTTTTATATAATTTTTTTTTTCTTCTTTAATCTTACAGCTATTGGAGATCTTGATGATTTTGGGTCTTTGCTAGAAATACCATATAAAGTTTATGGTCCAGAAATTGATAAATTATTAACTAAAAGCTTGGATAAAAAATCAATTGTGTAAGTCTTATGTTTGTTAATCTTAAACATACATTTTTATGTTCAGATCTTCATGTTGGCCTGTGATGCATTTAGAACAGTTAACTATGTTGTTACTGTATTTCTAACTAAAATATGTTTTTTACTTCGAAACTTGGACAAATTGTTTGAAAAAACAATTATTTGTTTTTTGATATGATGTGGTATTTGTAGCATGACTTGATAAACTAAATAGACTTTTTGTCTCAAATCTACTCTTAATTCCATAATGAAAGTTAAAATTTTGCTTAAATATCACTATATAACAAGTGTTATTGGTCATTATTCACCTGGGTAAATAACAATTATGATATAGAAATATGCATATAAAACAGGTATGCAATAATCATCATCTTCATTGTCGTTATAATGTCCACTTCTACATGATTTGGATGGAATTTGCTGAGGTAGATTTCTTGTGGCCAGATACCCTTCTTGTTGCCAACCTGACAGGTTTTTACAAAAGATTGGAAATGGACTCTGCATGTGTAATGGTGATGCTCATTGGCAAATTTCAAGACATAAATACACACATATATACTTGCATGGAAAACGGACGTTATATAATGCACAACAGGCTTCTTTCAGTTTCTGTCTACCAAATCTACTCACTCAGTTGTTATTAGCTTAGGGCTATAGTGAAAATAACACTTGCCCAAAGTTCTCTGCATTGGAACTGAACCTGAAACCATGTGGCTGAAAAGCAGACTTCTTAACCACACAGTAACACCTACACCTATGATGTATCTCAAAATTTATCAGTGTTTGAAAATGACAAAATGAGATACATTCACATAGACCTTTTGAGTAAACAGAAAATAAAGAATTAGGGTAGGTTTGAACACACATTGGGAAGTCTTTGCAGTTGACTTAATACTCTGCTTTGATGCTTGTGCAATCTCCTGTGACTATTGAGTTTCTTTGGGGTTTTTTTAAATTATGGAAATGGCTGAATTCAGAAGGATATTTTTTCCTCTGAAATTTGCATTTTACCCTACAATTTTTTTGATGTTCAGTTGTGTTGCAACATATACGTGGGACTGGCGATGATCCCATCACTTTTGAGTCTTTCTTGATATACAATAAAAGAAGTATTAACAACACTTTCACATCTACGATATACAAAGTCAGATATTGTCACCACATTTTTTACCTGCTCTACATCACTAACTCTTCATCTGATTCATCTGATCTATAGAGAGAAAATAAATTTACCTCTATATGTAGTTCTTAAACAATTCCTTTCTGCTGTTGGATTATTTTGCCTCTTTTTCATTTTGCTTTTTTCTTTATATATATATATATATTCACTGTCATCCCTTTTTTTCATTTACAATAACTGTGGCACATGAATATTGTTACAGCTTTAAAGTCTGCCACAAGTTTGACCAGACAAAACTATTAGTCAAAAATTAACAATAGTTAGCTTTGGGTATGGTGTGGAAGTGATAATTTCCCAGACTATACCATACTGACTAGTACAAGTTTTTTTTTTCACTCACATAAAAATTAAGCTCATTACTGTATTCAATATCCACTTCATAGACTGTCCATATTTCTATGCCCCATTTTGCAGGTTTGTCCAGCATTTATATCACACCATCGTTTCATCTATGGTTAGTCTTTTTTTCCCTGGCTTGTAAAACAAAACAAACAAAAAAAAGCTTAAATGCCTTTTGCACAGCAAACAAAAAGGCTTTTATTTTAATAATGGGTCAAAATTTTCTTCTCCACACATTGGTGTACTGCTAGTGTCTTGTATTGTGAAAATACTAACAGCTTAAACAATCCTGTTTCCAGTCTAATGGAAAATGTTTCATTTATTCAGTTATATTTAATAGCTTCTTGATTCTTATTATAAAGGTTAGGGTTTTAAAAAAATGGCTGACATGTTGAAAGCCATGTATTACTGGCTCTTCCCCACTCTGTTCTGCTTATCTGTTTACTTCTGTGATTATTGACTGGAACAATTGATTTGGCATAACTAAAAGGAAATGAGTTAAGCTGAATCTCCAAGCTAGTATTCATTTTTTGAGAAGGTTCAAAGTATAATGAAATCAATGTGTAAAAATATCCAAAATAATTTAGATGACATATTTTGGATTATTTAGTTAGACTAGTAAATTAATTTTCTTATCATTAATGCTGAGGGTAAGGATGGAAACCAGCACTAAATGATATTACAGATATTAGGTAACATGATTGCAGTTGTGAAATGTTTGTAATATTAGGTGGTAACCACTAATTTTTTTTCCCCCCCACCACAGGGAGTGTCAGGAACATTTTGGACCTTTATTAGATAAAAATACCAATTCAAGTGATCGAACTGTCAGTTTAATGAAGGCTCACAATGTAAACATGAGTCCTAAAAGAGGTCAGAGAAAAGAAGATGGTTGGAAAGAAGTTGTAAGGAAGTAAGTTTTCTTTAATTTTTGTTGTTGTTTTTTTTTTTTGTATTTTGCTATATTTTTGAAATATTTAATTTTTTTTCTATTATAATTAAAAATGCAAATGTTTTTGTTTAGATCTAAAAAAATCATAGTTTCTGCGAATGCTATCAGTCGAGTAATAGGCCGAGGTGGTGCCAATATTAATGCCATAAGAGATGCCTCAGGAGCGCATATAGAAGTTGAAAAACAGAAAGGCTCTGGTGACAGATTGATTACTATCAAGTAAGTTGCTTCTGAGCTTTTATCTCTTTTAACATCAAGAAAGATATAAATATTCATAATTCTACATTTTAATTATTGTTCGTCATGAAAGGTTTTGTATTTCTTCTTAGATTTCTGGCTGATCTATTGCTAACTGGCTTTTTGCTTGATATAATTACAGTTGTACTGTGGTGGAATACATAGTCTCTTTGCCAATTGATGTCTGTTTTTTTTACCCATTAGCTTTTAATGGCTGAAAGTGAGAGTAAGGAACATTACCACCATCATCATTTAATATCCACCTTCCTAAGGCAGCGAGTTGGCAGAAACGTTAGCACGTCGTGAAGGTGGCGAGCTGGCAGAAACATTAGCAATTAGCATGCCGGGCAAAATGCTGAGCGGTATTTTGTCTGCCACTACGTTCTAAGTTCAAATTTTGCCGAGGTCGACTTTGCCTTTCATCCTTTCGGGGTCGACTAAATAAGTACCAGTTACGCACTGGGGTCGATATAATCGACTTAATCTGTTTGTCTGTCCTTGTTTGTCCCCTCTGTGTGTAGCCCCTTGTGGGCAGTAAAGAAATAAGAAATATTGGCACGTCAGGTGAAATGCTTAGCGGTATTTCGTCTGTCTTTACTTTGCGAGTTCAAATTCCGCCAAGGTCAACTTTGCCTTTCATCCTTTTGGGGTTGATAAATTAAGTACCAGTTGCATACTGGGATTGATCTAATGGACTGGGCCCCCTCTCCCAACATTTCAG
Source organism: Octopus bimaculoides (assembly GCF_046866305.1). Lineage (NCBI taxonomy): Eukaryota > Metazoa > Mollusca > Cephalopoda > Octopoda > Octopodidae > Octopus > Octopus bimaculoides. The sequence continues at coordinate 106,457,263 of NC_142932.1, read as the reverse complement.
GCCTTGTGCCTAGAGTAGAAAAGAATATCCACCTTCCTTGCTGTAGAGTGAACAGGAGCTGATAAACCTGAGAACTGCACCAAGTTCTGTCTGCTCTGGCATGGTTTCTGTGACTGGAAGCTCTTCCTAGTGCTAACGACTTTAGTGTGTACTAGGAGCTTTTTAAGTGGCACCAGCACTAGTGATATCATCAAGTAATTTGTAAGGCAAGACCTGTCAACTGAAGGAGAAGACTTTGTGATGAGTGGTTTAGAGGAACAAAAACGGGCCTCGTGCAGTTGGAGAAAAAGGTGAGAGAGAGAGAGAAGATGGTGAAGAAGATGTCAGGGTATGTGTGGTTCATAGGATTGGATAGGGCGAGGGAGCATTTGAGTTTGTGAGAGTGAAAGGAGAGTGGTAGCTGGTGGTGAGTGATGAACATGAGTGGAGGGATGGAGGGGTTAGGAAGATGATTGTGTGCAGGTGCAATAAACATAAGCAATGTGCTTTTAGAGCCTCATATCATCCACAGAGAATTATTCATATTGATTTAGTAGAGGCTTTTTTTTATAGATATAACTGGTATGTATGCTAGTAGCATGTAAAAAGCACTCACTATACTCTTGGAATAGTTGGCATTAGGAAGGGCATCCAGCTGTAGAAACCATGTCAAATCAGATTGAAACCTGGTGCTGCTCCCCAGCATACCAGTTCTCAGTCAAACCGTCCAGCCCATGCCAGCATAGAAAGCGGATGATAAATGATGATGAACTGAACTTGAAACATTATTATGTGGTAGAATAAGAAAATGTATATTAGGCTTTGGACAATTTTTCATGTTTCCAACTTATTTTAATGGAAACTTTTTTTCCTTTCTTTCAGGGGATCTGCTGAAGCAACCAGACAAGCTCATTTATTAATAAATGCCCTAGTTTCTGATCCTGATAAAGAAATTGCTGAGATATTACCCAAAAATAAACAATCACGACAGAGCCAGCAACAACAGCAGCACACTCAGTCACATCAGCAGTCAAATCATGTCCCATTGCAGACTCAGTTAACATCTGAATGGACAAACTCCAGTGTGGCTTCAACTAGCAGTAATAGTGATAGTTGCAATACTAACCATGTCACTAACACTTCTATTGCTAGCGGGACTTATGTTTCCACATGTCCTTCATTGTCAAGCTACAGTTCGAATAATAAGGTTCAAAGGCCTGCCATCTCCAAACAGCAACCCTCTAATTTGGTGACTTCCACTGTTGGTAATACTGCACCACGACCAACATTGGTACAAAGTTCTGGAAGTGGTGTTGTGCAGAGTCAAGTCTGGTCAAATGCTCAGTCCACTTCAACCCTCAACTCACCTCAGCACAATCCACTTCCCTCTCAGAAGTCTGCATCGTTAAGTAATGTCACTCAGCAGCAACAGTCCCAACCCCACCATCAGGTACAGATCCGGTCTCCGCCCACTACAGCTTCCGTTGCCACTTCATCTGCTCCAGAGGCCAAAGTTGTTAGGCAGTTGTTCCCGAGTGATAAGCGGACAACAACTGTGCCTACTGTGGTAACAACTACCCATGCAACTGTCACCTATAGCAGTGCTCCATCAGGGATAAAACTAATAACTTCTACTGCTACCTCAGCTGTAAAGGTTGAAACCCATTCCTCTAATTCTTCTCCTCAAATTAAGTCTACAATCACACCTAGCACCAAAGTTAATTACCGACCTCCTCCTCCTCCTAACATGAAGCCATTAGATATACTTTGTGGTGGTGGTGGTGGTGGTGGCGGCGGTGGTGGTGGCGGTATAGCCCCTAATCCAGTTGGCCCTCCAACTGCTCCTTCAATAGTAAATACTAACTTAGTAATGCGAACAGGTGGTGGCAATGTTTTGCCTCAGTCTCAGCTTTCATCTGAAGCAGCATCCATTCCTGTCACATTACCATGTGACTATTCTCCTTTTAATAACTTGTTTAGTCATGTTGCTGAGCAGGTAATGGGGAAAAAAGACGACCACTGTGGAGAAAGAATGAATTTTGCCAGTGTTGCTGCAGGAGTGCAAATGAATTCTGGATTGCCGTCCCAAGTTGGTCGAAGTTCCCCTAAACCATTACCTGCAGAACCAAAGATAGACGCTGCTTTGCAGGCTAAAGCTCCTGGCTATAAACCTAATGGACACAGGACAAATTCCCCCCAGCACACTTTAGTAATATCAGATCTAGAACCAGTTAAAGTGCCCAATTATAAAAACCCTTTTGGACTGACTTTACATAATTCAGATGTTATGTTAAATTCAGTGGGTTGCTCATTGTCACCCCGGTCAAATAATTCAGGTCAACCTGGATTGTCTCCAAGGACCATAAGGGCAGGTGTAACTTTGGAAGCAGCACACCAACGGATGCTACCTCCTGTTATGTCTAGTCAGAAGGAGGAATATACCATTCCTAACCAACCTATGACTCTTCCGAAAATAGATAGCATTTTAAATCCTCTTGCACCTGATTTCAAAAGTGTTTCCACACCTCAGGGGAATTTGCCTGCACAGTTTCTTGGTCGTACAGGGGTTGGTAACTTGAATTCTGGTAACATTCAAACTGCAATGTATGCAACTCATGCTTTAAATGCTACTTTTGTAAACCCTAACTACAGCAGTATGCACCCTCAGCCCAACTACCTCCCTGTAGCTCCACCCCATCCTCCACCAATGCCAGATATGCAACCCAATTATAACATACTCAGCCAATTTAGTAACCAACCAACTACTAACATGATAAATCCTAACCAACCAGTGCAGCGTCCATATTCACCAATGCATCCACAAGTGCGACCAAACAGTGCACCATCTATAGCACTACGTACAAAAGGTAAATAATTCTTTTAGTTTATAAATTTAACTTGAATTCAAAATATTTTTATTCCAGATAGTTATTGAAGTGGTTTAAAGAATGGTAATCTGATTGAGCCAATCTAACACTCGTGTATCCATGATTTATTATTATTTATTTATATTAAAATTCAATGATATTCTTATGTGGGCTTTGATGGATTTCAGAGCCTCCAAAGTCTATATAATATTGCAAGTGTATTAAAAAAAATGTATCGTTTATGAAGTTGGGCTCACCAATAATTTTTAAAAAGTGATAGTTATGTTCATTGTTTATAATGCCAAATTTTTTTGTGAAGAAAATGAACTGACTGTGTTTAATATTTGTGTGTGTGTTTATGATGGGACTAATTTCTTTTCTCTGACACTTCTTATTTGAAGATATGATTCTTACTTCAAGGTTCTGAAATTCTCTGTATTATTATTATTATTAAGGGATGGAGAAACAAGGAAATTGTGGTATTTATAGCTTTCTCTAAGGTATTAGAGTTACAGTTGTGCGTGTGTGTATGGATTCAGTTAAAATTTAACTTTTCAGTTTTAGAGCAACTTTTGACAAAATTGCTTCATATTATCTAGTTTGGGTGATGAGAAGATTTGAAATCAATTTACTTAGCATTGTGGTCAGAGTAAATATTTTACAAAATGATGTAGAAGTTGCTTTTTCATGTGTGCCAGTGTATTCTAATAATTTAATATAAAAAGAAATTGTAGGTCTTAGTAATTATTTAGTATGAATATTTAACCTTATTTTTAACTTACTGCAGTGATTCTGAGCAGTTAAAATATATCTGCAATATATTGGTTATACTTCTACAATACACAAAATATCTTTAATTTTTTTTTATACAATTCCTAATAGTATTCAATTATAAAAATATGTGAATTTTTAAACACCAATTACTTATAAGAGTCCATTCTAGTAAAAATAGGAATCAAAGAGGTCCATCCATAGGTGAAAAGTGATAAACACTGGCTTACTCTTCTGGCCACGAAGGTGTTCAACGTGATGAAAAGACTGAAAAGAATAGGTGTGATCCTTTAATCTGTGAGAATATAGAGAAACAGACTGACCCAGTCAGAATTTTCTTTGACAGTTAATTTGTCTATTCAAGATAAAGCAGTTCCTTCTATCACTTTGTTTCAGTGTTTTATCAATATCTTAGTGTGTTACTATTTTCATCTACTTGCTCAATATTAATTACAGTTTTATTGCTTTTCTACTTTCATATTTTTACCATTGCATACATTGTTAAATAATTTTTTTCTTTCTTTACTTCTGAAGGCGTTCAAGGTCCATCTTCTCCTTTGCCCCTGAGTACCACTCCTCCACCACAACCCTTAGAACAAGTAAAAAATATTATGGATGAACGTAAACTTTTGAAACCCATTGGAGGAGAACGTATGATTAAAAAACCTCAAGGAATCAACATGGATAATGATTTCAACCCAATGATATGGGCGCTTAGTTCAGGTATGTGTGTATGAAATGTTATCCTGTTGTTACTATAATTAAATATGTTCTAATTACTAAGCAAGTAAATATTTGTTAGATTCAGTTTTGAGATTGCAGATATTTATTAAAAACAATTTTTTCAGAAGATTTGCAATATTTATTGTATTTTATATCTTCAGAATTGAATTCCGAGTGGCCTGCAAGTAGTTCTCCCATCATGGCTTCAGCGGCAATGTCTACTCCAGTCATGACCTCATCTACTGGTTCTACTGGAATAATGACGCCTACTGTCACTGGACCGAATGAAGGGAGAGTGCCATCTCGTTTGGAGAGTGCAACTATTCGAGGCAATTTACTGGATGGCAAGCGCCCAGATCAAGTTGGACAGTCTTATCATGTAAGACATTTTATAATAATAGATTTTTTAGAAATTTAGTGAAATAATTTTTTTTCTCCTTGTAAGGTTTCTCACATCTGATTATCTTTGGTTTAGAGCAATAACGTTTTAAGTCTCTAATCCTAATAACAAAGTTGAATTTCAGTGCCTTGGTAAAGTTGCAGAGGCACTGTGACATGGCATGTCTTTGATATTTCTAGACCTAGCAGTGCTCCATTCTTCTACAGTTATGACCGCTGATTTCCTTTTGAGAGAGAGAAAGAGATATGTATATCGTAGTAGTTATTTTAATGTCTGTTTTTCCACGTTTGCATGTGTCAAATTGGTTGTGGCAAATTTTCTGTGAAATTGAGAGACCTGCGACAAATACCACAAGGCAGTTTATCTGACCCTGTATTATATATACCCACTACACTCTCTGAGTGGTTGGCGTTAGGAAGGGCATCCAGCTGTAGAAACTCTGCCAAATTAGATTGAAGCCTGGTGTTGCCATCCGGTTTCACCAGTCCTCAGTCAAATCGTCCAACCCATGCTAGCATGGAAAGCGGACGTTAAACGATGATGATGATGATGATATGATCATCATAATCATATCTGTTTTTCATGCTGGTATGAGTTGGTTTATACACACAGACAAAAACAATTATATTTCTCATAAAATATTTGAGTCTTACAGAATCTGAATTTATCTATTAGCTGTACATCGATATAACCTTGTTAAAGCCAATAATTGCTTCAATAACTGCTCTCTTTCTCTCTCTCACACACACAGGCTTGGATTTGTGCATTTGTTTGTATAATGTGGATGAGCTTATGTACATAATAGATCATATTTGTTGTATTTGTGGATAATGTTTGGAAATGACATGTGTTGCATTCATTGCACACCAAATAGTTTCGCCTGGCTGGCTTTCACTTTTGGTATTCAAAACTGAGTATATAAGTGTATGAAAGTAGTATCTCTTTTGCTGGTGTTACTGCAAAAATTAACTAGACTGCTTCACACAATTCTTGCTGATGCATATAAGGTGACTATTTCAAACCAGCCTGGCCTATTTTCTCCTTTAAAGTTTATTTTGAAGATTGGAGATTTTATCTTTGTTTCAGTTAATGCCATATTTATACTTTACTTGTATTTTATATACGACCGAGACCTTGTGCTTGAGAAGACCCATCAAGCTGAGCAAAATCACAGCCGTGACAGATACTGGTGTCATGCAAATGGCACTCATGTCAGTGGCATGTAAAGCACCCACTACGCTCTCGGAGTGGTTGGCGTTCGGAAGGGCATCTAGCTGTAGAAAATCATGCCAAATCAGACTGGAGTCTGATGTAGCCTTCCAGTGTACCAGCCTGGTCAAACCGTCCAACCCATGCCAGCATGGACAACGGACATTAAATGATGACTGTGATTTATATATATATATATAAATAAAAGGAGTTAAACACAGGTGTTATTCAAATTAAAAGAAGTAAAAGAATTTGAATAACACCTGCGTTTTACTCCATTTATTTATTTATATATATTATACAAAATATTTCACATCAACCTGGAGTTTCTACCTTTACAAACAGGGCGTTGTGTCCTTATTACTTGTGTGATTTTTTGCTTCCCTGGTAACTATTTTTTCCGTGTTAATTGTAAACAAGGAAAAAATACACACATTCATTTATATCTATATATATATATGTGTGTATATATATATATATAATAGAGACAGACAGACACACACACCTTTTGTTGAATTTACGAGTTCATGAATTAGTTAGGAGTCTTACCAAAGCTATGTATATTTGTTATCTGTATAAGCTTGCTGAGGATAGTGGTAAATATGCAAAAATTGTCTCCACACAACCATACTTACACATGAATTCAAGTATATGTATGAACCATAAAAAAGAAAATCAATCCTATCCATTAAAATTTCAATTGATTCTAAATTGGGAAATATTTTATAATATTTTATTTGGTTAACTTAATTAACAACTACAACAATTTTAATCCACATTTGGTTTATTTGTCCCAATGTAAACACCAAAATGATATCTTGCAGGGCAATCCGCATATGTTGATGCACCGTTTTAGTAATGGAATTGCTACTTTCAACCCACCACCACAAATACCCTTGTATGCGGTGCCACCTTCAGCAAAAGACTTATGGAACATGAAGATCCCTGTGACTGATGTAAGCGAAAAGGGAGTAAGTAATTTTTATTTTTTATTTTTTTACTTCAGCATATTTGTTAGATACAATATATTATGAATAATGGTGCTTGTATTGTTTTCTACATTTTATTTTAAAAAGTAGTTTTTAATATATCCTGAATTGGAATGCCTTTCTAAGTCTATCTTAAACAAGGTACATAACACTTCTTAATTCAAGTTTACCTGACTAGCGAAATAGGGTCCATTCTTACTTCAGAAGTAGAGTGGTTAAAAGTAGAAAAACCATTCAATGTTCGAAAAACATTTGATTCAACAACCCATCCAAGTAAGGGTCTTACCATTATTGTATTAACTTCCACTTTTCTATGCTTGCATGGATCAGACAGAGTTCATTGAGGTAGATTTTCTAAGGCCAGATGCCTTTCCTAAACCTCATTCATCTCTAAGCAAGCAAATATTTCTTCATGGCTGTGTATGTTTCCATAGAAGATTAGAAATGAGGAGACCGTTTGTATTACAGTGATGTTCATTCACAACTATTGCTTGATGCCAAGGACAACGAATGCACATGCATACACCCATTGCATAGAAATCTATTTGATGGGTTTTTTTCAGTTTCCATCTACCAAATCCTCTCAGAAGACTTTGGGTGGCTTGGGACTACAGTAGAAGGAACTGACTCAAAATGCCACGCATTAGGACTGAACCTGCGACCATATAGTTGTGAAGTGGACTTTTTAGTTATGCAGGCATGTTTTTACCCATAGTATGTGTATGGAATGTATTGCTCCAAATTTGGTAGAAATTATATAACTAATGAAAGGCTGATTGAATGTCCATTGTGTTAAAATGACGTCATCATTATCCTTTAATGTCCGTTTTCCATGCAGGCATGGGTTGGACAGTTTGACCCGAGCTGGCCAGTCAGGAAGCTGTACTAGGTTCCAGTCTGATTTAGTTTGGTTTCTATGGCTGGATGCCCTTCCTAACAATAACCACTTTATAGTGTGCTGGGTGTGTTTAATGTGTTTAACGCAACGACAATGATGAAGATAATATAATAGTGTACACAGTGTATGAATAAAAGGCTATTACTCTAATTGGGCATGGATTGTGTTCTTACTAAAGGTCACTATTCTAGCTTGATTTCTATATTACCCCTGAATGCTTGCAAGTCAGTATTTTTGCAGCTAAACAGCTTTTAATGTTATCTTTAAATATGAGGTTAATAGTCTGCAAAATTTTAATTGCAATTTCTGTTTATTACTTTTACAGAACTGGAACTCGTGGAATCAGCCGAATGCCATGTGATTATTTTTTAGAGCTCTGATTACATTTTTGTCCCCAAAGACTGAGCAGATGTGCCTGCATACAGAGGATTACCTACCTCCATCATTAATGGCAGCAGTGAGATGATTACCAGGTCTACTAAGCTATTGGTTAACTCAGCCTCTGATATCCCCAATCTTTGGGGTTTTTTTCTTCTTCTTCTTTGCTCTCCTGAGGAGAGGAAAGAGCTATGGGCAATAACACTGGCAGCAGCAAGGATGACAATCTTTTCTCCCCATGATAACTGCTGTTACCATGGCTTGTGCAAGTTGAATGCCAACCTTGGGAACATTTCAGGAATGATGTACGAAAAAAGATTGAATCTTTGTTTGACATTTCCTTGTTATTGTTCAGGCTTAGTAAATGTGTAAATCTGATGACGCAACGACAATGATGAAGATAATATAATAGTGTACACAGTGTATGAATAAAAGGCTATTACTCTAATTGGGCATGGATTGTGTTCTTACTAAAGGTCACTATTCTAGCTTGATTTCTATATTACCCCTGAATGCTTGCAAGTCAGTATTTTTGCAGCTAAACAGCTTTTAGTCTTTCAAGAAAGTAATTTTAAATAATAAAAATTATTAACTTTGAGAATCCATTATTTTCCTGTGTTTCTAAATTCGTTTTCTCTTACATCTCCACTTGTTTGAATCTTGTTGATTCTCAAATCATGACTGCTTTGTTAATCCCTCTTTGTTAATTACTAGTAAAGAAAAAGGACAAACTCCCGTTGTTTTTTTATCCTTTTCCTTCATATTTTATTAATGCTTTCCAACTTCATTTTTATATTTTCAAATTATCAACTTCAGCATTAATAATTTGCTTTAATAAATAATTGGAAGTATGAGCTCCCATAAGAAAGAAACCATTACTTCAGTACAACCTAATGGATTTTCTTAGCCGTATTAGCAAAGCTAAAAGAATATTCTTAGAAACCACTTATAGGAAATGATAATAGTTTACTATAGTTTTAAATGTTTAAACCTCTAACATTTACTTTCATGTGTAGCGTTTTAAGTTTGAATGTTATAGGGTTCACTTAAGAATGAACATGATATTTTTAGTAATATGTCATGTAAAGCAGATAAAATAGTGTTCATTTGAACTTTTTTTTTTAGTTAATCTGAGAAAACTGATGGTTTTTAATTGACACCTTTTTCAAAACCATCATGCACAATAGGACTCATAGTTTAGTAAAATGTAATACAAACCAGATATTGTGAAATACATTTTCTTTTTAGAAAAATAATGAGTTGGTGTTAATGGTAGCAAAAACTTACCTTCAATACCTGGTAAATAAATTATGGTTTGAAAATAATCTAAACATAATCAAGTTAATGTTGCTTAACCTGTTTTGAATAATTTTACAGGTTTTGTATTTTCTATTTTTTAAATAGTATATTCTTTGACCCTGCATCAACTCTGATGCAGCAGACCTATGACATGTAAGTAGTCATAAAAGAGATATCTTGTTCTAGATATATATACCTTGCCTTTATAGCAGTGAATTGTATGGGGTGCAGTCTAATTTTTTTAAGGAGTCTCTACATTGTTACTCAACCTGCTGAATATAATAATATACCAGAAAAGAAGATAGATCTGTTCACATTTTGATTGTCACTGGGAAAGCTGTAGGAAAAAGTATATTGCAAATTTGTCTTATCTCAAATTTTTCTTGTGAGTTTTGAAAATTTGGTAATATTCATGGCATGGCATTGATGGCTTCATTTGTTTACCTAAATTTTTTCCTCCTCAATTTCGTTTTCTTTGTGGATATTTGAAATGCTAAGAAAAGCTTCGAATTCCTTTCCAGAATTTGTCTTTGTGGTGTAGATATGCATATTATTAGCTTTTGCAACTAAAATTGCATGCCAAAAGTTACTAGTAGCAATTACAAATTTTAATTAGTCAATATTAGAAATTGCCATATAAGTCAGTAAAACTTCACTCAGGAAGGATTGAGCTAAGTATTACCTCAAAGTCAGATGTCAGCATATAGAGCAAGCTATTTTATATCATGAATTAGCATTCTGTTGATATTGCCTCACTTTCTCCAGTTTACAACTTTTTATAAATTTCTTGACATTCTCCTGGTCTTCCTGAATTGTCTCCCTTCTATCAAAGTTTGGAAAATACTGTTTCATAATAAAAATAAAACGAGTATTTGCATTGAAGACTAGAATTCGGATAGACATTAAAGAGTTTTAGCTGTATATAGAATGTGTCACAGTTGTAGATTTAAAAATGTTTTACCAAGTGGGTGTGTATACAATACAATAGTTAACATTTGAAAATGTTTGTTAGATATTCACTTTCCTATTTTGTTTCAGTTTATTCTGTGCATGTATTTCTAGCTTTCTTTATTTTTCTTTTACTTTTATGCTTGCTTTCTGTTCCCTCTTTTAACCTTTTCTAACCAGTTTTGCACCTGAGCTCTCAATACAATAAGTTAATTATTGTTATATTTTGTAAACAAACTTTGGAAGCATCAAATGGGTTTCATATTTTATAGACAGAGATTGTTGTCACTAGAGTGTGGGTTCAAGCCATATGGCTGTCTGCTGACAACTTTTTCCATCTTATAAGGGTAAAATACCCAATCTTACTGCTGTTTTCATGGCTGTACTGTGTTCGAAATGCTATTCTCTTGTCTGTAAAATTATTATAGTTTAATGAATAGAAAAATTTTATTTCTAAATCTCTCAATGAGAGATATTCGGTAACAGTACTCTAAAGTAAAGATTATTTGCCAACACAATGTGGCAGTCCCAGTTCGGATGAATGTTACCGTCATTAGCTCTCTAGTGTTCACATTAACCGTGTGTATAAAAAAAATACAAAATAAAAACAAAAGATAATTAACATTTTTATTAATTTATGAATAACCGTTATTGGAATAAATCTAGGAATGAGATGACTTAAGTGAAAGTATTTCACCAACAAAATAAGATAGAGCTGATTTGTTCAACGAGTGTACCTACTACGTCTGGGGTAGTCTGAAAGTTTATATTTTTACAAAGGCTTCTTTGTTGCTGACAATTCTCTCTATCCTCTTTTGTTAAACAAAGAACATATTGACAGATGAGGTTATACAGTTAAGATGAAAAATAGTGTGTTAAATATATCAATGGAAGAGCAAAACATCAGTGAAGATAGCTTCAAGGAAGACACATCCACCAACAAAATAGAGGAACCAGGTTTTCTCTCTTGAAAGATCACCTTTGCGGATGAAATTCACCTACAAAATAGATTACAGGAGAATAATCATAATTTGTTATATTGAATATGTTTGCAGGTTAAATTTTTAATTAATCATTATTTTGAAAGCCCTTATTTATCTTTTTCTTCTCTCTTTTGTTCAATCCTCTTTTAAAAGTATTTTTCAGTATATCAATTAGTAAGAATAAAACTGAACAATTTTGCAATTATAGGTAAAATTCCATATTAATCGATTACATTCAATCTTTATGACCAAGCAGTATGAATAAATGCAATTATAAGCAAGAATATTATTCTTGGTAAATAGCTACGGAATAAACCATCAGATTTTCAACTCTAGGAATTCCCTTCAGAATTTGAATGTTCTTTCCTTGAAGGTATAATTTGTTGTGAAGTAATGCAAAACCTGCTTTACAATGAATTGAACATTAGTCATATCTGTATCTCTTTGAAGAAAACTGACTGATCTTGATGGTTTGTAGCCAATCATTAGTGACGTGCTTTAGTCACATGAACATAGGTATAACCAAACCATTAAGAAGTTTGCTTTGTAAATATAATGTCCCAAGTTAGTATTTCATTGTGTGGCATCTTGAGCAAGTGCATTTACTATAGCTTCAGGTCAACACAAGGTTTGTACACTATTCAGTCCCTGTGTACCCAAATTCACTCACAGTTAAGTGGACTGTGCTTGTCACACATGTATCCTGCTGATTATATTTCTCAACACTGTCCCTTAATTCCTTCCATTTCCCCTCTTCTCAGCAATACTCCTCCTCCCACTGCTCTTCTTACATCCCTTCATCCCTCCATTTAGGATCACCATCCACTCTGTCTTCTATTCTGTTCTCCTTCAGTTATAGGGATCACTATAGGATCTCAGCCATGCAAGTTATGAGGTGATCATCAGTAGTGCTGGTGCTATGAAACAAAAAAGCACCCAGCACACCCTGTAAAGTGGCTGCCATTAGGAAGGGTGTCCAGCCATGCCAAAGTAAACACTGGAGCATGACACAGTCCTCAGACTTGATAGATCTTGTCAAACCATCCAGCTCATGCTGATATGGAAGGTAGACGGTAATCGATGATGTTTATCTCTATGTAGTCAACACTGCTGAGGTCGACCTTACCTTTCATCCTTTTGGGGTCGATAAATTAAGTACCAGCTGCACACCGGAGTCGATCTAATGGACTGCCCTCCCCACCTCCCCCAAAATTTCGAACCTTGTGCCTAGAGCTTTCCATGCTAGCATGGGTTGGACGATTTGACTGAGGACTGGTGAAACCAGATGGCTACACCAGGCCCCAATCTGATCTGACAAAGTTTCTACAGCTAGATGCCCTTCCTAACGCCAACCACTCAGAGAGTGTAGTAGGTGCTTTTACGTGCCACCGGCATGAAGGCTAGTCAGGCGGTACTGGCAACGGCCACGCTCAAAATGGTGTATTTTATGTGCCACCCGCACAAGTCGGTCCAGGGGCACTGGCAACGATCTGTGATCAATGCCCTCTATTTTAGTTTGACAGGGCCCAAATCTCTAAGAAAAGTGCTAGTATGAAGAGTAAATAAAACACAATCATTCAATCTGGGATTGAACTTGTAACACAGATTTGACCCATTGAGAGTTTAACACCACTCAGTAGTATTCAAACTTCACAGAGTCAATAAGGGAGCTTCTGTGGTCCTGACTTGCTAGGAACAGCATGTAAATACACCCTTAATGGCTTAAAAAAAAGGAAGTAGGCATTATACAATATAGTCATCATTTAACATCCACTTTTCTATGCTTGCATGGGTCCAATGGAATTTGTTGAGGCAGATTTTTCTATGGCCAAATTCCCTTCCTGTCGCCAACCCTCACCTGTTTCCAAATCACCATCTATAACATCCTTTTTCCATGCTGGCATGGGTTGGATGGTTTTAATAAGGGCTAGCTGCACCAGGCTCCAATCTGATCTGGCAAGTTTTCTACAGCTGGATATCCATCACTCCTAAAGTGTAGTGGGTGCCTTTTACATGCCACTAGTCAGGTGGCACGGGCATCAACCACAACTACAATTTCCATTTTGGTTTTAATTTTACTTGACCCAATAGGTCTTCTCAAGTGCAGCATATCGCCTGATGATTCAAGGGTACTTTTAAATGGGCTGGTTATGCAACACGGCTGTGATCTCACTTAACTTGCCAGGTTATTCGCTACGATTTGATTTCACTTGACTCAACAGGTTTTCTCAAGTACAGCATATAGCCTGACGATTCAAGGGTACTTTAAAATGGGCAGGTTATGTGACACTGGTATCGCCACAATTGTGATCTCACTTTACTTGCCGGGTCTTCTCAATCACAGCGTATCTTCAAAGGTCTCGGTCTCTTGTCATTGCCTTTGTGAGGCCCAACGTCTGAAGGTCGTGCTTCACCACCTCATCCCATGTCTTCCTGAGTTTCTTCCACTGTTAGGATGTGACAGCTCTCCTCATCCATATGCAGCAAATGACCATACCAGTGCAGTCTCTCTTACACACCACATCTGATGCTTCTTATGTCCAACGTTTCTCTCAGGGCGCTTACTCTCTGTTGTGTATGTGCACTAACATTACACATCCAGCACATCATACTAGCTTCATTTCTTTCAAGCCTACATATGTCCTCAACAGTCATGACCCATGTTTCACTGCTGTGTACTATAGTTGTTCACACACATGCATCATAAAGTCTACTTTTCACTCTGAGTGAGAGGCTTTTTATTACCAGCAGAGGTAGGAGCTTTCTGAACTTTGCTCAAGCTTTTCTTATTCAAGTGGCAACACTCTCAGAGCATCCACCCCCTCTACAGACTTGCAATCAAATAAAAACGGTCAGAATTGACAAATCAGAAAGGAATTGTTCTACCATGACAATGCTACAACACACACATCTTTGCTAACTCATGAAAAATTATTGGAGCTTGGCTGGGAAGTGATGTCACATCCACCATATAGCCCTGACCTTGCACCATCAGATTACCATTTATTTCAAAGTTGGCAAAATTCTTTGAATGGTAAAATGTTCAATAATGATGACCTGAAATCACACTTGCTTCAGTTTTTGGCTGAGAAGGAACAGAAGTTCTATGAGCACAGAATCATGAAATTGCCAGAAAGATGGCAAAAGGTCATCGAACAAAATGGAAAATATATAATTGATTAAAGTTCACTCTTTGTATGAAGAAAAGTGACTTTTATTTCACATTCAAAAACCAAAATTACTTTCTTGCCAACCCAATATATATATATATATATATATATATATATATATATATATGATGGGCTTCTCTCAAAACCCACTCAGAAGGCTCAGGTTGGCCCAGGATTATAACAGAAAACTCTAGCCCCAGGTACCACACAGTGGAACTGAACTCAAGACCACATGGTAGAGAAGCAAGCGTCTTAGCTACACACGCTTGCCTGTACCTAAAAGTAGTTCCTAATATAAAAAGAAGAGGATACGAGTCCTGGCTGGAACACTCTTTATCAATGCAGAGCTGGGTCTAGGCAACAACAACAACTCAGACTTTAAATAATAATTTTATATCATTGTTGTTGTTGTTGGCACTCCGTCGCTTACGGCGTCGAGGGTTCTGGTTGATCCAATCAACGGAACAGCCTGCTCGTGAAGTTAACGTGCAAGTGGCTGAGCACTCCACAGACACGTGTACCCTTAACGTAGTTCTCGGGGATATTCAGTGTGACACAGTGTGACAAGGCTGACCCTTTGAAATACAGGCACAACAGAAACAGGAAGTAAGAGTGAGAGAAAGTTGCGGTGAAAGATTACAGCAGGGTTCGCCACCATCCCCTGCCGGAGCCTCGTGGAGCTATTTTAGGTGTTTTCGCTCAATAAACACTCACAACGCCCGGTCTGGGAATCGAAACCGCGAGTCCGCTGCCCTAACCACTGGGCCATTGCGCCTCCACAATTTTATATCATAAGAAAAGACTTACCATCAGAAGCTCTACAACAACAAATCCAATTAGTGATAGTCCAAGCATAAAATATAGAGCACCATTTGCCTGCTGATGGACACCTTGGTAAATGCTCAGTGATATTGTGATCTGGAAAGTAGAGACAAACATCTTGAAACATAGTTGAAATGTTACATTCCTTAGATACAGATTTTTGTAAATGGCAATCTCTACAGTTCAAGGAATTGCGTTTTGACTGCAAAACATATACACCAACCAAGCAAATTAGAAAGTTCTTATGTGGTCACTTGATCAGCTAGAAATGGCAGCCAAATTGCCGTCTCACAACACCCAGCCATCTTAATAGGGGTATTAGATGTTTTGGCACAGTTGTTTTGATGTCACTCATTCAACACTTACTTATTTGACATCAGACATTTTAATGCTTTTCTTGTTCTTTTCCGCTTTCAATTACTTTCAGTTTATTTGTGTGAGCATCTAGTTATGTTTATATGTATGTGTAATCTCTCTCTCCATACACATCATCACCATTGTTTAACGTCTGCTTTCCATGCTAGCATGGGTTGGACGATTTGACCGAGGACTGGTGAACCAGGTGGCTATACCAGGCTCCAATCTGATTTGGCAGAGTTTCTACAGCTGGATGCCCTTCCTAACGCCAACCACTCCGAGAGTGTAGTGGGGGCTTTTACGTGCCACCGGCACGAAGGCCAGTCAGGCGGTACTGGCAACGGCCACACTCGAAATGGTGTATTTTATGTGCCACCTGCACAGGAGCCAGTCCAGTGGGACTGGCAACGAACTCGCTTGAATGTCTTTTTATGTGCCACTGGCACAAATGCCAGGGAGGCGACGTTGGTAACAGTCATGCTCAAATGGTGCTATTTACATGCCACCGGCATGAAAGCCAGACAGCTGGTGCTCTGGCAACGATCACGTTCGGACGGTGCTCTTAGTGATTTACTCGCTTGCCCCAACAGGTCTTCACAAGCCGAGTTTAGTGTTCAATGAAGACGTTGGCATGGGTGCCAGTCTACAAATTTAGTTCGATTTCGATTCCGATTTCACTTGCCTCAACAGGTCTTCGCAAGTGGAAATAATAATAATAATGGTTTCAAATTTTGGCACAAGGCCAGCAGTTTTGGGAGAGAAAGTTGATTACATCAACCCCAGTGATCAACTGGTACTTATTTCATCGACCTCGAGTTGGCTTTGGTGGAATTTGAACTCACAACATAAATGCAGATAGCATGCTAATGATTCTCACAGTTTGCCACCTTAATAATAATAATAAATAATAATGATAATAACAAAAGCAGTCAGAGAGCGCAAACATCCGCCAAGGCAACACCAACATTCTCTCGATGATTCGCCAGAGATGATTTTTAAAATGAGAATATCTGAAATAAACTCGACTGCTCTCACAAATGAGAATACTAAAAATGAACCTGACTGCTCTCATAAGTTAAGTAAAAAACTTGGAAAAATAATCCAGAATCCTTGTCCTGTACTAGATCAATCCCCAAATCTAATCAGTTCATGCCAGTCACAAGGTCAAACATCCCTGAAAGTTTCTTCCAAATCCATCCAGCAGTTCTTGAGATATCTTGTTCATGGACAAACAAACAAACAAACACGACTGAAAACAATACCTCTGCCTTCGCTTAGGCAGAGGTAATAATTCTTTCTACTAAAGGCACAAGGCCTGAAATTTTGGAGGTGGGGACATTGACAAGAAGAAATACTTAGTAAAGAAAGAAACCACACCAATAAAAATGTTTATTTCATTGAATAAGACTATCAGCAAATGAGTAATGATGAGTGTGCATGTGTGCGTGTGCACTGAAAAGCACAACTGTCAAATATCACGTTGAAGTTTGCATAAACTTTTCAATCCTATTATAGAAGTTACATCAACTTACTGATATGATTATTTTGAGCAATTAAGTTGTTATCAGATATGTAAACAAAACTGAACATTCCTATGAAGATGACATTTAAGTTTCTCTTCACGCATAGATAAATTTTCTTCAAATCAATTAGGAAGCTGCTGTATAGTCTCACCGCTGATAGAAATAAATAGTAAACTTCTCACAAATCACATTCTACCACCTTAAATAAAGAAGGACATGCAGGATAATGTTGTGGGTATGGTAAGTCAGAGGAAAGAAAAATAAGGATGTGGATGACAAGAATGCCTCTAAATATTCTTTCTACTTTAGGTACAAGGCTTTTGTTCTATAGAATTGAAATATATATATACATACATACATGCATGCATACGACAGGCTTCTTATGTATGTATGCATGCATACAACAGGCTTCTTTCAGTTTCCGTTGACCAAATCCACTCACAAAGCTTTGGTCAGCTTGAAGCTATGGTAGAAGACACTTGCCCAAGGTGCCATGCAGTAGGACTGAACCCGGGATTGTGTGGTTGGTAAGCAAGCTACTTACCACACGGCCACTCCTGCACCTATGCATATATATAATTTAACTGTTTCCTACTTATTCCTAATTATTAATACACACACACACACACACACACACACATGCAAGGATGATCAGGGAAAAGGAAATACTTACAAATACCATAAGGATGAGAGTTCCAACAAATATTACTTGTGCCGTTTTCTGAAAGAAATAAAAACAAATAGAGAATCAAATTTGGTTAAAAACCATTGTGCTACATATGGAGGAGTTGTGTATAAATGATTAATTTCAGTGTACTACGAGCTGACCTTCAGAAGATGCGAAAATTTCCATTGTCCTCCCTGTCATCAACCCTCATTTGTTTCCAAGTAAAGGAATATTTACCTATGACCAGGCATGCTTCCATTGGAGAGTTGTAATCAAAGAACACCACTTACATGATGGTAACGTTGGTTTGATAACTGTCAAGCAAACCAAAGGCAAGAAGACACTAACACAGTCACATGCAATTGCATATATGATGGACTTCTGTCAGTTTCTGTCTACCAAATCCTTTCACAAAGCTTTTAATGTCCCTGGCACTAGTGTAGCTAGAGCGTATGCTGCCTGGGACAGCCCTTCTGTTTTCTGCCCCTGGATCCCACAAAAAACACATATTGCCTACAGAAGACCGAAAAGTGGTGCTCCTTTAAAGCACCACCCCTACAGTCCCCCATTAGCTATGCTAGTGGATTCTGGGCTATAGTGTGGAAGACACCTGACCAAGGTGCCACACAGTGGGACTGAATGCAAGACCATGTGGTTGGGAAGCAAGCTTCTTTACCAGTGACTATGAACCATTAACACTAGTTTCGAATTTTGGTATAAGACCAGTAATTTCAAGGGAAGGGGTAAGTCAATAACGTTGACCCCAGGGTTCAACTGGTACTTATTTTATTGCCCCTGGAAGGATGAAAGACAAAGTCAACCATGGCAGAATCTGAACTCAGATTGTAAGGATGGATGAAATGTCACTAAGCATTTATCCTAATAATTCTTATTTCTTTATTGCCCACAAGGGGCTAAACATAGAGGGGACAAACAAGGACAGACAAAGGGATTAAGTCGATTATATCGACCTCAGTGCGTAACTGGTACTTAATTTATCGACCCCGAAAGGATGAAAGGCAAAGCTGACCTCGGCGGAATTTGACCTCAGAATGTAACGGCAAACGAAATACCGCTAAGCATTTCGCCCGGTGCGCTAACGTTTCTGCCAGCATGTTGCTAACGATTCCGCCAGCTTGTTGCTAACGATTCCACCAGCTTGTTGCTAACGATTCTGCCAGTTTGTTGCCTTTCAATAGACTTTATGTTGGCTTCAAATTTTGGCGCAAGGCCAATGATTTCAAGGGGAAGGGTAAGTCAATTACAATGGTCCCAGCAGTTAAACTGGAGCTTGTTTTTATCAACCCTGAAAGGATGTAAAGCAAAGTCAACCCTGGTGACATTTGAACTCAGAAAATAGAATCGGAAGAAATGCCACTAAACATTTTTTCCGGAGCAGTAATGATTCAACCAGCTCGTCACCTTAATGTACTGGTTTCAAATTTTGGCACAAGGCCAGCATGCATGGGGGTGGGGTTAAGTTAATTACAGCGCTCAACTGGTACTTACTTTATTGATCCTTGAAAGGATGAAGGTAAAGTAAAATTACAAGAAATGCTGCTAAACATTTTTCCCAGAGCGGTAATGAGTCAGCCAGTTCATCACCTAAATGTACTATTTATATTAAAGGCAATCAAAGTTTTTCTGCAGCAGCACTGTACAGTTAAATTTTTTATGAAACAGGACAGGAAACCAAATCACTTGAGTAGAAACTTGACAGCACACTTTTCTATTCATTTCCCCTCTTGATAACAATGTCTATTAGCATTGCACTTCAAGTGGCTGTAAGAGCCTCATCAAAGAGCCATGTAGATAAGATGATTATCTTGAACATCCCTGCCAAATCATTGATCTCAATAACAATTAGTCTCGTCTTGGTACCAATCTTTATTCTTACTTTGACATCATTTAATCCTTTAGCATTCAGATTACTTTGTCAAATGCAATACAGTAGAATCTCGCAGTACAAGTGCCCTATTGTATACTCTTTTACTTGTTTCAGTCTTTTGACTGTGGCCATGCTGGAGCACCACCTTTAGTCAAGCAACTTGACCCCAGGACTTATTCTTTGGAAGCCTAGTACTTATTCTATTGGTCTCTATTGCCGAACTGCTAAGTTACGGGAGCATAAACACACCAGCATCGGTTGTCAAGCGATGTTGGAGGGACAAACACAGAAATGCAAACACATACATATATATATATATATATATATATATATATATATATATATACACACATATATACGACGGGCTTCTTTCAGTTTCCGTCTACCAAATCCACTCACAAGGCTTTGGTCAGCCTGAGGCTATAGTAGAAGACACTTGCCCAAGATGCCACGCAGTGGGACTGAATCCGGAACCATGTGGTTGGTAAGCAAGCTACTTACCACACAGCCACTCCTACGCCTATATGAGTAATTTGTATGAGTAATTTGCTGCATGAGCCGAGACTCATGCGAATTTTTGTCTTGAAGTATGAGCGGAAATCCACAGTACGAGCACACAAACCGTACCATCTTTAAGGTAATTCAGTTAATAAAACCAGTTTACATATTTCTTTTGCATTCTCTTTTTTATAACTGTCATTTTACTTGTAACTACACCTTTTCTGTTTTAAAACCCATAAAAATTATTTTTGAGCAGTTTTTGTGGGGCTGGAACGGATTAATTATATTTTAGTTAATTTCAATGGGGAAAACTGATTTGTAAAACGAGTAAATTGTAAGACAAGCTTGGTCATGGAATGAATTAAGCTCATACTGTGAGGTATCACAACTCATTTATTATCATTGTTTTGATTTCAATGTGCATTATCATGTAGCTTTGAAATTTCAATCATGTGATTGTTTATTTTTAGAATGTCATTGTAGGGTTGGTGTGGGAGGCCAAATCTGGCCTCAAACAGGTAGAATATTTGGGCCAGACATGGCTGGTTTAAATGCTAAAGGGTTGAGGGTACTGCATAGATGGTGAAAGCTTCTAACAGCCAGTTCCCTAATCATTAGGATTTCCAATCTTCGAATTACAAAGTGTGGAGGCGCAATGGCCCAGTGGTTAGGGCAGCGGACTCGCGGTCGTAGGATCGCGGTTTCGATTCCCAGACCGGGCGTTGTGAGTGTTTATTGAGCCAAAACACCTAAAATAGCTCCACGAGGCTCCGGGTGGGCATGGTGGCCAAACCCTGCTGTACTCTTCCACCACAACTTTCTCTCACTCTTACTTCCTGTTTCTGTTGTACCTGTAATTCAAAGGGTCAGCCTTGTCACACTGTGTCACGCTGAATATCCCAGAGAACTACGTTAAGGGTACACGTGTCTGTGGAGTGCTCAGCCACTTGCACGTTAATTTCACGAGCAGGCTGTTCCGTTGATCGGATCAACTGGAACCCTCGACGTCGTAAGCGACGGAGTGCCAACAACAACAAATTACAAAGTAGAGATCCTTAACCTCCTCCTGTATCATGAACAGACAATGACTTTTCTAGGTTTTAGAACCGAGTTAACATCAATTGAATACCTTAGTCATCTAGGCTAGGGAGATTTTGCTGGTCATTTCCAGTAATGTAATTCATAAAAGCTTGCAGCGGTGGCAGTCCATGGTATTTCCTAATCTTCAGTCTTTCATTAGTTTTCTGTATTTCTTAAACTCTATGTAACAGTAAATTTATTTGTCAATATATATATATATATATATAAATATTAGGGCAGTGAGTTGGGAGAATTGTTCGCACACTGGGCAAAATGCTCAGCGGCATTTCGTCTACCATTACATTCTGAGTTCAAAGGTCGACTTTGCATTTCACCGTTTTGAGGTTAGTAAAATAAGTACCAGTTGAGCAATTGAGTCGTTTTAATCGACTTGTCCTCTCAGCCGGAACTGCTGGCCTTGTGTCAAAATTTGAAACCAATATATGGGGTTGGCCAATAGTCACCTGACAGTAAATCAAAACCATTTAATTCCAAGGTTTATTTATATTTAACAACTGAATGAATTTAATAGAAGCATCTAAATATGAAACATCATGAAAATTGTTCAAACTGAAGTCCTTGAGCGACACATTTTCCCATTCGAGTCAAAACAAAATTACAGATAGTATTTATGGAATTTTGCTTTGCTGTCGGGTGACTTTTGGCCACTCCTGTATATAAACATCTACATGCTTGTACATGAGTGTTTGTCTTCTGAATAGATTTAGTTTTTGTATCTATATACATCCTTTTATATATATATATATATATATATATATATATATATATATATATATATGTGTGTGTGTGTGTATGTATATTTATATACATCAAGTCTTATCGTGTTTATCTGCATCACTCACTGTGTGTGTGTGCGTGTGTACGATATACAGTATACATATATATACGTATATACACACGTACGTATGTGTGTGTGTATACACACACACACAAAGTTACAGACACCTGCTGTAATCGCCTTTTCTTTCCTTTGTCATAATTTCAAATCCTTCCCAGCTGTCACGTAGTTAAGCACTAATAAACAAAATGAGAACCATTGATTAATTCACTCTTTGAATAAGGTTAGTTCAGCCTCCCAGTCAGATTATAGTAGTTAGCAAAACGTTTTTACGAGTTAATAAAAACCTTATACGATTTCTCATGATTATTTATTGTCAACTTTGCATTCATTACTTCGAATCTGAAACAAATTATTAAATAGTAATATCACTGTTAATTTAGAGGGCGGTTTTTATTTTGTATCTTAACTGCGGAATTGAAAACTATCTTGGTGCACATGATCACTCAAATAGCCTCCAGTATTGTTATCAACAAACGAAGTAACGATTACGTTGCTGTACAACCAGCTAGAGATAATGGCCAAGTCTACCCCAAATCACATAGCAACTGTGTTAAATGAAAAGAGTAGATATTCCGAAAATGTAAGGGCCATAGCTGAAATGCTTTGATCATACTTAAGCTCTATCAGGTTGGACCGAGGGCTAAACAACAGTACGATTCATAAGAGAAATCTGTTTACATGCACACACGTACACACATATGCAATACATCAGAAATTTGAACACTGTAAATTAGATTATTCCTTCATTCAGATTTGTATGCGGACGGTTTGTATAGCCCAAAGTCAATCCTGGTCAGGCAGAAAACCTATCCCGCATAGAGACTACATGGTCAAATAGATATCTTTTTATTAAAACGGTCGGGTGTGATTGGAAGGATATTTGGCGATTTCGAGCAGGTCGAATGACTACGATGAGTTCCTTCGATGGCTCACGTTGATCGTTAAAACTCAAGATAATTTTGGCGGTTGTTTTGTCCCAGGTCGGCCTCCTGACTGAGTACTCCATGGTCAAAGGCGTTCCAGGCACAACCAGTTCGTCTTTTTTCTTTTTATCTAATTTCTCATATGAAAACGGAGCCATGACCACCCAACCATTTCCCCCAGCTTTAATATCTCGTTTAAGACGGTATTGTATGATTCACTGGAGATTTAACTGTTGTTTTTAGTAGGTCGAACGAGCATATAAGGCTCTTGTAGTTTCATGACAGAACTTAAATTTTAGGTTTAAACTTAAAACTGTACAGAGATGGGAGTGGGGGGGACAAAATGAGTAATTCCTGATTTCTTGTTATTTTCTCTCTACCTGTTTGAAATCATTACATTGCAAAGTACTGCATTATCATTTTGTACTGTAGTATCATCTCTAGGAGTAAAAATTGGTCAGCATAGTTGTTTTGTTGAAGGTGAGAGAGTTTGGAACATAGTCAGATGACATACTTTTTTTTTTCAAGAATTTTCCCTCAACTCTGAACTCGATTATAATTGAGATTGCTAATAAAAGCTATTAACTCTTTATTTATTGGTTTACGGCGAAAATGAATTTCATGCCAATTATGAGCATACAAAACTATACCAATATACCAAATATGAAATCAATTGGAACAAAAATTAGAGAAATTGGAAAGTGGTAACCAACCAGAAAAGACCCAATATCTGAATAATTTTTGGTGTTTAACAATCAATATTCCTTTCTGTTGGATTCCAATTCAGGTCCCCCCCCCCCCAATGTCTAGCTTGATAATCTTTAATCTATCCCAAAAAATGGGGCAAAATGGGTAATAACTAATTTCTCCTCTTTGCCCACATAGGGAAGAGAACCACCCCAGAAGAAGCTATAGAGATTGTTGAGTTTTTTTTATTTAGTCGAGTTCTGTTAATTTCATACTTACCATTTTTCCATGACATCTCTTTCATTTGGCCTAGATATTTAAAATTTTTGTTGCATTTCTCATATTTATGATGGCTAAGGATGGATATGATGTATATGAGTTTGTTTTCAAATGTAATTCTGGAAAACTGAAGAGGCAAATTTACCTTATCTTGGCTTACATATTTTGCCCCAGCAAAATTTGTCTTCCATGTGCTGAATGGGAACGTTGTTAATTTTCTGAAACAGTGTTTTGAAATTATTTTAATGTTTTTAATGCATTTAAGGAAGGTCATTC
Source organism: Octopus bimaculoides (assembly GCF_046866305.1). Taxonomy (NCBI): domain Eukaryota; kingdom Metazoa; phylum Mollusca; class Cephalopoda; order Octopoda; family Octopodidae; genus Octopus; species Octopus bimaculoides. Next base: position 106,432,784 of record NC_142932.1, on the reverse strand, counting down.
GCGTAGCTGATATAGATTTTGTAAGTTAGTGAACTTTTGTAAAAAATATGTTTTTTTCTCATAGTCAAAGATGCAGTAAAAATTCCTCATTGTGCCCCCCCCCACCACCACCTCACCATCTTTTAATTTATGCAAATTACCGAAAAATGTGTTTGACAGTTATATTCCGGGGAGAAAAAAAAAAAAAAAGACAGCACTGTATCAGAAACATAGGTTTTCTATTTTAAAGCTAAACAAATTGCAAAGTGACCAGCTAGGTTTATTGATAAACATTACACACACAGTAAATGAACAGACAAGACAAGTTTTAATTGCAAGTAAAAAGGTAAAAAAAATCCTTTAGGGGCAATCGTCCGAAGTTCAACAAATGTGTATATGTTTTGTTATCAGTTCATTGTTTATATTCAGAGGAAGAAAATTATCGCAAGTGCCGAACGAACGTGAAACTCCCTGTTTACCTTTCGTTTGATGACGTTCAAAATACTAGATGCTAATGATTTGTATTGTAGTATTACATTTTCACATTAATTAAGAATATTGTCAATTAGGATAATGTCTGAGATTTGTTTATTTATTTGTGCAATGATCATGAACAAGTTATTGGATGGTTAAAAATATAATAGATTTCTTTTCGTTTTTGTATTTGTTTTGCAAGTTTCCATTGCTATATTTGTGGGGATGATTATATATAGGTTTTGTGCCTGTGGTTAAATGGTATAAAAAAAAAAAGAAAAGACCATCCCCAAATATAACAACATAGAACTTTTTTATTTCTGAGTAAAAAAAAAAAAAATTTAATGAAGAAAATTTTACTCAAATATCACTAATATAATCGCTATCCATACATTCGAAAACACATCTTTGGACGCAAAATTGCATTAAAAATATGCGTTATTAAGAAAGTTATGAAGAAACGAAGTTGTCGTCGGAGTTATATCGAACTTGTAGAACAACGAAAATGGACAAGTGCCAAATAACATTTGTTGTTTAAGATCAGTTTGTGTGCTGAGGAAGGTTACTTCATGTATTTTCTTTAATAGACTTTAAGAAAGTTTCCACAAAATAAACTGAAAGCACTGGTTTTCTTCGCAATGCCTTCATATATACATGATTATTTCAAACAAACATCCATTAAGGAGATCCAGTTGTGACAGGTCTTAAGTTTTACTGTCAAAATATTTTTTTACCAACCTAAATAAATGAAAACATTTTTTTTTATATGGAAACTAATAAATATACTTTTAAAAACTTAAACGATCAACTTCTGAAAAATATCTTCAGGAGAAATACTAACATTTTCCCTCGAATAGCCTATATTAATAATTAACTCGCGTGAGTTAGCCATTATTAGACTGAGTCGTAAAAACTTAAGGATTAGTCTAATTCTAATGAAGTGGAACATATGAAACTAGTTGATTTAGAAAGAACTTTTAATAATAAATTACTTACAGTTCGTCCCATGTCTGCATCACTATAGTAGCTGGGTCTCGAGTCTTCGGGCACATTGCCGGCCAACAACCTCGTATTATCGTCAGGCATTCTGTAGAAACTTGCGAATCTATTTCACCGAGGATTAATCCAAATTGTATATTATTAATAATTATAGTGGTATAAGTATTTGATAAGTAACTTATGATGGACGTTTCTGTTTAAATAAAGGTCCAATTGCAACAGGCGAGATGGGCGAAAACCAGACGAACATAAACAATAATATAAATGCCTGAATTAGCTCACAAGTTGCTCGCTCTATAATAATTCAGCTGACAAGGAAGACAGTAAATACCAGGGGCGGTGGTGTCGGGTAGCAGTAGTAGCAGCCTTTAATGATATCGTCTGCGTCAGTAATTAATAACAAACTTTTTAAATAATGACCGTGAAATGTTTCCACGTGGTGTATTGGCTTTGTGAAGTATTTTATTCTTTCAACAATAACGTTGCATGTCAGGTGATTCTCAGATGTGGGATGCAAAATAGCGGGTGCTTTGTAACAGAGGTAGGTAAGTATATAGTGCTGTAACGAACTCAAAGATACGGTACATCACCATTAATTCCACACACACACATAACTTGTTCATACAAACGAAAAGAAGTAGTTCTCATATATAATAAGTAAAGTTGAATATACGAGGTTTGTAGGAAAGTAATGCAAAAGTGGAGATAACTTTTTTTATTAACGCATCCAAACTGCACATGTTGGTGGAATAATTCGTTCTCTTTACATAGTAATTATTTTTCTTGTCCTTCTTCATTGCAGGTCCCAAGCAGAGGCAATGTGCCATCACTGACTTCATATTGAAAGAGGGATGCAAACTGTCCGACATCCACGGAAGCCCAAATGTTGTTTACGGCAAAGAGCAATGTGCACAGATGGATGAAGAAGTTTAAAGAAGGGGAAACCAGAATTGAAGACAACTCACGCAATGCGGGACCATTAAATACTACTACTGACCTACTAACATGAATAGCCGTTGGGTGGAAGAATTGATTCTTGCGGACAAACGAATCACAATATCGTAGGTAGTGAGGAAATAACGGGGCGATTCGCCCCGTGCGGCACTTTTATGGAGGCGACACTTTAGTGTCTGCTGTATAAGCCTGTATAGGGGACGGAGTTGGGATGGCAAACTCATGGGCTGTCCCAAGTGGTGCACACTCTAGCTACGCTATTGACTCATAATCCATGAGTTGGCTGCTTAACTGAACTGTGATCACAACGCATTGCAGATGTCAGAAGACTTTGGGAACCGGAAAGTGTGTGCAATGTTGCCACGTCGGTAGTTGGCACTCGATTTGAATGAGAGGATGGGAGTTTATTCTGATTTTCTAAAAGCGATTGATGCCAATGCAGATACCGTTCTTTCTTCAATTTGGTGACAAGGGGTGAAATGTAGCCACGTCTTTGTGATTCAGAAACGAAGGTTCGGTCCATAGAATAGCACCATATCTCTTCTCCAAGTTCATAAACCAGCGATTGACAGAGAAAGACATAGTGACTAGTTTTGAGAAATGATAAAATGTCATTTCACCTTGATTGCTGTGAACAACGAACTGTACATTGAGACACTCAAACGCCATTAAAAGGAAAAGACTGAACAAGAATCTTGAAGTGATCCCCATTCACTATGACAATGCGCGACTGAACACATGTTTCATAACAAATCAGGCAATCGGAAAAGTGGGCTAGTCAGTGGCCCCCTATTCATCGTACTGCCCAGATCTGGCACTCGTCTGTTCCCGAAGATGGTCCAATGAAAGACAGATGAGCTAAAGTGTTTGTAAAGAAGTGGATATAACAACGCACACCTCCATTAACTTTTCAACTAGTTACTGATTTAATCAGTTATAATGATATACCCAGCCTTTACGACCTACTGTAAAAACGTGATATATATATATATATATATATATATATATATATATATATATATATATATATATATATATATGTAACGGTTGTTGTTAAGGTGTTGGTTGCCAGTGATTGAAGTTGTAAAGAGATATTTATTTACCTTTACTTTGTCTATATCCAAAACCACGGCGGGTTGATATGTATAACTAATAAATGGAGAAACACGCGAGGTAAAAAGTGTTAATTTCGATCGGTATGTCTGTACACGATCTCATAGTAGTATGTATAGAGAGATATGGTAATGTTACCGAAAAAAGAAAGTGAGTTAGTGAAAGTGTGAGTGGTGGAACGAAACAACTGCTTCGTTGGTGAGTTACCATAGTTGTCTCTTTGTGCCGTTTCTTTCAGAGACGGCGTTTTGTTCAGCCGGTCAGCCAGACTCGGTTCTCACTAATTGACTTTGGCTTACGGAGTTCTTGTTTTTATAACTATTCAAAACCAGCCAGAAGGATAGACATATTGTTGAGAACAATAGATTTCGTTGGCGGTCTGTTATCTCTTTTCTAGTTTTTGGTGGCCTAGAAGAGGTTAGAAGGGTCAAGTGGCAAAGACATTATTCTGCTTAGTGAAGGCATCTGGCAAATGTAACTACTGTCACAGAAAAACTATTGTTTTACCACGAGAGAAGAGCTGCTGAACTGTTAAGTGAAATTTGGCTATCGAGGATCGAATCCACGCCATGCCTGCATGAAGCCACTACATCACTCCCCCTCCAGAGAGGTTTCTTCCTCCAGTCAGTTACTTACATAATCATAAAATCTGCACTTTCTTTTATATATAAGTAACTGACTGGAGGAAGAAAGTAAAGCATACCTTTAGGAGTAAGTATACACAGGAAATATTGTTTTAGGCATCTGGAGAAATGGAACCGTACCACTATTTCACAGCACGTCTAGAGATGAAGATGAAATCACCACACGCTTTAAGATACAGTGCTCAGTAGAAGAATTTACCAAATCATATTCTAGAAGATCTGGATCGTGATGCTTGAACAAGTTGCCTACAACAATGGACAGCAGACCTAATATGTTGCTCAGTTTAACACCACCACTTGGCGCTTTGGATGCATTTGACGGGGTTTGCTCTGTTCCAAGCATTCGAGCTAGGACTTCCTCCTTCCTTGCCACTAGTCTAGAGCAGGGTCATAGTCATTGCCTTCCTTTTTGCAAGATAATCACAATATCTGCAAAATAAATATTAGGAGAGTAAAGTGTGTCGTGAAGCATCTCAAGGCTTTTCTATGCATTTATCTTTGAAATTGCAACCTAGGTTTCCGATCTCATATCAATGGGATCTCTATAACATTGTAAAATCTTCTTATCTGTCATGTTTCAATCAAAATGGTGCTGAAAGTAACATTCTTGTAGATAAAAACTATCTCATTTTATGCTTGCTCTGCTTTCAATTGCGCACTATACAAGATCAACAAAACCTCTTCCCAAACTCTCCTTCTTAACTGCAGCTTACTTCTACTAGTACACTATCGCAAACACGAAAACTCCCCTTATCATTCCAGTACAACAAAGCAACTGAACTTCATGACGTTTCTATTGTTAACTAAAAAAATTGTACCCCCTCCAACTTTAACTTTCTACGGCCATCTACCCAATCAATAAAAACAAGTGACAGTATGTCCGATTTTCAAAGAAACCTCCTGGCCTTGCTATTTATCTGACTTCACTTTCAGGTGATAGAAGCAACCACAAGTATCTTCATTACAGGGAGTTTCTTTCACTTTCCATCACAATTTCCGTACAATCTGTTAGGGACGACCGTGCGAACTCATAAAAGGAGATATGGTGACGAATGGAAAAAACAGAGGACTCCTTTTATTTACACGAGTCACACGGTCGAACATACAATTATATATATCAATGATGATATAGATGATATGTTATGCTACGATAACATAGATGACCAGTAATGAAAGACCACAACCGTATTAGATGAATAACAGAGATATTTATTGTAGCGTTAAAAATGTATGTCTGTGTGAGAGTGTGAATGCGACATATAAGAACATAATCAAAGACAGGCCGTCATACAAAGAAAAGTGTGTATGTGAGTGATACATGTGTGTATGTGAAATATTACAGCAGAGAAAGAGTCAATGACACGTGAGCAATTATACCAGATCTTGGGTACACAATAAGAAAAGTTCTGTATGTGAAAGTGAGGGAGGCTGAGTTTGGCAGAGCTGATCACTAGTTGTGATGTCGAGGCATCGATGCCTAGCCGTGATTCTTGTTATACAGATGTTCGTCGCTGGCTGTGGTTCTCTTGTCTGTTTGTTTACTGTGGTGAAGCTAAGTCACCTAACAGAATCGAAGAGAGAGATGGGCCGCGGAGTTTGGTTTGGTGTACATAGTAAATCGTGTTGACGCTGGTAGAGATTGTTGCTGGTTAGTAGTAATCGTAGAATCGTGTTGGTCATGATGATGATGCTGGATAGTAGTAGTAGACTCTTGTTGCTGATGTGGCGACGGCGGAGGTCATCGTGGCTGGACGAAGCTGCTGAAGTGGTCGCTGGCTGCTGCTGCTGTCGTGTGGTACACGGAACAGTTCTCAAAGAGAAACTGGACCGAGACAAATTTGTGGGGTATGAGTTGATCTATATATAGCGTTAAGAGGGCTCCAAATGCCTTTAGAATTTTACTCCATCACGTGACCTTATTAGGGGCCGTGATTGGTCAGTTCGCGTTCTGGCGGGAACGGTTCGAAGAAGTTGCCGATTCGAATAATGATCAGTCACGTGATGGACAAGGAATGGGTTCTCTACTACGCTCGCATTTATTTATATTTAAATGAGAAGATTGTATGTAATGGCGATAGTAGTTTGTATCTAATGGCGGGAGGTAGTTTCACTACAAATCTGATGACAATCGGTGACATATTCTCCAACATCTCGCCTAAGTACTTCCTAGGTCTCTAGAGTTGTGAGTTTCACACAAGTAAAGCCTTCGACTATATCTGGCACAAGAACCTATTGCAAAGTTGCCCGCTTATGTGCCTCATCATCGACTTATATTTTGAATATGAAGTTTTCTGTAAGTCAGTCGCCCATTGTAACGTGCGGCAATGGAAGTTACACCATTTCACATTCTATTAACTTTCTTAATGTTGTTTTGATGATTTCTTATACCCTTCCTTCTCACTGTTAATTTTAACCACACATATTTCTGAATGGATGATGCTAATATTCACTCCTCTTTAACATTCTGCACACAAGCACCACAACATGCAATTTCATGTCAGATTTGCACAGTTTTTATGATCAGAGACATTGAAAACACTCATATCACGACATAAAACACTTAAATCACGACATGGAACACTCATATCACGACATAAAAGCTACACTTATCAAAGAAACAGTTTTGCACTACGCCCAATAGCGAATGAGCATCAAACTATCTACAAGTATTTCTGTTTATATTTTTCGGCAACCACGTCTAAAATATTATCAAAAGCAACTTCTTTTTCAGGGACAGAAAACAATCTAATACTAATGAGTTAATTGCTGACTAAATGTAACTCAAATCATTAGAATATTTCTGTCATATGTAGAACGAGTTTGCTGCTACGCATTAGAACATTCTAGATCGCATCTAAAAAATAATCTGTTTGATTGATGGGAAAATTTTAACACACAAACCTTCTATAAGTACAGGCCCACTGATGTATTCTATCTTCTATCTGTCTCAACTATAATACTTCTACAACAACATTTGCTTCTCTGAAATAGCAGCCCGCATATCACCTCCTCCACTTAGGCCTGAACACTTCACCTATCTTTTCACTCATCTCAACCATGTCTCATTCTGCACTCTACTCATTCTTTCTTTCTAGAATTACCACTGTATGAAACTTCATCACTATTTCCATTTTCCTTAAAAGTTCAATCTGAATATCATCTAAATCAATCTTATCATTTCTGGATGGCTTTCAAAGATGACGGCTACACACACACACACACACACACACACACACACACACACACACACACACACACACACACACACACACATATATAATCCTTTCTTATTTGGGTACAAGGCCAGCAATTTTGAGAGCCGGGGAAGTCGATTGCCTCGCTCTCAGTACTTGTTTTACCTACCTCGAAACAATGAAAGGCAAAGTCGATCGAGGCGGAATTTGAACTTAAAACGTAAAGACGGGCGAAATGCTGCTATGCATATTGTCCGGCGTGATAATGATTCTGCCTGCTCACCGCCTTACTACTAGTTTCAAATTTTGGTATAAGGCCAGAAATTTTGCGGGAAAGGGTAAGTCAATTACATCGGCTCCAGGGCTCAGCTGGTATTTTTTCAAGCCCGACAGGAGGAAAAGCATTTGAACTCAGAACGTAAAGTCGGAAGAAATGCCGATAAGCATTTTTCTAGCGCAGTAACGATTCTGCCAGCTCGTTGCCTATCACCGCCTTAACATTGATTGCAAATTTTGGTATAAGGTCAGTGATTTAGGGGGAGGGGTTAAGTCGGTTACATCGATCTCAGTACTCAACTTGGTACTTATTTTATCGACCCCGAGATGATGACAGGCAAAGTCGACCTCAGTGGAATTTGGACTCAGAACGTAAAGACAGACGAAATGCCGGTAAGCAATTTGCCCGACGTGCTAACAATTCTGTCGGCTCGTCGCTTTAACATTGGTATCAAATTTTGGCACAAGACCAGCAATTTCGGGATGGGGGTAAATCAATTACATCGATCCCCAGTGCTCAACTGGTACTTATTTTATCAACCCCGAAAGGATAAAAGGCAAAGTCGACCTCAGTGGAATTTGAACTCAGAATGTAAAGACGGACAAAATGCCACTAAACATGTGGCCCGGCGTGCTGACAAGTCTGCCAGTTCGCATCCTATCTCCACCTTAATACTGGAGGTACATGAATAAAAACGCACTAACATATTAGACGTGATTCAATTTCAGCATTGTATATACAAGAAAAAAGTAAGCGTCAGGGACAAAATTAATTTTAGGAAGCCCAGATTAGTTTATCGGACCCGGGGGGATTTTTTTGAAATTCCTTCCGTAAATAGTGCGTCTTATATATCGTCAAATATTGTAAATTCATTGAAAAAATTTTCTTACTTTTAAATGTAATTTTTTAAAAACAAATTGAATACTCTAAATTATATGAAAACTATGTTAGAATTTCATCATCACAAATTAGTATTTAGTTTTCCTACTTTAAAATGTGCGCTGTTTATTCTGAGACAGTATGTGACTGTTGTTTTTATAGTTTGTCCTCCCTGTGTGTGTATTTATTTATATATAAATCAATGTCTGTATGTATAGAGTTTCGAATGAATCAAAGTAAAATTGGTTAAGTTGAGTGCATCTAATTTTAGATTCAAAACGGAATTGACTGGCTCAGAAATCATACATAATACAAAATTTTCGCTTCAATTGCAATGTAAGGGAAATAATCCAAGATTAATTTTACAAGTTGCCTCTCTTTAACTAAGGGAAATAACTGATATGTTTTATTTAATATAAGAAAACTTTATTTACCACGTAAATTTAATTCCTTATATTATTTATTCATTATGTATTATTATATAATCAATATAGTATTACGACAGATAGTTTATAAATAGCACATAGAACAGGGTGATGGCCTGTACATACTATTTATTGTAATTCTCTTTCTGTGTCTGTCTCTGTCTTCCGTCTGTGTGTGTGCGTGTGTGTGTCTGTCTCTTCTGTCTGTCTCTTTATCTCCTTCCACAATGCATACACACGCACATGTGTAGAGGAGGTAGTTTAGTGGTTGGGGCGTTGCACACATGCTCGCAAGATGGTGGTTTCGAATCCTGAACCGGGCGATGAATTGTCTTTTTGAACAAAAACCCTTTATTTTACGTTGTTCCAGTAAGCGGCGACAAACCGGCGTCCTGTACACGGAAAAATTTCTGCGCTACAGAATCCGGAAAACCGACTTAAAGAGTTTTCAACTCGGAACCTTCGACCCATTTTATACGAGGTGATGTTAAAAAGTTCCTGGTTTTAAGGCTGTCGCGAAAGGCCTGGTTGGAGACTGAAACTTCCGAGTTCTTGTGCAGGGCTTAGAAAAATTGAAGGACCACTGCAATAAGTGTGTGAATCTGAGAGGGGACTAGACAGGTTTTTCTCATCCAGCTGGTCGGCTACTTCAGGCTGATGACGAGCAATGACTCAGAAACATGTCCCTGAATGCAGACTAAAGCTGGGTGGGGAAGCTTGTCTCCCCTTCACAAATATAAGGACACAGGAAATGTGTCAAGGCCAACAGGAAGCGGTCCAGCTTGCTAGGGCTAAATAGCAGCAGTATGATTCCCTTATTGGGACTGTCACATTAAGTTGACAGTAAACAACTGCTTTATCGCAACACTGCTGCTTAATTCTCTCTGTGAGATTTATAATTAGATCATTTCTAACTCCTGTATATTCTTTTACCTAAAATCAGGAACTTCTCAGCTCCCGCTCGAATACCTTCTATCTTTCAACTGTCTCAGTCATTAGACTGCGGCCAAGCTGGGGCACCACCTTGAAGAAGTTTAGTCGAACGAATCGACTCCAGTATTTAATTTTTTTAAAAGCTGGACACTTATTTTATCAGAAGTCTTTTGCTGAACCGCTAAGTTACGGAGACGTAAACACACCAACACCAGTTGTCAAGTAGTGGTAGGGGACAAACACACGCACGCACGCAAACACACATACATGTATACGATGGGCTTCTTTCAGTTTCTGTGTACCAAATCCACTCACAAGACTTTGGTCGGCCCTTGGCTACAGCAGAGTGGCAGTCGACAGATAAGAATTACATTTACTTTTTAATAACAATTTCACTCAGTTCCTTATGATTAGAGTTTCGTTGGCGCACCCTCTGAACTTTACATCATGTGGGAGACTGAGTCAAATTGTTCTATACATACACATACACACATACGCATAAACATACATACATACATACAAACATACATACATACATACATACAAGTATGTGTGCATATATTGAAAGAGAAGTTCCAGTATGTATTGAAAGAGAAGTGTCCGTGTTAACTACATCCCAAAGATGGAGTCTTGCATCTTTGTTGGAAACTGGCTGCTTCCTCAGTGGAAGATTTATAAGAAGAAATGCCGCTAAGTACTTTGTCCGATGCATGACAGACTTATTCTCCTTTCATAATAGCCGTCTATTACAGCTGACAGTAGACTGGGAGAATTCTTAGTGGAGTGAGACGAAGAGTGGTGACACTGACTCGAACAAATAAGACCTGATAGAAAACTTCGGACCCATAACACTCCTCAACATAGTGTTAAAGATATTGGCAAATGTGTTCGCCAAGAGAATGGTACTTGTATGTGGTATAACCAATGATGCTCAAAGCTGTATGATCCCTGACTGATCTATATGCAGCAACCTCTATCTCATACGATATATCGTAAAGCAAGTCGTGAATTGTTCTGGCGGGGCGCTGGTTAATACTGAGTCGCTCAAGCCATCAAATAGGACGGATTATTGCAACCTGGCAGCTGATTTAAGAGTAGTCAATTTCAGACTCCTCTTCGGTAGTGAGATCGCTACTGTACACAGTGGCATCTGTTCAATGATTTAACTAAACATCCACCTCTAGGAACCGTTTAGAATTGAACGCTTTAGCCATCAATCCATTTTCTCCCTCTCAGGTGAAAAGAAGTTACGGAGCGCTGAGCTAGAACATGATGATTATCGAGAGTTGTCTCCCTTACATCTGAAAATTAAAAAAAAAAAATATCAAATCTGAGTAGTCGTGAGATATCTGCTTGTCGAGTAAAAATATTTACTTAATGGAAGAAGAATTTAACCTAGGATCGAGAATTACACCTTAGCGTGTAGTTCGTCATTAGAACCAAGGCCTATTCGAACTGAGACGACTGCTAAACTGCAACTGTGATGTTAAGTACAGGGACAATTTTTTTTTTTTTTTTTTTTTTCCAATGCTTTCTGTGATTCGGACCAAAGAAAGGTTGTTAAACACAGCACTGCACCCCATCAAACTTTCGTCAATTATGTAGAGTGCTATCACTGCTTACAATAACGAAGTTTTCATCACCTTGTATACAATATTCAGGTTGATAACATCTCAACTTGCCCGCTACCCTAAATACGTTCGACCCCGAAGGATGAAGGGCAAAGTCGACCTCGATGGCATTTGAACTCAGAACACAAAGGCGGACGAAATGCCGCTAAGGATTTTGCTCGGCGTGTTGACGATTCTGTCTGTTCGCCACCTTGGCTTGTTGACGATTCTGTCTGTTCGCCACCTTGGCGTGTTGACGATTGTGTCTGTTCGCCACCTTGGCGTGTTGACGATTCTGCTAGCTCGCTGTTTTTTCTCTTATTTATAATGATTCTCGCTACTTATAGGTACAAGGTACTCCATCGGTACTTATTTTATCGATCTCAAAAGGATGAAAGGCAAAGCTGACCCTGACCCCGGCTGGGTTTTGAACTCAGAACGAAAAGAGCTGGAGAAAATCTCGTTAAGCATTCCATCTGACACGCTAACGCTTCTGCCTGTTCGTCACCTTCGCCTGGTTATAACGATGAAAAAGTTTAAAATTACGACAGTATTACATACGAAATATTCCTTACTCTAACACTAAGCTACATACTTACTGAGTAAATGTGTAATTCAGATGAATATATCCTCAGTAGATTGCAGATGCTTATAGCAATCATGGGAGTCTGAATGACAAAGTCAGTTCGTGACTATCGCGTTAGGAATTACAGGGGTCACAAAGGTTTTCAAACACCTGAGAAATTGCATTTCTATTAGAAAGTTTATTTCGTAGAGCTACTTAGAGTGGCTAAGCACGTTCTTGTGAACTTTAAACTGTTTTTAGTCTTTACATTACTATGGGTACTTTTTGCATATTTAGATATGAATTATTATCTCCGCCCTAGCGAAGGCGGAGGTATTGCTTTCAGTCGTGTATGTTTGTTTGTCCGTGGAGAAGATATATCAAGGACCGCTGGATGGATTCGGATGAAACTTTCAGGAATGTTTGGTCTCGTGACTGGCACGAACTGATTAGATCTTGGGATCGGTTTTTTTTTTAAATTTCCCATACCGGGACACATAAAGGAGACAAAACAAAACATGTGGGGCATAAAACATATATAAAAAATAGAAATGAATGTTATAATGTATGAAGACAATGAATATGATAAAATGGAAATGGAACCACTCCGCCCCACTTACGAATGGCCTCATTTTCCACTTTTTAAATCCTGAACCTTCTAACACATCGATACCTGTTTCCTCTAACCACCTATCGTACGTAGTAAAGTCTGGAAATGAGGTCCAGCTAAAGTCCGCCTCCCCAAAACAAAATCCAACCATATACTCTTGTATTTTTTCCTCCTGCCTCTTGTCTGGCATTGCACACAAGTGATGTTCCTCCACGTTATCATACCCCGCAGTTCCAATACACTTTATGTCCCATTCCGCCGTTTCCCTTAACAGTTCGTCGCTAAGCAACATATATATATCCTACACTTTTTCCTTCTCTTTTTTGACTTGGGGGAGGGGTTTTGGGTTTCTTTGTATATGTTTGCCTCTTTTTTTTGTGTCGGATGGGAATGGATAGGCCTAGTGTCTGCAGGGAGTGGGTGGGTCTGAGAGGGTGTGGGTGGGATGGATGTGGAATAGGGCTTACAGTTTAGTTCACTTGCCTTTTTTCTTTTTCTTCCTGTCACATTTTCCCATTTATTTTACTCTATTTCCGCTACTTCCTTTTCTTTTTCGGTTACTTCCTTTCTGCGGTTCTCCTCTATCTCCTCTTTTGTATTCCCTGGTCGCTTTTCCTATGGTTTTCTTGGCTTTGACGTACATTCTGCTCTTATATGTCCTTTCAGGCCACATTTAAAGCAGCTTGGAACTCTTCCTTCCACCCTGACAGTCATAATTGTTTCTTCCATAATTATTGTTTCCGCGATCTTTTCCAGCGTTTCTTTTGAACCCTGGACTATCATATCCAGTGATTGACCTCTCCAGTTGACGCACTCTTTTTTTCTTTGCCTGGAGCATCACTATATTGTCCTTATTATCAAAGAGGACCGCATCTGCCACCCAAGTCACATCAATCTCCGGTGGGATTCCTTCAACCGTGACCCTTGTTGCTCTCATGGCTCTATACGTGGGCAAAAGCACCACTTCTTCGCTCCGAATTGTCGTCGCTGCATGTTTCCTTGCTACTGCTTCATTACGAAACCTCACTTATACGGTTCTAAGCGTTGAACTTCTAGTCAGGTATATTATGTCTTCCCAAATCTGTTTTAACGCCTTTTCTATTTGTTCTGACGTGACAACATCTATTTTTCCTTTATCTATCGAAAAGGTTCGATAGATTATCGTCTTTTCCCTTATTCCGTTTTAAACCTCTTGCGGGGGCGACAGCTTCACTTAGAACCCATCTCGGTTAATTTCTTCTTTGTGTCTTCCGAATTCCCTGATATTCACTTCTTATTTCTTTATTTCCCACAAGGGGCTAAACATAGAGGGAACAAACAAGGACAGATAAAGGGATTAAGTCGATTACATCGACCCCAGTCCGTGACTGGTACTTAATCTATCGACCCCGAAAGGATGAAAGGCAAAGTCGACTCCGGAGGAATTTGAACTCAGAACGTAACGGCAGACGAAATACCTATTTCTTTACTGCCTACAAGGGGCTACACACAGAGGGGACAAACAAGGACAGACAAACGGATTAAGTCGATTTTATCGACCCCAGTGCGTAGCTAGTACTTAATTTATCGACCCCGAAAGGATGAAAGGTAAAGTCGACCTCGGCGGAATTTGAACTCAGAACGTAACGGCAGACGAAATACCGCCAAGCATTTTGCCCGGCGTGCTAACGTTTCTGCCAACTCGCCGCCTTATTATTCACTTCTGTCCCCATTCTCAGTTTCTGGTCCATTGTCTTAACAGCCTCCAGCTGTATGGAAAAGGCTAAGAGCAATATTTATTTAAGCAAAAAAAAAAAAAAAAAAAGGCAAAGTTAGATTACGCAAAATTAAGGTTTACTACATCTGTTAATTTTACTAAAGTAACTTTTACCGACAAGAAGTGATTTAAGTTCGATGAACTCGACGGCTAGTCCTCTTGGTCAAAGAAAGGTGAACTGATGATGCTGAACAAAAGGCAAATGGTCGGGATGGTATGAGACATGGTCTTTCGAAGTTGATAGTTACGGTTAGAGTGGCCAAAGAAAAGGCAGAACAGCAAATGAGAGCTTCGCCTCTCAACAGAGAAGAAATAGAAGATAATTTTATCCTCTATCAGCAAGTATAACTGTTGTATTCACATATCAAAAGTAGTCAAGGGATGGATGCAAGACACGAAAATAAGTCTACTGGTATGGCTAGTGTGAAGTTCAGATCTGAACTTAATTGAAAATATATGGGAAATGCTGAGACAATTTGTATATGATGGACCAGAAGTGACAAGAGAGGTAGAGTTATGGGGACGGATTTTAGGAGTCAAAAGAAGACTGATAAAAACAAAAAGGGATGTTATAATGAACATGTTCGTCTGCAAGTGATCGAAAAGAAAGGTGAGTGTGTGGACTACTGAATCTGGGTAGTACTGTTCGAGAAACAGTGTCGCATGATTTTATATTAAATTTTCATGAAATACTACTTCAATTTTTACATACGCACTCAGGGAGTGCAATCACAACAGAAATTTTGTGCAGCTGTCTACATTGTTTCACTCTAAAAGTGTGTTTATTATTAAGTGTTTTTTAAACACATCTCAAGTATTCAAAAAAAGTGTGTCGACTCCCTGTGGGAAAGGACTTATTGAATTATGTGGGATGAGATGGTCAAAACTGGAGTACTTTTTGTTACAGCTCTTTTCGCTCAGGGCTGACCTGAAGTTAAATAACGATAATCTTTTCTGCTATAGGTTCAAGGCCTGGAATTTGTGGGGAGAGGATAGGCGATTACATCGACCCCAGCAATTGATTTATCAGCTTCGAAAGAATGAAAGGCAAAGTCGACCTGGTGGAATTTGAACTCAGAACGTAGCGACAGACGAAATACCGCTAATCATTTCGTCCAGTGTCCTAGCGATTCTGCCAGCTCGCTGCTTAAGTTAAATAACGATAATAGCAATAAGAAACAAAAGCAAGTCGATCAGGGGGCGTCTATCTGGTCGCTGGATCTGCTAGAAGTAGCAGTGTCTTCAGAGCGAAAGAGCTTGGATGATGTGAAACCCAGATAGACATAGTATGATTAAATAAAAGACAGGATGGGTGGCCACGGTTTCGATCTGGACCTTAAAAAATAACAGCAACAAAAACACCACCACCACCACCACCAACACAAGCAACAACAATAACAAGTAAAATGATTGAAAAAAGAAACACAACAAAAAAATCCCATTTTAGTCTTGAATAACATTTATTTACAATAGAGAAACTGATGTTCTGGTCACTGTAAACATCATCATCATCATCGCTAAAAAAACAAACAAACAAAACAAGATAAATAACCAAACATACATACATATACCCATAAAAAATATAACCATAACTTTTTTTTTATTTCACCCCCAAAAAGGGGCTAAAAAACAAACAAAAAAAAACAAACAAACACAAATCATCTACCAAGAGAAATATAAAAAAATTCAATACTTTCACATACAACATGGTTGTCAACAACCAACGTTTTCGTAACGTTCGTCTTATTATTATTATTATTATTATTATTATTATTATTTATTTATTTATTATTAATTTTTTTTGGGGGGGGGGTTGTTATTCCACAGCCTCTTCTTCTTCTTCTTCTTCTTCTTCTTCTTCTTCTTCTTCTTCTTCTTCTTCTTCTTCTTCTTCTTCTTCTTCTTCTTCTTCGTCTTCTTTATGTCTTTATTCAAAAGTTTCTATCTCTCTCTCCCCGCCACTAAACCATCATCTAAGTTTCTTTACATAAACATTTTTCTAGTGTTTTTTTTTCTTTCTCTCCAGCAAAGAACTCGTTTGCTGGTTTGCTTGTTCCCTTATTTGGTCATTGTATGCTTTATGGGTCAAAAAGCATAAACGGATTTCAGAAGGATACACTCGATTTTCTTTCTTTCTTTCTTGCTTTCTTTCTTTCTTTCTTTCTTACACCGTCGTCCACCACCACCACCATCACCACCACCACCACCACCACCACCACCACCACCACCACTACTATCATCATCATCATCGTCGTCGTCGTCGTCATCGTCATTACCACCACCAACACTACCGACCACCGCCATTGATGTCAATGCTATTTATTTATTTATTTATTTGTTTATTCATTTATTTATTAGTATGCTTAAATTCAGAAAGTTGTCTTGGAGAATTATTTCTGATCAAAGAGAACAATCTCTCACCAAAGAAGAAAAAAGCAAAAAGAAAAAAAAAACCCTAAAAAAGTCAGAAATATCGCCTCTTAACGATTGCCACCAGGCTCGTGATAGCAGTCACACGAACTCAATTCCTGGACACACACACAAACACACATTGGTGTATTTGGGCGGGTCATTAAACCAATAATCAACACACTGATTCAATTTCACTTCTATATTAGCAGTCAATCCGTTAGTTATTTAACCAACCACCTAATCGATCGTTTCCTTAAACAGTCGGCTAAACAATCAGTCGTTTGTTTGATTGGGTTGTTAAACAGCTCACCAACTGATTAATAACAAAGAAGTGAAATAGAACCAACGCGTGTGTGTATTATTGGCATAATGACCCTCCCAAGAAACAACAAAGTATGTTTCAACACATAATTTCACATCAAGATTATTGCAAACCAAATACGAAAACGAAATTTAACGAAATCTTCGAGAAAGGCAACAAAAAAAAAAAGAAAATCGGAAAGAAACCATAAGACAACAGAAAGACGTTAAACGTAACAAAAATATTGTCAAAATGTATTATGGTTCCAAAGTCTTAAATACACACTACTTTGATATGTATGTATATATGTGTGTATATATGAATATGTCTGTGTATATAGTGTATATACACATGACTGGCGCTCCGTCGGTTACGATGACGGGGGTTCCAGCTGATCTGATCAACGAACTGCCTGCTGGTGAAATTAACAAGCAAGTGGCTGAGTACTCCACAGACAAGTGTATCCTCAATGTAAGTCTCAGGGACATGCAGCATGACATAGAATGCGACAAGGCTGACCCCTTGAATTACATGTACCACTCACTTTTGCCAGCTGAGTAGGCGGGCAAAAATGTGAAATAAAGCGTCTTACGCGCCGCTGGGAATCGAACTCTCGACCTTACGTTCGTGAGCCGAATACCTTGACCACTAACCCACGCGCCTTCATATAAGCACACGCGCACAGACACAACTATATCACGGACTCATCTGTGGTAGACGACAGAAGAGAGTTTCGCGGTTTCTTGCCAATCAACTTGTACGGATGATTTGTTTATAATGATCAAATGTTTGCGCTTCTCATTAGCTCACTGTCTCCAGCGAATCAACGTTGTCTGCACAGGTGCAAAGTTATCCACACACACACGCACACACGCACGCACAAGAGCGAAATAGAGATTTGAGATCGTTTGGAGCGGAGAACGAGAAACAATAATAGGCCTTGTGGAGTATATTTTGTTCTCTGTCGTGTGAACCATTGCTGTCAACTATGGTTGCCAAGTTAAAGTGAGTGCGGAAATCGAAGGCAGGAGATTAACTATGCAGCGGATTAGCTACTGGGAGAAGCTGAAAGAACAAAGACTCCGCTCCGAGAAGCAAAAGCAAAGATGGGGAAGATATGGAACGATACACACACACACGCACATCCGCGCGCGCGCGCACACACACTTATGTAAATCGTTGCTATTATGTTAAACTGTCGTATGTCCAAATTTGGTTAAATGCGTTTTTTTCAATATTTATTTTTGCTCGCAATAGCCGGTTCTTTTGGTCAAACTATCCTATCTCCAGCTCCTTCAGATGCCAAAATATCAAAAATTGTCAGAATGTAGCACAACGGTTTTGATTTGGGATGGTGAAACTATTTTTTCGTTTCAAAGCAATGTTTTGGATTTACGACACTTTTGCATAATAGCAACGACACACACACACACACACACACACACACACACACACATGTACATATGCGTGTATATATTTATGTATATCTACATGTATGTATATGTATATCTATCTATATATATATATGTATTTCTATATATGCAATGTGTATATACATATAATTATATGTATATATACATACATAGATGCATATATCTATATATATGCATTCATAGATATGTGTGTATATGTATATATATATCTATATATACACACACATTACACTACACACACACACACACACACACACACACACACACACACAGTGTATCTTGTGTGTGTGTGTGTGTGTAAGATTCTGAAAGGAGTAGCACCAGACTTTGACATTCAGAGCAATACCAATCCCCAGACTGGCTTTAGACGCTGCAGGCTGTCAACCCCACCCCCACTCCATTTAGAATCAGACAAGCGTAGATACTGGAACAGCCCAGGACTTCAGACCCAAAGCTGTTCCAATGTTTTACTACAAAATATCTACATGGACTGGTTGTAACAATGTCCGAGAAAAACCAGGATATTTACCTGTCTGAGATTCCAGGTGAGTCTACGTCACAGTAACAAATATGTAGAAGACAGAAGCATCGAAGTCTATCATTGTTCAAGTAGTAACTACAGGAAGAGGTCGGTAGAAGCAGTAAGAACAGCAACGGTAGGGCTCAGCATAGACTCCCCCCAGGGGCTGGAACTAGTAGAGGAGTAAAAGATGTCTGTCTGTCTGTCTATCTATCTATCTATCTATACATACATACATACATACATACATACATTACATAGAAATTCCGAGTAGACTCAGCTTTGAATAAATTTTCACACACACACACACACACAAACAAATACACACACACACACACACACACACACACACACACACACACACACACACACACACACACACACACACATGCACGCACACGCTCTCACAGATACACGCACAGACTTCTGAGAAGATCAAAATGAACAGAGCAGATTTGTAAACGTACACTATCAACTATGTATGTATGTATGTACGTATGTATGCATGTATATATATACTTATGTATAAAGTTATGATCTTTGAATTAAATCTTACTTTTTACATTTTATAGTTTAACGCAACAAATTCATTTGACTAAAATCACTGACGTTTACATTTTATAATATTATAATATTGATCATATCAAACTGATATATATATATATGTAATTAATAAATATTCTTTTCTACTCAAGGCACAAGGCCCGAAATTTTGGGACAGGGGTGGGGCAGTCGTTTAGATCGATCCCCAGTACGCAACTGGTACTTAATTTATCGACCCCGAAAGGATGAAAGGCAAAGTCGACCTCGGCGGAATTTGAACTCAGAACGTAAAGACAGACAAAATACCGCTAAGCATTTCGCCCAGCATGTTCACCTAGGATCTATGTGGCGTTGTACGTTTCTCACCCGATAATGAGAACCTCGTCAAGGGCAGCCAAAGACTGTATGGTGGTGTCAACTCAGATAAAGTATTAAGTCTACCATTTGTGGGAAAGTGATTCAAAATGAATATTTGATCGTAGCTCAATATGAACATTTGATCGTAGCTCAATATGAACATTTGATCGTAGCTCAATATGAATATTTGATCGTAGCTCAATATGAACATTTGATCGTAGCTCAATATGAACATTTGATCGTAGCTCAATATGAACGTTTGATCGTAGCTCAATATGAACTTTTGATCGTAGCTCAATATGAACATTTGATCGTAGCTCAATATGAACATTTGATCGTAGCTCAATATGAACGTTTGATTGTAGCTCAATATGAACATTTGATCGTAGCTCAATATGAACATTTGATCTGAGATGAAATCTCCATTTTGATCAAATGTTCATTAATATATGCACATAGATACAGGGTGGTACACGTTAGTACACGGACCCATATCAAAATACACAAACCCGTATCAAACACACCGCTGCAAATAAGGAAAAAAAGAAACAAGAGATCCCACATTGCAAATAATCTATCTGTGTCCTGATAGCTTCGAAGGATACTTTCTGTAGCTCATCCTCAAACAGCATCACCACTATAACGATAATAAAGACAATCTCCCAACATACTCCTCCTTCTTCTCGTCCTCAATACAACCGCCATCATTATAATCACTACTACAAATATCATTGCCATAATACAAATATAGAGAGAACGTCTACGTGTTAAGTAGATCTGCTAGAAATGACAGCTAAATTTGTCCCAGATCACATTCTATTGTCTTAAATAAAGGATATATTGGACAATATAGTCCTTGATATACAATAAGACGGATGATGATGGGTAGAATGTCCTTGATCATAGATGTGTTTGATCTTGACTGAACCGAAACCCAAACACTAACAACAGCCAACACTAAATTACAACAAAACTAGCCTCATGATAGCGTTCATGCCAACCATTATCCCTATTAACTTCACTGTTAACCTCTTAACATAGACATTTTTTTTTCAATTTCCATGCCCCGCAAAATCATATTTCTTTTATTATTTATTTTGAATTTGTATATAAGGAAGAATAAGTACCCAAATTATTTCGGATTAGTTATGCTTTATTATGAAGTTATTTATAGGAATGATAGTTACGGACAGTTAACGATAGAGAAGACGGGAATAACATCACGAACGGGAATAACATCGGGTCAGAAATAAGTCAGGAATAAAGTCAGAGTACAGTAAAGTCAAAGTACACCTCAGAGTACAGTGAACATACATTTTCGTTCAACTATATATTTACTAGACATCTCTGAACAAAAATATACGGGATAATATCTTAACCTTTAATTAAACATTAACTTCTTTTTTTCCCTCCCAACCTCAAAACATCATCCGTAGTTGTCTGTAACTGGGATAGAGAATATTGATTGATTCATAGGTTCAAGAAATAAATTTCTTTTGTATGCGTGTGATTATAGCGATCTCAGTACTTGACTGGTCGTTAATTTATCGTTCTCCGAAAAGAGGCAAAAAAAGGCAAAGTCGAGCTAGGCGGGAATTTGAACCCACAACGTAATTAGATGAGACTAAATACTGCAAATATTTTGTGTGGCATTTTACTGTCAGCACCAATCCAATGCATTACCAGAAAAGAAAATATTATTGCTTTATATGTTATCGTTAACGGCTCCAAAGAGCAACCCGCCCCCGCACACATCAAAATGGGTAAAAATAAAAATAAAATCAGCGATTTAGGAATATTTTCGAGCGCTTTTGTGATCTACACACACACAAAAAAAAAATCTATTTAATTTTTTTTTGTATTTTAATTATATTAAAAAAAAAAAATTTAATCATATATTTTCATTTTAAAGTTTAATTTGAAGATATTTGTACATATGCATGTGCGCATCTGTCAACATTTATATATATATCTAAATGCACAAATAGCTGTAACTATAACTATATATATATATATATATATATATATATATATATATATATGAATGTATATATGTATATATATATGCGTGCGTGCGTGCGTGCGCACGTGTATATATATATATATATATATATATATATATATATATATATATATTACATATGTATGCATTTGTTTGTTTATGTGTATATGTGTATATTGTGATTATTTCTACAGGCATATTTCTAAGTATTGCTTTCAATTTCTATTAGTTTCGTGTTTTGTATTAATTATTCTGCATTCAATATAACACAATACATTTAAATATTTTATTATTTTTTGTAGCAATTAAATAAATGATTATTTCTCGTTAAATTTCTCAGTTTTTTTTTGTATTTGATTATTTTTATTTTTTATTTTAAAAATATTTTTACATCTTTAATACTTTTTTAAATTCCATTTTTTAAACATTTTCTTATAAAAATTTATTTATTTTTTATGTCCAAAAGCTGTATTAACTTCGCCAGTCAGTCAGTCAGTCAGTTTAGTTTAAACTTTTAATACAAATAATTTCACGAACGACAAAGAAATATAACCTAAATGTTGGTCTTTATGTACCATATATGGGTATCTGAAGCGTTATAACGCAAAGTATTATAAGAAATATTAATTTCTTACTCAGATACAAGGCCAGAAGTTAATTGCGTGGGATTCGTGCTTTTCTGGAGGATATTTACAATCTAAGCAGAATGAAGGAAAATAATTGCCCCCAGGAATTAAAACTGGGTTCTCGTCGACCCCGGTTTACCAAGAGAGCTTATCTCTCTTTCCCGACGGTGCTTTCCACGTTTTGAGAATGGGGAGCTTTGACGTTCATATTTTCTCCAAAGTGCTTAGTTTAATAAAGAATAGGAACAAGCTACCCTCTGGATTCGAAACCGGTTACTGATTTAGCGCGTGAGAAGCTCTATGGTTTTAACTTCACAGTTCTCACCTCATACCGGCTTATTAAGGCCTGTAATAAATCAAGGACAAGTAATAGATGAATAAATAAGAATAATATAATTCATATCCATAAGAGAAATCTTTCAGATAACTATACTAATGAGATTCAAGGAAAAATACATTTGTAGTAAAAAATATATTCAAAGAAATACACTACAGTTTGAAGTAAGCTTTATTACTAGAACTTCATTTCACTGATAGCAGTTATTTTAGGAAGTGGTAACTCATATGTACATTAAAGCATTTCGAGTACTACAAAATAGAACTATTTTAAAATTATATTTTGTAATTTTTCCATGGAACATACACCCACCATTTAACAAGTTATTTTCTTTTATGTACACACACGCACATATAATTTTTTTTTTCACACACGGAGATAGTTCGGTCTATCTGAACTGGCCGCTCCGTCGGTGACGACGATGAGGGCTCCAGCTGATACGGTCAACGGAACAGCCTGCTCGTGAAATTAACATGCAAGTGGCCGAGCACTCCACAGACACGCGTACCCTTAACGTAGATCTCAGAGGCATTCAGCGTGACACAGAAAGTGACAAGGTCGGCCCCCTTGATTTACGGATACTGCTCAATTTTGCAAGCTGAGTGGGCTGGAGCAACG
Source organism: Octopus bimaculoides (assembly GCF_046866305.1). NCBI lineage: Eukaryota > Metazoa > Mollusca > Cephalopoda > Octopoda > Octopodidae > Octopus > Octopus bimaculoides. Next base: position 106,409,223 of record NC_142932.1, on the reverse strand, counting down.
TGAAATAAAGTGTCTTGCTCAAGGACACAATGCGCCGCCGGGAATCGAACTCAACGAGCTTACGATCGTGAGCCGTTTACCCTAGTGACTAAACCACGCGTCCTTCTTTCTATCTATCTCCATCCTTCCGTTAACAGATTTCCACGCGACTAGAAATAGAGAAGGTACGCAGTGCACACACACACACACACACACACACACACACACACACACACACACACACACACACACACACACACACACACACACACACACACACACAGATAGAATGTGTGAACTTGTCAGTGTACGTGTGTTAGTGCGTGTGAAAGAGGACGTATGGAATTGTAAGAACATGTGTATGTATGTATGTATGTATGTATGTTATCAATCAGTTTCATTTCTGTATTTCTTGTCCATAGAGAAAGAGCCGGACTCTAACATAGATTCAAGGCTCCTTCATCGGAACTTTTATCAACATCATCTAGGTATTTGTGCATATGTGTGTGTGTGCAGTATTTGGTGTTAGTGTATGCGCAGATTTGTATGTTTGTTTTATGGATGCGTTTTTATGTCTAGATGCATGCATATGTATTTATGTGCTAAATATTTGGAAAGTTTTACATATCTTTACAGTTCCATTGATGGCTTGAATCTGTAGTCTTCTAATCAGCCTTTTTCTTTCAGGTTTTGAGAACCCTAATTTTTCCAGGTTTTTGTTGAGGCAGTTCGTTACATATCCTAATGCCCCAACAATCACGGGTATGAATCTGAACTTGTAGTCTGGGTGGAGTATCTGTAAATTTCTCAGTAGCTCGGCGTAGTTGTTCTCTTTTTCTCTAATCTTTAGTGGGATGTTGACATCCGCAGGACAGCTGATTTCTACTACTGTATAGAGTTTCTCTTCTCTGTCCCAGATTACTATATCCGGTCTATTATGTCTGCACTTTATTGAGGTTTTTATTGGGACATTCCACCAATACTCTTTCATATGTATGTATGTATGTATGTATGTATGTATGTATGTATATACTTACACATACATATATGTGTGTGTGTGTGTTTACAAAGATACATATGAAGATATGAGTAAGATCTAATATGTGTGTGTATGTGTGTATATATGCATGTGTGTATGCATGTGTGTGAGTATGCGTGTGTATATGTGTGTACAAGTGTGTGTGTGCATGTGTTTGCGTATGTGTGTGGGTGTGCGTGCACGTGAGTGTGTGAATCAAAGTGAGAAAGATTGATAGAGTGAGATCATAAAAAACAAAACTACAATAATACCAAAAAAAAAAGAAAGAAAAAAATTGATCAGACTGGCGAGTTTTTTTGTTTTTGTTTACGGTTATTTTGCATGAAGTACAAATATATACAATTTCTGTTAAAAAAATACTTTATATTCACACGAATTCTCGCATTCTCAACAATCACACACGACCATTTATTCAAATGCCGACGCATATCTTATTATCAGATTCATTCATAAGCATTCTAACCCAAACACACCGGCAATTATCCTTTCCACGTTTAAATACTCTTCCTCAACCAGCCCCACTACGCCTCAGCTTGGATCGTTATCGTCCAAATTTGCGCAGCTGTAGTTCTTGTCTTCAAGATGACCAACCCTAAGACCAGTTCGGTAACAGATGAGATGTCGAGTATTCTTATTATTCATATTTTTAACGTTGGAAACTCTTTCAAAACCTTGTTTCATAATGAATTATTGCTTGGAATACACTTTTGAATTTGCTCGTGTAGAACAAATTGAACATTTAAGATGATTTTTAAAAGCTTGTTATTAATTATTATTTTTTTTTTTTAATGTTTAAGCTAAGACATGCAAAACAATATAAATACAAACGATACAACGAAAAGAAAAGGAAGAGAGAATGTTAGAGAGAGGAATAGAGAGAGAGAGAGGGAGGGACAAAGAGGGGGAGCAGAAATAGGAAGATAACGACAAGAGGTAGAGAGAAAGAGATAGATAAAGAGATAGAATTAGATAGAGTGGTAGAGTTAGTTAGGTTGATAGATTGATAGGGGGAGAGAGAAAGAGAGAGAGAGAAAGAGAGAGAGAGAGAGGGGGTAAGGGTTGATAACAAATGGGAGTAGTATCAGCAATTATATTGATATCCTTTCGTCACTGGTATTTAATTATTCTATCGATCTCGTGAGGATAAAAGCAAAACGCAAAGTTGAACTTATGAAGATTTTTAACTTGGAAGAGTGAGGTATTCGTTAGAGAGATATAGAGTTAAATATGGTAAGTTCTAGCTGTGAATGGAATGGTCTCAGACTTCTTCCTCCTCATCTGAACACTTAGAGGAAATATTTCCAATATTTTTATGAGGTACATTGGCTTACAGTCGCGGGTTGATTTACTCGTGTGTACAAGTGTAGTTTCGTATTTGCTCAGACAAGGAAGAGAAAGAGAGAGAGGGGGGGGGGAGAGAAAAATGGAGTGAAAGAGGAGAGGGAAAAAGAAACAGAGAAGCGAAAGAGAAAGGGAGAAAGAGAGATAAAAAGACACACACACGCACGCGCACACACACACACACACACACACACACACACACACACACACACACACACACACACACACACACACACAGAGAAACAGATAGAAACAAAGGGAGACAGAGAAAGCGAGGCAGAAAAAAATGAGAAAAAGTGAGAAAGAGAGAGAGAGAGGGAGAGAAATAGGCAGATAGAAGATATATATATATATATATATATATATATAGAAAGGGAGAAGGGAAAGAGCGACAAAAGAAAGGCAGATAGACAGGAAGAGGCAGAGATAGAGAAAGAAAGAGCGAAAAGAGAGGCTGAGAGAGAAAAATGAGAGCCAGGTAGATAGATAAATAGATAATTAGAGAGATAGATAGATAGCGAGAAAGACAGGGAAAAAGCGAGAGAGAGGGGGTGAAAGAGCGTGTGTATGTGCGAGAGAGAGAGAGAGAGAGAGAGAGAGAGAGAGAGAGAGAGAGAGAGAGAGGAGTGGGGAGAGTTTGTGTGTCACGTTTATAGATTCACTAATCGAAATTTATTGCCATTTTCTTTTGGCTTCTGAGTTCAGTTCAACATTGCGTGCCTTCACGATTCTCAAATAACAAATTTGGTTTGCACCTCATTTTTGTATCAAATCTAATTGCAATAGAGTTAAATTAATTTTATTAGTTTATTAGTGGAACTGATACAATACAGATTCCGGTACATGGAATGCCACAAGAAATATAGGAATGTTTTGAGTAATATTTAAACAATTCTTTATTTACACCTACCGGTTAACAATTATATACAGAAAAGATTATACGTATATATATATATATATATATATATATATATATATATATATATATACATACATACGTACATACATATATATTTACATGCATACATTCATACATACATGTACACATACATACATGCATACATATACGCACACATATATACATACATATATATGTCTTCGTGACGTTTTTACATGACGTCATAAGAGCGAATGATATATTATTACTTTTTAATGTTATTCTCCACCAACTCCCTCCTCGGGAAACAGTTTAAGGATGGTTTGTTCATCGTCTCATAACCAATTTGTTTTTATATTCTGGCTCCGAACGAAGATTTTGATCATTACAAAACTGTGGCATAAAAAAGAAAACCCACACACTAGTGTCAGTTATGGTTCACACTTTCCAAGTTCACCAATAAGTGAATCTGAACAGAATCCAGCATACAACACTTGAAAAAGAAAAGAAAGTCAAACACCCTTCAAGTTATGCAGGGGTGTCTGCTCCCGCTGCTTACACATGCGAGCTTCACTTGGTACTAGTTTATCGCGCCAGTGTTGATATAAATAATGGCTTCATTCCTTTATGCTTTTACTCTAATTTTCCTTCCTAGACCGTTGGTCTATCGGAAACACCATTCGTAACAGCATCGTTCTCTCCCACTATATTAATAACAATAATGATTATAATAATAATAATAATAATTATTATTATGATTACTATTTAAAAAAAAGTTTTTACTCTTGAGAGACTGTTGTGCCATTTGATATAGATATTTGTAGTTATGATTTTTTGAAAATATACAGTTATTTAGCAACCTTCTGTTTCATTATTAAATGAACAGATATGAACCAGCGACCGTTCAGTCGTTAGATTAACTCCTGACTGATTCCATTGGCTGCAACTAATATCAACTCCAATTGTCTCTTATTTATTTTTCAGGTCTGAAAAGTGCTGAACAGCGACCAATTTATGGAAATTGGTGTGACAGATTATTATTATAATCACGAATAGGAATATATACCATTAAAAAAAAAAAAAAATTAATCACCCCCCCCCACATATATATATATATACATATATATATATATATATATATATATATATATATATATATATATATATATATATATATATATATATATATATATATACATATATATAATAGCATAAAAAATATATAAATATATGCATATATCCATACATATATGTACATACCTACATCTATATGTATACATACATGCATATATGGGTACAGGACATCACAAAAAACGTTAAACACAATGATATATATATATATATATATATATATATATATATATATATATATATATATATTGGGATTTTTTGGTTTTCTTATCAAAAGAATAAGGTTAATTTTAAAATACAGTAACACTAACAACAAACAGTAACGATTGCTAATTTGGGTACGAGGTCAAAAAATTTAGGGCGATAGGTTAGGTAGATATGTATACAGTTGGTATAATCAGTCTATGATTATAGATTTTTAACTTGGACATATTTTGTCGATTCCGAAAAAAAAAAAAAATGAAAGATGAACGGCTAAGTCGGCCTCAGGGAGATTTGAAAATAAAACATACAGACCTAGGGCATTTGTCAGCCGCTCAGTAATGATATATTTTAATAATTATATATTTTATTTGATATTTTTCAAAACATTAATTCAGAAGGAATGTCAATTTAAATTGGAAGGAATAAAAAGATGGAAACAAAACGTTCTTTCAGAGGTGTGTCTATTTTGTTG